>NW_022436950.1:40952279-41306809 GCF_009761245.1 Sapajus apella
AAAAAAAAAAAAAAAAAAAAAAAAAAAAAAAAAAAAAAAAAAAACTACAGCATAGGGTTATTGCATTATTAAAGAGAAATAATTTCGTACATTGCTATTCTGAGAGAGCGACCACACACTTAAAGAGAAATGTGTACCAATTCATGTTTGACAACTATACATAAAATCAAATATGCAGCTATTTCTATTTCTTATTTTGTCAAATGCATGGCTATTCCCATAATACTGGCAGGGGTGAAGTAGGGAGGGGGAGTCTTTCGACTCTTCCTACCTCTCAACAACATAACAGGGAAATGAAATGCACATCTGTAAATAAATGCATCATTAGATTCTCATCAATTTGTAAGCTTCACTTGATGTATGGCTAAAATAATCCCACAAGGAAAACTAAAAAAGTGCTTGATTCCAAGCACATGCCAAATAGAGGAAGGGAGGGGGTTGATGAATGGGAATCAAATTATTTAAATGAAGAATTTTGCAGATGCTAGAAATATCTTTTACAACAGTCCAAAATGAAGAACTATTTTAAGTACACGGCTACCAATACATTCATTAACAGAGGAGAGCTCTGGACATATTAAAGGAGCACAGTAAAACAACTAATGATGCACTTGAGCAGTAACAGGTTGTCATTAGACCAGCATCTGCTCTCATCAGAGTTAATTATTCAGTTGCTTTGTTTTCCAAGTAGGTGTCTGGTAAAATTTAGCAGAATCTTAATTAAAACACATTTTCAAACTCCTTGGATGCTCATCTCATCTAAAGGAATCAAGACAATTTCCACTATAAACATCAAGCTTCAGTTGAGCTATTAAAGTGAAGAAGGAATTAAGCCAATATAAGGTTTTAGGTATTAACTATTGGGATGCCCAGAGTATGCATATAAGGAAAACCTAGCTTGAGAAACAACCTGTTTTCCCCAAATTACCAACTAGTCATAGCACACAGTCAAATAACAAGTATACTTATACCCCTAATTTGCTTTCACTATGCAATAGAGAAATGGGAATGTGCATATGAACTTGGGACATCAAAAAGACAATCTAAGTGTATGTAGTTACCCTTGAATTATTTATTTAATAATGAAAATATGAAATGTATATACATTTCAACTTCAACATTTGGAATAAATTTTCAGAAAATGAAAATATTTTCCCAAATGACCACTGCTTTACAATCAGCTGCTAATATATGGAAATGCTATTGAGGATCCTACTTAAATCCTTAATATCGACATAAATACAACAAATGTTTGTAATTTCAATATATAACTGATAAAATTATAACATGTATACTGATGTATCTCAGTTCAATACTGCTATATCAATATATTGTAAATACAAAAAATATGAAAATTTGGACAGTCAAGAATAATTATTGTGTTTGACCTAATACTTAAGTACTTAGAAAGCATACTGCTGAAGTGAATAGAATACAAGGTAAAATAATAATAATAACTAGGAGGAATAAGCATAGATATATTAGGGCAGTTATTAGAGTGAAATCAGAAAATGCTACCAGCACCTTCAGTATCTATAACACTGTCTGGAGGATGAATGTGAGGCATTCAGTAGAAAGATTCTTTATATGAAAAAAAATAATGAACACTGATTTTATTCTGCCATCAAAGTGAGTGTGGGGTTAGCATATCTCATAAAATGTGAACTTAGCACTCATGGAAAAAAAAAATAAACCATGCTGATTACTTAGTTTCACTATTCTGGATGTTAGGATATAAACTCCTCACACTGGATGGAGTCTATTTGAAAAGGTATCTATTTATTGTAACTATGATATGGGTTTTTTAAAGAATAGAATTATGGTAATTTTTAAATTGTATTTACGAATGTAAATGTATATTTATGAATCATATACACCATGGAATACTATGCAGCCATAAAAAACGATGAGTTCATGTCCTTTATATGGACATGGATGAACCTGGAAACCATCATTCTCAGCAAACTGACACAAGAACAGAAAATCAAACACCGCATTTTCTCACTCATAGGCAAATGTTGAACAATGAGAACACATGGACACAGGAAGGGAAGCATCACACACTGGGATCTGAGGAGGGAAACTAGGGGAGGAACAGTGGGACATGGGGAGTTGTGCGGGATAACATGGGGAGAAATGCCAGATACAGGTGATGGGGAGGAAGGCAGCAAACCACATTGCCATGTATGCACCTATGCAACAATGTTGCATATTCTTCGCATGTAAAAATTTTTTTTAAATGTATTATGAATGAGTAAATCCAATCAGTAATCAAAATACATATGGTTAATATATCCAATGAACTATGAAAGATATTCAGAGTTTCTTCACAGTTTCTTCTCACCAAGAAATAGATGATAACCCTCAACCAGTATGACTAAGCCATCTCTAATGCTCCATTTATATTTTTTCATAATTCTTATTGCTAATTCCATACAGTCTGACTGCCCTATTTTGTCTGTTTATCTAAATTTAGGGCTTTTTTTTCTTTTTTTAACAAATGGGGTCTCACTATGTTGCCCAGCTGGACTCAAACTCCTGAGCGCATGCATAGGGGCTTATTTTATTCATTTTATTTTACTTTAAGTTCTGGGATACGTGTACAGAGTGTGCAGGTTTGCTACATATGTATACATGTGCCATGGTGGTTTGCTGCACCTATCAACCCATCATCTAGGTTTTAAGCCTACATGCATTAGATATTTCTCCGAATGATCTCCCTTCCCTTGTTCCCCAACCCTTGACAGGCCCCAGTGTGTGTTGTTTCCCTTTCTGTGTCCTTGTGTTCTCACTGTTCAACTACCACGTACAAGTGAGAACATACAGTGTTTGGTTTTCTGTTCCTGTGTTACTATGCTGAGGATGATGGCTTCCAGCTTCATCTGTGTCCCTGCAAAGAACATGACCTCATTTTCTTTTTTATGGTTGCATAGTATCCCATGTTGTATAGGTGCCACATTTTCTTTATCCAGTCTATTAGTAGTGAGCATTTGGATTGGTTCCATGTCTTTGCTATTGTAAATAGTGCTGCAGTAAACATACAAGTGCATGTATCTTTATAGTAGGATTAGTAGGATGACTTATATTCCTTTGGGTGTATACCCAGTAATGGAATGGCTGAGTCAAATGGTATTTTTGGTGGTAGATACTTGAGGAATCGCCACACTATCTTCCACACTGGTTGAACTAATTTACATCACCACCAACAATGTAAAAGTGTCCCTATTTCTCCACAGCCTTGCCAGCATTTATTGTCTCTTTACTTTTTAATAATTGCCATTCTTAGTGCCATGAGATGGTATCTCATTATGGTTTCAATTTGCATTTATCTAATCATCAGTGATGATGAGCTTTTTCTCATATGTTTGCTGTCTGCATAAATGTCTTCTTTTGAGGGGTATCTCTTCATATTCTTTGCCCACTTTTTGATGGGGTTATTTTCTTATTTCTTGCAAATTTGTTTTAAGTCCCTTGTAAATTCTGGATATTAGACATTTGTCATATGGGTAGATTGCAAAATTTTCTCCCATTGTGTATGTTGCCTCTTCACTCTGAAGCTAGTTTCTTTTGTTGTGCAGAAGCTTTTTAGTTTAATTAGATCTCATTTGTCAATGTTGGCTTTTGTTGCAACTGCATTTGGTGTTTTAGTCATGAAGCCTTTGCCCATGTGTATGTCCTGAATGGCATTGCCTAGGTTTTCTTCTGGGTGTTTATGGTTTGGGGTCTTAAGTCTTTAATCCATTTTGAGTCAATTTTTGTATAAGATGTAAGGAAAGGGTCCAGCTTCAGTTTTCTGCATATGGCTAGCCAGTATTCTTAGCACCATTTATTAAATAGGGAATCCTTTTCCCATTGCTTGTTTTTGTCAGGTTTGTTGAAGATCAGATGGTTGTAGTTGTGTGGTATTATTTTTGTTCCATTGGTCTATATATCTGTTTTGGTATCAGTACCATGCTGTTTTGGTTACTATAGCCTTGTAGTATAGTTTGAAGTCAGGTAGCATGATGCATCCAGCTTTGTTCTTTTTGCTAAGGGTTTTCCTGGCTATACAGGCTCTTTTGTGGTTCCATATGAAATTTAAAGTGGTTTTTTCTTATTCTGTGAATAAAGTCAATGGTAGTTTGATGGAAATAGCATTGAATCTACAAATTACTTTGGGAAGTAGAGCCATTTTCATGATATTGATTCTTCCTATCCATGAGCACGGAATATTTTTCCATTTGTTTGTGTATTCTTTTATTTCCTTAAGCAGTGGTTTGTAGTTCTCCTTCAAGAGATCCTTCACATCCCTTGTAAGCTGTATTCATAGGGATTTATTTATGAATAAAGATGGGATGAAAGTAAAAAATGAAGAGGGTACAATAAATTCATTTCAAGCAAGTGACATCATAGCTGTACACATCACTTTAGTTCCATTGACAAGAACTGATGAGCCAATGCAGGAGCAAAGGCCAGGAAATATAGTCTACAGTTGGTCAATCATATACCCAGCCAAATAAATTTTTTAAAAAGATGGGGAGAATATAGTCTTGTGGGCAACTAGCATACCTGGAAGGAAATAAACTGAAACCAATAATCATGTGGGGTTCACCTGCCTTTAACTGAAATAGTCTTTTTGTGAATGAAATTAAAACAATAAGTGAGAGTCCTCCATGTAAGCAATGCCTGTGTATTTTCATTAAACAGCAATTAGATAACAGTTTTTCCAGGAATTACTGTTTAATCACTTCCAGTCAATGTCAAATGGAAAACCTTATATTTCTACAAACATATCAAAAAATTTTATCTTTGATCTTAGTTCTTAGAAGCATAATGTGATCCTGGGTATAATTTGGTCCTGAGCTTCATTTTACAAATGAGAAAACTAACGTGAAAGATGATACAGTGACAAGAAATGGTCTCCCTATATCTGAGATTACTGGCCTGGGAGTCTGGACGTCTGTGTTCTAGGCTCTGGTACTACTTCCTGTCTCTTCTTCTCATTCTTCCAAGATTTATGTTGTATTATGTTAGTCCAGAGAAATGAAATAACACCAGGTAGGGGTGAGGTGGGGCTTCAATGCAAGTCTGACTTAAACCAGGTGAAAACATGATAGAATGTAGAAAACTGACTAAGGGACTACAAAGTGAAACATCAACATATTGGCCTCTGTCTTTCAATGATTACTTACCAAAATCTCCTTTCATACATACTATACTGCTTATTTAGCCTGTGATTTCTAGGTCTCATGTTCATCTAATGAAACAAAACAGGGAAATTAAGGCATACGTCACGGGGGAAATATTGTCTTTGTACAGAAATGCACATCATTGTTCATATGGTCTGATTTAACATTCTTTGTCATCATCCTGCAAATCTTAATTATTACAAATTAATTTGAATATAGTAAAAAGCAGTCTAGAAAATTGAATTAGACACAGTCCAGAATTCATTCTTGAGTAAAGTTTGAGAGCTACTTGTGACTACTGGATTCCTCATTATGACATACAAGTTCTTAAAACGGGAGGAATCATACTTTTGCCCAAAGCATTATTCACCTTCAGTCTATTACGAGTGTGATCTTCTTAGACTAGCTGAGGTTTTAAATTATTCGAAACCAACTCAATTCTAGACTCAAAGTAAGGATGTCATGTCTGGAGGCCAATTCTGTATGGCAGCTAGCATAACTTAGTATAGGGTGGATATTTTGTTTTAAAAAAACATTTTTGACAATTTGTAGGTTTTATTGTTATATCATTCTTTTAGTATTTAATTTAGGGTTAGTAATCTGTAAGTTTCAATGCTTCTTAAAGAGATTGGAGCTTTTCACTTTTCATTGTTAATTTTATTTTCCCCCCTTTCTCCCACCCTCCCTGTCTTCCCACCTTTTCTCCTTTTTTCTTTCCTTACAAAAATATTGACTCAGCACTTAGTGTGTACCAGGTGCCTGCTAGAGATTAGGGCTATAGAATGAATGAGAAAGTGTCTACTTGCAGTAAGCTTACAATCTATCAGTGAAAACAGATAGTAACTTACAAATTTTCTACTATTGTAAAAGTTAATAGTGCACTCTCTGGATTTGAGGATTTAAAAATCTCCTTTCACCAATTCTGCCCTCTGAACTTCTGGAAAATATCCAAGTTCAACCCAAAGAACATTCTTTGTTGTAAAAAATGTTTTTCATATTAATTTCAGATGAACAAAAAGGCTTCTGAATTCAGGCTTTAAAGGCATATGCAAATAAGTGGTTCATAGGACATATATGGGCACACCCACAGCTTTCCTATCCCCCAAAGCACTCCATGGCCAGAGAAATAGGGAGTTTCCTCAGTAAACATGGAATTGACTGTTAAACTCAATAATGCAAATTTTATTTTATTTTTTTCAGTTTCTCTGGTCATATAGTACACCTCTCTACAAAGGTTTGTGGACCTGCTATTATTTTAATGAGTTAGTCAGCTTGAAATTTAAGAATGGATTATAAAGTCCTGACTTTATACAACAAAACGGGAGACAGAGAGAGACAAAGAAAGAGAAAGAGGTACTGCACAAGGAAACTTAAAAATCCCACCACAACAGATGGCTTGTGCCATTTTGAATTTCATCTCCCTAAGGAGCAAACCCTTGTAGAGGCTATTAAAGCTGCTGTTTGCATGAAAAAATGCTATTTCAATATTGATGGCTATATATGTGTGACCTCCATTGAAAACAAAGTCACAGAGATTTACCCTTATTTCAGAGGAGTGAAACAATGAGGTTGGAAGACTAAACCCACCCAGTGTCACATGCACTTTTGAGAACTGATTAAAGTGACAGCAGTGAAACCAAATTGCACCACTCAATACAAGATTTGCCTCAAGGAATAAAAATAAAATAGGCATATTACTCCTTAAAGACACATATTTTATTTAGTTGTTAAGAGTAGAGTGTTGGAATTTTGAAGAACTGTTGCTATTTAATAGAGGTGAAAGTTTTAATGTGAATACTGCCTGTGTGAGCGCGTGTGTGCAAAGTTGGCGTGACACATTCTGCTCAAATTAGACTTCTAAATAACTAGTAACAGCTGTGGTGCTTAGAAATCGGTTTGGTTTAAATGATGATGTCATGTGCTTATATAAGTAAAATAGGTGCACTTATTGAATGGCAGAGTATATAATTCACTTTTTATCTGAGGGAGACAGTGTAGCTACCTTCATTTAGAGGCTGTAAATATGCCATACTTAAAAGTAAATTATATTTTTCAACACACCTAAAATGTTCATTTTCATGCACTACTTAAAAGTATGTATGTCATATACATAGCAGAGATAAGAGCAGACATATAAAAATTATTTTGTGGCAGCAAGAAAAATTACCCAACATTTATATCCTGTACCTGAATTAAGACTTGTAATATGGGTGACTGGGAACCTCCATCCATGGTTAAAATAATAAAAATGAGTAAACATCAGGAAATAAGTTTGCAGAATTACATTTTTATTTTCTAAAGGCACATGAAGAGCAGAAGTTAATAAATAAAAATCACTTTGAGAAGCAGTTATAATTAAGGTACTAATTCTCTTTTCGATTGGTAAATATTGAATAGAGATTAATGTCAGGAAACATGCTTTCCCTAAAATTTAGAAAAAAAGTCATGCAATAAGCACAATTAATATTTTTAGCCTATCTGACTGTAACGATTTGAGAAATGGATGGCATTTGAATGGAGAAAAGAGGGAGGGCACATTTTAAAATTAAGTATATAATGAAGATTCTTCTCTATTACTAGAGGTCTGAAATCATGAGTAAGTCTAAATCTGACGTCTCTCTTCACACTCACAAAGATAGAACGATAGCAGTTAGCAGCACAACATACTTATTTTGATATTGTCTTATAAAAGACCAGGTTAATTATAAAAGCATTATTCATTTCTGTGAAAAGATTTCCTGCATGTTCTTGATTAAAGAAAAGCTCAAAAGAAATGAATTATTTTTGTTTTGAAACTAAAAATATGGCTCTTTTAAATGCCTTTCCTTCCAAAGCCTTAAAAGAGAGAGAGAGAGAACAGCTTCTCATTCAGAAACATAGAAGACAAGTGCTCTTCCAGGGAAGCTTACATTATTATTCGCTCTCTGCACCCCTCGTCTTTAACATTGAGGGAATCTGGTGCTAACATACTTTCTTTGCAAAATCACCAGTGCTTCTCATTTCAGCTATTAAGTATTTAAAGGCAAGTAGTTTGAGAGTGAGTCTAGCTCTTCTTCTAATCCTGTGTGGGCTAAATAAAGTCCAAAGCCTCAAAATGGCTTGCCATCTTAGGGAAGGAAGGAAGAAGTGTTTAAGAGGACACATAGAGGAAGAAGTGTTTCCAAAAGAAGTTATGGTGATATAATATGGTAAGCAAAAAAAAAAAAAAAAATGTTTGCTATGTCCTACACTCAGCTGGAACATCTCCTGTTTGGAGATATTTCACAAAATGATTTCACAGACAAATGGTTTAATGCATGGCCAGCCAATTTAGCCTTTATTTTAAATATATTCTTTATGCATATAGATATTTTGAGATTGTGCCTTCTGGAATGATTACTGAAACCACATTGAAAAGTCATTATGCAGAAACATGGGTGTACAAATAGTTCATAGCTTAGGGGAACTATAAATAGAACTGACTGAATCTTGTTAAAGAGTTCATGTCCTGGTTATTTAAAAGAACTATTTTGATGGCATCGATTAGCTATAACACTTCTAATTAGCATTTCACTAAAATAAAGTACAAAAACAATCACAATTTTTGGAAAGGATATTGGTGAAAAATACACTAAACTGAAAAATAAAATATGGTCTAATTCCAACAACAGGGCAAGTTTTCTTTTTCCTTTATGTCATAATTTTTTAACTCTAAGGACATATAAAGCAAATACCTATAATTTTTAGGTTTACATATTCTAGAAACCAATGGTAACAGGAAAATACAGAAATATCTAACCAGATTCTTAAAATTTCACTGACAATTGTTTGGAACAAAGTAATTAATACCCCGTAAATCATTCTAATATTATGTGATGATGACAATTACATGTGGTTGTGGTATAACACTAGTTATTATCAAAGGGGTAACAAAATATGATTTTTAATTCTTTAGGTATATTTATAAATTTGATACAATAAAACTGCATGCTAGTCTTAATAAAATCCCAACATCTTATCTTAGAAAATAGTCCGTGAGTTGTGATACTCTCACTATATTATCACTCTTCTCAGGGAATCCTTAAGTGACTACAGTCTCCATTTCAAACTTACCATTTGGCATTTCAAATTTAATGGATAATTGCTTGTATTTAGCAATTTTAGGAAGAAATGGATAATGTTTTGATACCTTCGGTGGACTACTAAAGGGTGCTGAGACATACTTAACATCTACAGATATAGATATTTATATGTCCGCATATATGTATGAAATATATTTGCTGATTATATATACATTTCTGTGTATATACATACATATATCCTGCTTCAGCAATTTATAAGATCACAACATCTATCTTAGTAAAAAACTACCTTGTTTGGGGATTACTGTGCACAATCTTAGCCCTGAATGAAGTTGGAAGTTTATAACCTCATAGACATTTATGGCTAGTTTTTTAAACTTTGACGAGTTTAAATTTTACATTATTGAACAGCTTAGTTATCTATTGCATGAAACTATTTGAAAGTATTTAAAGTATGACTTACTCATTGATACCAGATTTTAAAAGCTTGCTATATGTAAAACTATTTTTAAAGCATTCCATCTATTAGGCTCAATGTTAAATATCACTGTAAAAACAAGAAATAAAATATTGGATAACAAATTCAAACACCCAACACAAATATTTCTATCTTATTTTTCATGGGAAAATAAAAATAAATGTCTTATCTCAAAATACATAAAGAAAGATAGTTTAGGCTTTTACATAGTGCATGAGCGTGGGAGTGATTTCCTTGATTTTCACATAGTTCTTTCCCTCAACATATTAATACTCTTTTCTCAGTTCCTCCATCTCTTTAGCTGCTAACAAGGGTAATGTCAACCCAGCTGAAATTGATTAACCAACAATAATCTCATTTTAAATCCTTTGTAAATAATTTAAATGTACAAACCTTATGAAAAGTGGTATGATACAACATGATGCTTTAAGAGTTCAAAGAAGGTTGTGCATAATATTTAAATGGGACTGTTTCATTCTGTGTCCTGTGAAGCATTATGCATACAGAATACTGAAGTATGTGGTGGGAAAATTAACGCATAATCCCATGAACAACAGGAAAGATGTTTTTACAACATATGCCAATGATATAGTCATTTGCCACCACTTACTTAAATGAACCCAAAAGATAGATAGCATTTTGGGCTTTTATCCAAATAGGAGGGTCTGGTGGGCAATTGCAAAAGCTGCAAAACTAAAGGAAATCACTCTGAATGCATTTAAAATTAAAATCTTATGGTTTAATTTAGATCTGCCTTATTAATCCATATTAATGGATAGTAATCACTTCAATTATTATTTCCATGTATTAAAAGAATATTTTCATAAGATCCACAATGAAGTTGGATCTATGTGAGGAAATAAAATGATTCAAAAAAAATGGCTAAGCTTAAACAATATCACCATATGAACTTGGACACATCTTTCACTGCTTAAATTAATCAGATTATTCAATCATACAAACATATTCAAACATACAAGTGATACAGTACAGTTATTATTTTTTCATTCTGGGATACCTTGTTGAAGAGAAAACCATAAACCTTTTAGCCTTTCATCAGGCTAGTAATAATAATCTACCATCAGCATTAATTGGTTCTGAGGCAAGTATCTGACCTAAGATAAGTCGAGCTAAATCTAAAGATTCTTTAAAAATAAATTACAGATGGAGAGCAATAAGTTGCGAGTCAATAAGTTGTGATATGTGATGCTTGGAATTTGGTGGTTATGTTTTCTGCCAGATGGACTGAAAGACAGAAGGCATTGTTTGCAGCAGAGAATAGTATCCTGAAAGCATTCACAGTGTTGTGTATCTGTTAACTCTGAGGGCTCACCAGACCCTTGCTGATCAGAGTTGCATTAGGTACTCCATTGTCCTTCAAATACCTCTCTTCTGTCTAATACAGCTCAAGTCATCTTCCTATTCCTTGAGCTCAAAAGAATTATAATTAAAATATCAATAAATAAGTAAACATTTTTTATCATTTACTGGATGCTTACCATTTTTGAAGACATTTAGAAGAATCAGTAGATTTAGACACAGTACAGGAAGGTACAATCAACTCATCCAAACTATTGTTACCCAGCACACATTAGCTATACCGAAGTGTGTAAGACACAGTCTTGGGATAAAAGCCAAAAATTGGAATAAATAAAAGGGAAAAGGCTGGTGCAGTGGCTTACATCTATAATCCCGGCACTTTAGGAGGCTCAGTCGAGCAGTTGACTTGAGCCACAGAGTTTGAGACCAGCCTGGGCAACATGGCAAAACTTTGTCTCTATAAAAAATACAAAAATTAGCTGGGCGTAATGGCTTGTGCCTGTAGTCCCAGTTACTTGGGAGGCTGAGGTAGAAGGATCCCTTAAGGCTAGAAGGTGGAGCCTGCAGCAAGCTGTGATCATGCCACAGCACTCCAGCCTGGGATACAGAGCCAGTCCCTATCTCGCAAAACAAAAATACAGGTGCTTAATAGAAATTAAACCTAGGGTATAGTGTAGGAAACTCTAGGTTGCTTAGAGAAGTTAAACTAATATAGTGGTTGAGGAAGGTCAACCCTCCCTCACGGACCTGAGGGCAGCCTTACATAAGCCCTATTTGGCAAAGAATTCCTAAACTGCTCCGAAGCTTCCTCCCTGTAATTCTTTCCCATGCTCAGGCACAGAATTTTTGGGAAGGCTTGGAAAAACAGAATTGCAGCTGAAGTGGAAATATGGTGGACAAGAATTGTTTACATTATGACCAGGACCATGAAAAGGACTATGAACATCAAAAGCAGGTGCCAACACAGCATGACAATAGACCAGATAGAAGAAGGCAAAGGTCAACAGGGATCCAGGTCCCCACTCAGACCAGATTCCCTCCTGCCCCCTCCAGGGTCCTGATAAAGGATGGGATGTAAACTCAATCACCATCCCCCAGTTTAGATCACCCCCAGGTGAAAAGAGAAGCAGTATAACCCTGAATGTTCATTGTATTAGGTTTAAATTCATAATTGATAACATTTAAAACAGACTATGACTGAGATAGCTTGAAGAGGCAGAGGCAGGTATATATTTTTTATCCCAAGGAGAACTCATCAGCTAGTTGAGTTTAGTTAAAATATATAGAAGTATTTTATGGTGTTAAGCCTCATGTTTAAATCTTTAATCCATCTAGAGTTAATTTTTGTATAAGGTGTAAGGAAGGGATCCAGTTTCAACTTTCTGCATATGGCTAGCCAGTTTTCACACCATTTATTAAATAGGGAATCCTTTCCCCATTGCTTGTTTTTGTCAGGTTTGTCAAAGATCAGATGGTTGTAGTTGTATGGCATTATTTCTGAGGTCTCTGTTCTGTTCCATTGGTCTATATCTCTGTTTTCGTACCAGTACCATGCTGTTTTGATTACAGTAGCCTTGTAATATACTTTGAAGTCAAGTAGCGTGATGCCACGAGCTTTGTTTTTTGTTGGGTTTTTTTTGTTTTGTTTTGTTTTGTTTTTCTTTTTTGCTTAGGATTGTCTTGGCTATGCAGGCTCTTTTTTGGTTCCATATGAAGTTTCAGGTGGTCTTTTTATTTTTCCCAATTCTGTGAAGAAAGTCATGGGTAGCTTGATGGGGATAACATTGAATGTATAAATACTTTGGGCAGTATGGCCATTTTCATGATATTGATTCTTCCTAACCATGAGGATGGAATGTTTTTCCATCTGTTTGTGTCCTCTCTTATTTCCTTTAGCAGTGGTTTGTAGTACTCCTTGAAGAAGTCCTTTACATCCCTTGTTAGTTGTATTCCTAGGTATTTTATTCTCTTTGTAGCAATTGTGAATGGAAGTTCACTCATGATTTGACTCTCTGTCTATTATTGCTGTAAAGAAATGCTTGCAATTTTTGCACATTGATTTTGTATCCTGAGACTTTGCTGAAGTTGCTGATCAGTTTAAGGAGATTTGGGGCTGAGACAATGGGGTTTTTAAATAAACAACCACATAATCTGCAAACAGGGACAATTTGATGTCCTTTCTTCCTGTTTGAATACTTTTCATTTCTTTCTCTTGCCTGATGGCCCTAGCCAGAACTTCCAATACTATGTAGAATAGGAGTGGTGTGAGAGGGCATCCTTATCTTATGCCAGTTTTCAAAGGGAATGCTTCCAGTTTTTGCCCATTCAGCATGATGTTGATGGTGGGTTTGTCATAAATAGCTCTTATTATTTTGAGGTATGATCCATCGATGCCTAGTTTACTGAGAGTTTTTAGCATAAAGCGCTGTTGAATTTTGTTGAAGGCCTTCTCTGCATCTATTGAGATAATCATGTGGTTTTTGTCTTTGGTTCTGTTTATGAAATGGATTATGTTTATAGATTTGTGGATGTTGAACCAGCCTTGCATCCCCAAGATGAAGCTGACATGATCATGATGGATAAGCTTTTTGATGTGCTGTTGGATTCAGTTTGCTAGTATTTTACTGCAGATTTTTGCATCAATATTCATTATGGATGTTGGCCTGAAATTTTCTTTTTTAGTTGCATCTCTGCCAGGTTTTGGTATCAGGATGATATTGATCTCAGAAAATGAGTTAGGGAGGATTCTCTTTTTGTATTGTTTGGAATAGTTTCAGAAGGAATGGTGTTAGCTCCTCTTTGTAGCTCTGGTAGCATTCAGCTGTGAACCCATCTGGTCCTGAATTTTTTTTGGTTGGTAGGCTATTAACTGCTGCCTCAACTTCAGACCTTGTTATTGGTCTATTCAGAAATTCAACTTATTCCTGGCTTATTCTTGGGAGAGTGTAAGTGTCCAGGAATTTGTCCATTTCTTCTAGATTTACTGGTTTATGTGCATAGGGGTGTTTGTAGTAATCTCTGATGGTAGTTTG
Organism: Sapajus apella; assembly: GCF_009761245.1. Classification (NCBI taxonomy): domain Eukaryota; kingdom Metazoa; phylum Chordata; class Mammalia; order Primates; family Cebidae; genus Sapajus; species Sapajus apella. The sequence goes on from NW_022436950.1 coordinate 40,966,339, forward strand.
TATTTCTGTGGAATTGGTGGTGATAGCCCCTTTCTCATTTTTTATTGCATCTTTTTGAACTTCTCTTTTTTATTTTTTATTAGTCTGGCTAGTGGCCTATCTATTTTGCTGATCTTTTCTAAAAAACAGCTCCTCAATTTATTGATTTTTTGAAGAGTTTTTTGTGTCTCTATCTCCTTCAGTTCTTCTCTGATCTTAGTTATTTCTTTTCTTCCACTAACTTTTGAATTTTTTGATCTTCCTCCTCTAGTTCTTTTAATTGTGATGTTAGGGTATAGATTTTAGATCTTTCCTTGCTTCTTATGTGGGTATTTAGTGCTATAAATTTCCCTCTAGACACTGCTTTAAATGTGTCCCAGAGATTCTGGTACATTGTGTCTTAGTTCTCATTGGTTTTGAAGAACATATTTATTTCTTCTTTCATCATTTGTGAAGTAATCATTCAGGACCAGGTTGTTTAGTTTCCAAGCAGTTGTGCGATTTTGAGTGAGTTTCTTAATCCTGAGTTCTAATTTGATTGCACTGTGGTCTGAGAGACTGTTATGATTTCCATTCTTTTGCATTTGCTGAGGAGTGTTTTACTTCGAGTTATCTGGTCAATTGTAAAATAAGTGTGATGTTGTGCTGAGAAGAATGCATATTCTGTGAATTTGAGGTAGAGAATTTTGTAGATGCCTATTAGGTTTGCTTGGTCCAGATTTCAGTTTAAGTCCTGGATATCCTTGTTAATTTCCTATCTTGCTGATCTGTCTAGTATTGATAGTGGGGTGTTAAAATCTCCCATTATGAAAACCTAGGCCATTACCATTCAGGACATAGGCATGGGCAAAGACATCATGACTGAAACACTGAAAGCAATGTCAACAAAAGCCAAAATAGACAAGTGAGGTCTAACTAAACTCTAGAGCCTCTGCACAGCAAAAGAAACTATCAATAGAGTGAACCAGCAACCAACAGAATGGTAAAAAATTTTTGCAATCTACCCATCTGACAAAGGGCTACTATCCAGAATGTATGGAGAACTTAAACAAATTTACAAGGAGAAAACAACCCCATCAAAAAGTGGGCAAAGGATATGAATAGGCACTTTTCAAAAGAAGACATTTATGCAGCCAACAAACATATGAAAAATGCTCATCATCACTGGTCATTAACGAAATGCAAATCAAAACCACATTGAGATACCACCTCATACCAGTTAGACTGGTGATCAGTAAAGAATCAGGAGACAACAGATGCTGGAGAGGATGTGGAGAAATAGGAACACTTTTACGCTGTTGGTGGAAGTGTAAATTAGTTCAACCATCGTGGAAGACAGTGTGGCGATTCCTCAAGGATCTAGAAATAGAAATTCCATTTGACCCAGAAATCCCATTACTGGGTATATACCCAAAGGATTATAAATCATTCTACTATAAAGACATATGCACACATATGTTTATTGCAGCACTGTTTAAAATAGCAAAAACTTGGAACCAACCCAAATGCCCAGCAACGACAGAATGGATAAAGAAAATGTGACACATATATGCCATGGAATACTATGCAGCCATAAAAAAGCCTTTGCAGGGACATGTATGAAACTGGAAATCATCATTCTCAGCAAACTGACAGAAGAACAGAAAACCAAACACCGCATGTTCTCACTCATAAGTGGGTATTGAATAATTAGAACACATGGACACAGAGAGGAAAGCATCACACACCGGGGCATGGAAGGTGAGGGGCTAGGGGAGGAATAGCAGGGCGTGGGGGTATTGGGGAGGGATAGCATTAGGAGAAATACCTAATGTAAATGACAGGCAATGGATGCAGTAAACCACCACCATGGCATGTGTATACCTGTGTAACAAACCTGCATGATCTGTACATGTACCCCAGAACTTAAAGTATAATAAAAGTGTATATAGAAGTATTTTAAATCTGTTCAAATACATAGTCATGTAAAAAAAGTCTGGAAGAAGGAAAGGATACTCATATATATTAAATAGTGAAATGCACCATTCATTAATTATATAATCCCCCAGAGACTGTACAGTTCCTGAATATGGATATTAGGTCCCAGAAGACAGGAAATGTAATGGAAACAAACTTTCTATTTATGTAATCTAAATTATTATTACAAAATTGATTTTTGATGATAAGGTATATTGACATTCAGTGAAGAAAAAAAAAATTTTAATATGTGGCTTGCTATATAAACCTAGAATATGTAAACTCCAGACTTGAACTTGGAATATTTAGGTCCTAGCTCTGTCTTATATGAGTATGTTCTTGAGTAGGTCACTGAACAGATCTGAGATATGCCTTATTAACCTGTAAAACAGAGAAAATAAAACCTTTTCTACCTACCTCATAGAATTGTTATGAAACCAAATGACAATATATGAGAAAACACCTTAAAAATTCAAAACTTTTTAAAGACATAAGATTAAAAAGGTAACACTCAAATAGCAACTTTCTCATAAAGAGTACTTAGTATATGACTTTGATTATGCATAAATTATTTATGAGTAGCTTGGACATAATTTAGAAGTAAAGTAATCCCAGATTTTTGATGGTTTAATAAAACACACTTAGATTTCTTGCTCATGCTATGTATCTAATAAAAATTGGCAGGATACTGCTCCACAGTTGCTTGGAACTCCAGGCTAACAAAATCTGCATTATTTTGTAATGCTGCTATATCGAGAAGTGACATCAGAATTTGCCACATCACTGGAACAGCAAGTATATGGGGGGTACATATACTCACCCTTAACTGCTTCAGATGAAACATGACACACTTCCCTTCCATTCAAGGCCCATTGGCCACAATTTTTTACATAACTCCCACCTAATTGCAAGGAAAAAAGTCTTTGCATGTATCCAAATAAAAAAAGAAAGAGAAGTGGATATGAATATGCTTTATAATCTCTAATAAAAAGACACCATGAGGAATAGAAAAGATTTATGAAGCATGTTAATATATTTTAAAAGACATATTTAATTGGGAAGAGGAAACATATATATGTCTGAATATATTTATAATATAATATATAATTATATTATTTATATTATATACTATATTATATCACATTATAATATACATTATTGTATTATAATTAAGATATGTGTTAATTAAAACATGAGTAAGTGCAATATTTCTAGTGACTATCATTTCAAAAAGCCCAAAGATGGGGACATATGGTGGGCCTCACTGTTTTTTTCTGAAAATCACACATCTTCCTTTCTTCTGGTACGAGTGTCTTTATTTTCCTTTGCAGAATCATAATTTGCATCATCTCAGCCTATGTGCCAGAGGGGTGCCTGACCCAGAAGTGACCATATTCAATTATTCCAGCAACAATGACTGGACTATGACCCCAGTACAGGAAAATGTAAGTCAATTATAAGATTATTTTTGTACTAATGATGGAGAAAATTTCTTTTTCCAGTGGAATTACAACTTGAACTGAAAATATAAGCCTGGAGCTGCAAGAGGTCATCACATGGAAAGAGGAAGAAAGAATTTTTAAATAGGAAAAGAATAAAGAAGAATTAATGACATCAAATCAATGGATCCAGCAGAGCCTGAAAAATACAGCAGCGCCAAAAGGTTCTCCATTTTGCTTCAGTTGAGTTTCTGTGGCATGCCATGGAAGTAGTCATGACATACATGGGAACTTTATGGGTTGGAATACTTGCATTGGGCTTGACAAGGAAGGAGTGTCAAAAGTGAGCTCTGGAAGAAGAGTAGGACTTAGCTCCATAGGAGGGGCATGGATAACATCAGTGATGATCAATAGCATAAGGAAAATACAGAGGCTGTAATGATGCATATTGAATTAGCTGGCCTGGAAAGTATATGGTGGTTAATAGTGACAAACAGAATTGAATGAGTAGTGCGGAAATAGATTATAAATGATCATAAAATCCAGACACACTGTTTTTAATTTGGTAAATAAGCAGTGGGGTGCTATACCAGAAGACAATGAAACACAAATGAAACCAACAGAAATAGCACAGATACATGGGGTCTCCTAAACTATTGACATTATCAACTCCAGACAGTAAAACTATGCTTACCATAGTTGAGTAAATAAAATCCAACCTTAAATTTTTGGCATGGAACTCGAAACTATAAATATTGTTATGGCGGCTGGGCGCGGTGGCTCACGCCTGTAATCCCGGCACTTTGGGAGGCAGAGGTGGACAGATCACGAAGTCAAGAGATAGAGACCATCCTGGTCAACACGGTGAAACCCCATCTCTACTAAAAATACAAAAATTAGCTGGGTGTGGTGGTGCACGCCTAGAGTCCCAGCTACTCAGGAGGCTGAGGCAGGAAAATCGCTTGAACCTGGGAGGTGGAGGTTGCAGTGAGCTGAGATCGTGCCATTGCACTCCAGCCTAGACAAGAATGAAACCATCTCAAAAAAAAAAAAAAGAAAAGAAAATTGCTATGGCAAGTTTGAAAAGAAACAAATTTGAAATTCTAGAATAGAAAAATAAACGAAATTAAGAACTAAGTGGATGGTTTTGACAGATTTTCTATATATATACATATATATATATATATATGTATATATATACATAATTGAATGAGATAAAGAGGAAGGCAGAGTAAAAAAATAAATTAAAAAATAAAATATTACCAACTACAAGCAATAAATAAAAGAGGAAGATAGACAAATGGGACCTAATCAAACTCCACAGCTTCTGCACAGCAAAAGAAACAGTCATTAGAGTGAATTGGCAACCAACAGAATGGGAAAAAAATTTTGCAGTTTACCCATCTGACAAAGGGCTGATATCCAGAATTTACAAAGAACTAAAACAGATTTACAAGAAAAAAAACAAACAAACCCATTCAAAAGTGGGCAAAGGATATGAACAGATATTTTACAAAAGAAGACATACATGAGGCCAACAAACATACGAAAAAATGCTCATCATCACTGGTCATCAGAGAAATGCAAATCAAAACTACATTGAGATACCATCTCATGCCAGTTAGAATGGCAATGATTAAAAAATCTAGAGACAACAGATGCTGGAGAGGATGTGGAGAAATAGGAACACTTTTACACTGTTGGTGGGAGTGTAAATTAGTTCAACCATTGTGGAAGACAGTGTGGCGATTCCTTAAGGACCTAAAAATAGAAATTCCATTTGACCCAGCAATCCCATTACTGGGTATATATCCAAAGGATTATAAATTGTTCTACTATAAGGACACATGCACACAAATGTTCATTGCAGCACTGTTTACAATAGCAAAGACCTGGAACCAACCCAAATGCCCATCAAAGATAGACTGGACAGGGAAAATGTGGTACATATACACCATGGAATATTATGCAGCCATCAAAAACGATGAGTTTGTGTCCTTTGTAGGGACATGGATGAACCTGGAAACCATCATTCTCAGCAAACTGACAGAAGAGCAGAAGATCAAACACCACATGTTCTCACTCATAGGCGGGTGTTGAACAATGAGAACACATGGACACAGGGAGGGGAGCAGTATACACTGGGGTCAGTTGGGGGGAAATAGGGGAGGGATGGTGGGGGGTGGGGAGTTGGGGAGAGACAGCAAGGGGAGAGATGCCAGATGTAGGTGATGGGGAGGAAGGCAGCAAATCACACTGCCATGTGTGTACCTATGCAACAATCTTGCATGTTCTTCACATGTACCCCAAAACCTAAAATGCAATAAAATAAATAAATGGAAAAAAAAGAGGAATAGAATAGGCATGTCTGAAAATAAAATATAGACAAAGAGGCACAGCTTGAAGTCATCTGAGTGAATTCAGAGAAATGAAGAGAAAAATTTGAAAAAATAGAAAATAGTAGTAAAGTATTCAATCTCTGTCTACAAAGACAAACTCATTTTTTTTAGTTTGTATACTGAATTGTATTAATAGGTTCTCAAATATTAAACTCACTTCATAATTCTTGAATAAATCCCGCTTTGTCAATGCATTTTTTGATATATTTTGAATTTGATTTGCTAAAATTTTGTTTTGAATTTTTTTACCTATGATAATGAGAAATTTTAGCATGTAGATTTCTTTTTATATGTCTGGGTTTACTTTTAGTATCAGGCTAATTATCAGGCTAATGCTAACCTCATATAGAGTTGGAAAGTGTTACCTTCTTTTCCATTTTCTGAAGAGTTTTTGTAAAATTAATATTATTTCTTTCTTAAATATCTAGTAGAGTTTACCAGTACAGCTATGTAGGCCCAGAGTTGTCTTTGTAGGAAGAATATTAACTACAGATTTAATTTTTCATTAATAATAGATACAGAGATATTTACATTACCTATTTCTTTTTTAGTGCATTTTGGTAGTTTGTAGCTTCATAGAACTTGTTCATTTCATCTAGATTGTCATATTATTGATATGATGTTGTTCATGATATTCCTTTATCTTTTAATTTCTGTATACTGCAGTTATGTCATTCTCTCATTTTCATTACTAGAAATCGTGTCTACTATCTTGTTACTAGTTAATCAAACTAGAGATTTATTGCCTTAAAACAATGTGTGTAATAATGTAAAAAACACCAACACAAAGTGTGAAACAATGGAGTGAGATAAAGAGGAAGATGGCAGAGTTTTTAAAAGTAAAGTGTCTTCATTTAGACGCAATAAATAAAAGAGGAACAGAATCAGCACATCTGAAAATAAAATATTTTGACTGATTTTAGGGGCAATAAATATTATCAGTTTTAAAGACCAAGTTTTTAATTCATTGATTTTCTCTACTGCTTTTCTGTTTTCTGTTCCATTGCTTTCTCTCAGATATTTATTATTTTGTCTCCTACTTACATTGGGGTTAATTTGCTCTACATCTTTTAGTTTCTTGAGATGACATCAGAGATCTCTGAGTTGAGACATTTCTCATTTTCTAATACACACATTTACTGCTATAATTTTTCTCTTAGTGCTGCCTTAGTCCATCCCATAAAATTTGATACATTGTATTTTTATTTTCATTAAGTGAAAAACAAGTGTTCTAATTTCCCTTCTAATTCTGTCTTTGACCAGTGGGCTAAGTGTGTTCTTCAGTTTCCAAATATTAGGGAATTTTAAAGGATTATTTCATTACTTATTTTAACTTAGTTTTATTGTCCTCAGAAAACAGGCACAATTTATAATCCTTCGATATATACCCAGTAATGGGATTGCTGGGTCAAATGGAATTTCAATTTCTAGGTCCTTGAGGAATCCCCACACTGTCTTCCACAATGGTTGAACTAATTTACACTCCCACCAACAGTGTAAAAATGTTCCTATTTTTCCACACCCTCTTCAGCATCTGTTGTCTCCAGATTTTTTAATGATCACCATTCTAACTGGCATGAGATAGTATCTCAATGTGGTTTTGATTTGCATTTCTCTAACGACCAGTGATGATGAGCATTTTTTCATATGTTTGTTGGCCTCATAAATGTCTTCTTTTGAAAAGTGTCTGTTCATATACTTCTCCCACTTTTGAATGGGCCTGTTTGTTTCTTGTAAATCTGTTTTAGTTTTTTGTAGATTCTGGATATTAGCCCTTTGTCAGATGGGTAGATTGCAAAATTTTTTTCCCATTCAGCTGGTTGCCAGTTCACTTTAATGATTGTTTCTTTTGCTGTACAGAAGCTCTGGAGTTTAACTAGATCCCATTTGTGTATTTTGGCTTTTGTTGCCAATGCTTTTGGTGTTTTAGTCATGAAGCCTATGTCTATGTCCTGAATGGTTTTGCCTAGGTTTTCTTCTAGGGTTTTTATGGTGTTAGGTCTTATGTTTAAGTCTTTAATCCATCTGGAGTTAATTTTAGTGTAAGGTGTCAGGAAGGGGTCCAGTTTCTGTTTTCTGCACATTCCTAGCCAGTTTTCCCAACACCATTTATTAAACAGGGAATCCTTTCCCCATTGCTTGTTTTTGTGAGGTTTGTCAAAGATCAGATGGTTGTAGATGTGTGGCATTGCCTCCAAGGCCTCTGTTCTGTTCCATTGTTCTATATCTCTGTTTTGGTACCAGGACCATGCTGTATTGATTACTGTAGCCCTGTAGTATAGTTTGAAGTCAGGTAGCCTGCTGTCTGCAGCTTTGTTCTTTTTGCTTAGGATTGTCTTGGCTATGCAAGCTCTCTTTTGGTTCCATATGAAGTTTAAGGTGGTTTTTTCCAGTTCTGGGAAGAGGGTCATAGGTAGCTTGATGGGAATGGTGTTGAATCTATAAATTACTTTGGGCAGTATCTTCATTTTTACAATATTGATTCTTCCTAACCATGAGCATAGAATGTTTTTCCATCTGTTTGTGTTGTCGCTTATTTCCTTCAGCAGTGGTTTGTAGTTCTCCTTGAAGAGGTCCTTTACATCCCTAGTTAGTTGTATTCCTAGGTATTTTATTCTCTTTGTAGCAATTGTGAATGGGAGTTCAGTCTTGATTTGGCTCTCTTTTAGTCTGTTATTGATATATAGGAATGCTTGTGATTTCTGCATGTTGATTTTGTATCCTGAGGCTTTGCTAAATTTGCTTATCAGTTTAAGGAGATTTTGGGCTGAGACAATGGGGTCTTCTAAATATACAATCATGTCATCAGAATATAGAGAGTCCAGTCCTATTTGAATACCCTTTATTTGTTTTTCTTGCCTGATTGTTCTGTCTAGAACTTTCAATACTGTATTGAAAAGGAGTGGTGAGAGAGGGCATCCTTGTCTAGGGCCAGATTTCAAAGGGAATGCTTCCAGTTTTTGCCTATTCAGTATGATATTGGCTGTGGGTTTGTGGTAAATAGCTTTTATTATTTTGAGATACATTCCATTGATACCTAGTTTATTGAGAGTTTTTAGCATAAAGCGCTGTTGAATTTTGTTGAAGGCCTTCTCTGCATCTATTGAGATAATCGTGTGGTTTTTGTCTTTGGTTCTGTTTATGAAATGGATTATGTTTATAGATTTGCATATATACACAGTTAAACCAGCTGTGTATCTCCAGGATGAAGCCTACTTGATCACGATGTATAAGCTTTTTGATGTGCTGTTGCAATTGGCTTGTCAGTATTTTATTGAAGATTTTTGCATCCATATTCATCATGGATATTGGCCTGAACTTTTCTTTTTTTGTTGAGTCTCTGCTGGGTTTTGGTATCAGGATGATGTTGGTCTCATAAAATGAGTTAGGGAGGATTCCTTCTTTCTGTATTGTTTGGAATCGTTTCAGAAGGAGTAGTACCAGCTCCTCTTTGTACATCTGGTAGCATTCGACTGTAAACCCACCTGGACCTGGGCTTTTTTAAATTTTTTTTGGTTGGTAGGCTATTAATTGCAGTCTCAAATTCAGACCTTATTATTGGTCTATTCAGGGTTTCAACTACTTCTTGGTTTAGGCTTGGGAGGGTGCAAAAGTCCAGAAAGTTATCCATTTCTTCCAGGTTTACTGATTTATGTGCATAGAGTTCTTTGTAGTAATCTCCGATGGTAATTTGTATTTCTGTGGAATCAGTGGTGATATCCTCTTTATCATTTTTTATCACATCTATTTGTTTCTTCTCTCTTTTCCTTTTATTAATCTGGCTAGTGGACTATTTTGTTGATTTTTTCAAAAATCCAGCTCCTGGATTTATTGACTTTGAAGGGGTTTTTTGTGTTTCTATCTCCTTCAGCTCTGCTCTGATCTTAGTTATTTCTTGTCTTCTGTTAGCTTTTGAATTTTTTGATCTTGCTCCTCTAGCTCTTTCAATTTTGATGATAGGGTGCTGATTTTAGATCTTTCCTTGCTTCTCATGTGGGCATGTGGTGCTATAAATTTCTCTCTAGACACTGCTTTAAAGGTGTACCAGATATTCTGGTATGTTGTGTACTCGTTCTCGTTGGTTTCAAAGAACATCTTCATTTCTGCCTTCATTTCATTGTTTATCCAGCTAACATTCAAGAGCCAGTTGTTCAGTTTCTATGAAGTCGTGTGGTTCTGAGTGAGTTTCTTAATCCCGAGTTCTAATTTGATTGCACTGCAGTCTGAGAGACTGTTATGATTTCCGTTCTTTCGCATTTGCTGAGGAGTGATTTACTTCCAATTATGTGGTCAATTTTAGAGTAGGTGCAATGTGGTGCTCAGAAGAATGTATATTCTGCGGATTGGGGTGGAGAGTTCTATAAATGTCTATTAGGTTTGCTTGGTCCAGATCTGTGTTCAAGTCCTGGATATCCTTGTTAATAATTTTCTGTCTCATTGATCTGTCTAATATTGATAGTGGAGTGTTAAAGTCTCCCAATATTATTGTGTGGAAGTCTAAGTCTCTTTGTAGGTCATTAAGAACTTGCTTTATGTATCTGGGTGCTCCTGTATTGGGTGTGTATATATTTAGGATCATTAGCTCTTCTTGTTGCATTGATCCTTTTACCATTATGTAATGCCTTTCTTTGTCTCTTTGGATCTTTGTTGGTTTAAAGTCTGTTTTATCAGAGACTAGGATTGCAACTCCTGCTTTTCTTTGTTCTCCATTTGCTTGGTAAAACTTTCTCCATCCCTTTATTTTGAGCCTATGTGTGTCCTTGCACATGCGATGGGTTTCCTGAATACAGCACACCAATGGGTTTTGACTTTTTATCCAATTTGCCAATCTGTCTTTTTTGACTGGGGCATTCAGCCCATTTACATTTAAGGTTAATAGTGTTATGTGTGAATTTGATCCTGCCATTTTGATGCTAGCTGGTTGTTTTGCCCATTAGTTGACACAGTTTCTTCATTGTGTCGATGGTCTTTACCATTGGGTATGCTTTTGGAGTGGCTGGTGCTGGTTTTCTTTCGATGTTTAGTGCTTCTTTCAGGAGCTCTTGTGAAGCAGGACTGGTCGTGATGAAATCTCTCAGCAATTGCTTGTTTATAAAGGATTTTATTTCTCCTTTCCTTTTGAAGCTTAGTTTGGCTGGATATGAAATTCTAGGTTGAAAGTTCTTTTCTTTAAGGATGTTGAATATTGGCCCCCACTCTCTTTTGGCTTATAGGGTTTCTGCTGAGAGAGGCACGGTGAGTCTGATGGGCTTCCTGTTGTTGGTAATCTGACCTTTCTCTCTGGCTGCCCTTAGCATTTTTTCCTTCATTTCAACCCGGGTAAATCTGACGATTACGTGCCTTGGGGTTGCTCTTCTTGAGGAATATCTTTGTGGTGTTCTCTGTATTTCCTGGGCTTGAATATTGGCTTGCCTTGCTAGGTTGGGGAAGTTCTCCTGGATAATATCCTGAAGAGTATTTTCCAGCTTGGATTCATTCTCTCCATCACATTCAGGTACACCTATCAAATGTAGTTGAGGTCTTTTCACATAATCCCATATTTCTTGGAGGCTTTGTTCATTTTTTTTCACTCGTTTTTCTCTAATTTTGCCTTCTCATTTTATTTCACTGAGTTGATCTTCAGTCTCTGATATCCTTTCTTCTGCTTGGTCAATTCAGCTATTGAAACTTGTGTATACTCCGTGAAGTTCTCAAGCTGTGTTTTTCAGCTCCATCAAGTCATTTATATTCTTCTCTAAGCTGTTTATTCTAGTTAGCATTTCACCTAACCTTTTTTCAAGGTTCTTAGTTTCTTTGCATTGGTTGGAACATATTCTTTTAGCTCAGAGAGGTTTGTTATTACCCACCTTCTGAAGCCTGTTTCTATCAATTCCAGATTCATTCTCCATCCCACTGTGTTCCCTTGCTGATGAGGAGTTGTGATCCCTTGGAGGAGTAGAGGCTTTCTGGTTTTTGGTGTTTTCATCCTTTTTGCACTGGTTTCTTCCCATGTTTGTGGATTTATCTACCTGTGGTCTTTGTACTTGGTGACTTTTGGATGGGGTCTCTGAGTGGATGTCCTTTTTGTTGATGTTGAAGTTATTTCTTTCTGTTTTTTAGTTTTCCCTCTAACAGTCAGGCCCCTCTGCTGTAGGACTGCTAGAGGTCCATTCCAGACCCTGCTTGCCTGGGGATCACCTGTGACGGCCTCTGTGTTGTTCTTGCTTGGAACTGCACTCCAGAACTGTTCCTATTTGGCCATCTTGGATCTCCCCCAAACATGATCAATTTTAATAAATATTTTGTGTGCCCTTGAAAATGATGTATATTCTGTTGGTGGGTAGAGTGTTTTATAGGTGTTAAATGGGCCAACTTGTTTGGCAGTACATATCAAATCTTCTTTCTCCTTATTGACTTTGTCTACTTATTTTAATGATAATTGAGAAGGGATTATCAGCATTTCTAAAAATATTTGTGGATTTGACTATTTCCACTTGAAGTTCTCTTCATTTTTCTTCAGATATCCTGAAGTTCTATTATGAGGTTGGTGCATAAACATTTCACATTGCTATAGCTTCACGATGAATCATGAAGTCATTACAATGAATCATGAATTCATTAGGAAATTACCTTCTTCATTATTAGAACTATTTTTTTCCTTGAAATATACTTCTTCTGATATTAATATCTTTTCAATTATTTTAAAAATCAGTATGGCATATTTTTTCCATTCTTTTAGTCTATATGTATCATATATTTTCAAGGGCATTTCTTATAGACAGCATACAGTTAGATCTTGCTTTTATATCCAATTTAAAATTCATTCCCTTTTAATTGGATATTTAAACCATTTGTACTTAGTGTAATTACCACTATAACACCTTGCTTTTTATTTTCTGTTTATCCCATCTGAGCTTTTTTCCCTTTTTTCTTCTTTATTTTCCTTCTTTGGGGTTAATTGAATATTTATGATTTCATTTTCTTTCCCTGTTATCTTATTAACTATAATTTGTTGTTTTATTATTTTAGTGGTTGCTTTATGGTATAGTATATATCTTTAAATTATTATAGTCTATCTTTAAGTGATACAACCACTTTGTATATAATATAGCAACTTTACAACACTATGCTTTCTTTGCTCTCTTCCTGATTTGTGCTATATTTATTATACATTTTACTTTTACATATAAGATCCATACATTATTATTTTCTTAGCCAATTATATTTTTAAAGGATCATATTTTTTAAACATATATATTGTCTATTCATCCATATAGTTATTATTTCCAGCGCTATTCATTGTTTCTTGTAGAGCTATATTTTTTATCTGGAATCATTTTCTTTATACCTGATGAACTTCCTTCTTGTGAGACTTTGGCCCTGATGAATGTTTTCACCTTTTTTATTTCCATAAAATACTAATTTCACCTTTCTTTTTCAAATTATTTTTTACATGCATAAAATTCTAGGTTAATAATTTTATGTTTGGTTTTCTTATTTTCAGGAATTTAAAAGAAATTAATTATTGTGGGTACATAGTTGCTGTATATATTTTTATGTTATGAGCTTCATGAGATGTTTTGATATAGGCATGCAATGTGAAATACGCACATCATGAAGAATGGGGTGTCTATCCCCTAATGCATTTATCCTTTGAGCTACAAACAATCCAGTAACATTCTTTAAGTTATTTTAAAATAATACAATTAAGAAATTATTGACTATAGTTGTCCTATTGTGCTCTCAAATAGTAGGTCTTACCCATTCTATTTTTTTATACCCACTAACCATCCCACCTCCCTGTCAGTCCCCCACTACTCTTCCCAGCCTCTGGTAATCATCTTTCTACTCTCTATAGCCATGAATTCAATTGTTTTTATTTTTAGATCCCACAAATCAGTAAGAACATGTGATATTTGTCTTTCTGTTTTCAGCAATTTTAAAATGTGCTTCACCGTTTTATCATTTGCAGTATTGCTCACAAGCACTTTGTTATCATTCTTATCTTTGTTCCTCCATGTGTAGTATGTGTTCTTTCTTTAGCTTTTAAGATTTTCCCTTTCTCACTGGTTTTGAACCATTTGGTTATAATTTAACTTGCTGTAATTGTCTTCATACTTCCTATAGTTGGAATTCATTGACATTCTTATATCCCAAGGTTATATATTTTATAAGATTTGGTACTCTTAATTAGCCAGGCATGGTGGCACATGCCTGTATTCCCAGCTACTCAGGAGGCTGAGGCAAGGGAATTGCTTGAACTCGGGAGGCAGAGGTTGCAGTGAGCTGAGACTGTGCCATTGCACTCCAGCCTGGGTGACAGAGTGAGACTCCATCTCCAAAAATAAATAAATGAATCAATAAAAAGTTTGGTACTCTTTCACCCATTAGATTTTTCAATTTTTTTATTTCCCCACTCACCAGTGCTTTAGAAATTCTAATTATGTGTACATTTCATTATTTAAAGTTGTTCTACATCTTACTGCTTTTATGTGCATTTAAATTCTCTTTCCCATGTATTTTCCATTTTGTATAGTTTCTAATACTAGATATTCAAGTTGACTAATCTTTTCTTCTACGGTATATAATCTACTAATATTCCCATCCATTATAATTTTCATTTCAGATTTGTGGTTTTCATCTCTCTAAGTTTGATTTGTAACTTTTATTTTCTTTTTAAATTTTTGAAGTTTTACCTTATTCTAGATTCAGAGGGTACATGTACATGTTTGTTTCATGAGTATATTGTGTATTGGTGGGGACTGGGCTTCTAGTGCCCATTACTAAGTGAACCTTACACTCAATGGGTAATTTTTCAACCCTCACCCACTCTCACTGTTCCCCTTTTTTGAGTCTCCAGTGTCTATTATTTCTATTTTTATGTCCATGTGTACCCATTGCTTAGCTCTACTTATAAGTAAGAACATGTGGTGTTTGATTTTCTATTTCTGACTTAATTCATTAAGGATAATGACCTCCAGCTCCATCTGTGTTCCTACAAAGGACATGCTTTTATTATTTTTTACATGGTGTAGTATTCTATGTGTATGTATATCACATTTTCTTTAATCAACCACTGATGAACACTTAGGCTGCTTCAAGGACTTGGCTATTTTGAACAATGTGTATTAACTGTATGAGTGTGAGTGTCCTATTTATATAGTGATTTTGTTTCTTTTGGGTAGATACTAGTAGTGAAATTGCTGAGTTGAATGGTAGTTCTATTTTTTGTTCTTTGGAAAATCGCTATAATGTTTTCCATAGAGGATGAACTAATTTACATTCCTACCAACAATGTATATACATTCCCTTTTTTCTGCATCCATGTGATTCTGTTACTTTTTAACATTTTAGTAATAGTCATTCTGACTGGTGTAAGCTGATGTCTCACTGTGGTTTTAATTTGCATTTCTCTGATGCTTAGTGATGTTGAGCATTTTTTAACGTGTTTGTCGGTTGCTTGTATTTTTTTCTTTTAATAAATATTTGTTCATGTCCTTCACCCAGGTTTTAATGGGATTGTTTGTGTATTTTTGTGGTTGTTGAGTTGTTTTAGCTCCTTGTAGATTCTGGATATTGGTTCTTTGTCAGAGGCATAATTCGCAAATACTTCCTCCCATTTGTAGGTTGTCTGCCCACTCTGTTGATTATTTCTTTTGCTATGCAGAAGCTTTTCCATTTAAGTCCCATTTGATTATTTTTGTTTTTGTTGCATTTGCTTTTGGAGTATTTGTCATAAATCTTTGCCTAGGCCAACATCCAGAAGAGTTTTTCCCAAGTTTTCTCCTCGAATTTTTATAGTTTCAGGCCTTACATTTCAGTCTTTAATCCATCTTGAGATCTTGAATTAATTTTTGTTATGGTGAGAAATAGGGTTCCATTTTCATTCTGTGGTTCTCAGAATAACTGTAGGACGTGCTGGGAATGCAATAACTTAAGATAAGGAGGAACTGTTTGGAACGGCCTGGACTCTATTCCTGTCCACCTAAGAACAGAATGTCTTTCAATGCTTTACCCCCACTATATCATTGCCCCTAGATTATAAAATTCAGGATAGGCTGCTTTCTGGGCTCTTTCACCTTCATTTCAAGTGGGGCACATGCAACTGAGACTCCTTCTACCCTAGACAGCTTTCCTGAGCATTGGGAGACTGACTGGTCATAAATCCTAGACTTCTGTTGTCCCATGCTCCCTATCTATAAGTAATAAACCCAATTCATGGAACCTGTGTGTGTGTGAATGTTGTGTCTAACTGTACTCATGCAAGCAGTAAAAGTGCAGTCCAAGATACAGAATGAAGTAGTAACTAGTGCACAGTGAACCTGGTCTGCACATTTTTCTTGCACTAGTCAGTTTCTCCAGTGATACATCAGTCCCTTGTCTGGTGTTACAAACTTGGCTACCAGCATTCTAAGGCTAAGTTGGAAAAGGAGAATGAAAGTCATAGTTAAGTGTGAAGGATTCACCATTTTCTTTTCAACTCAACCCCTCACTTTACTGTTTTTGGGACTTCTAAGATCAGAATCTATCTCTCCATAGAATACACCTTGAATCTTGTTCTGCAGAGACAAGAGAATAAATATGTGTTCTAAGCTCCTAACAGACTATAAATGAACTCTTCTGTTTTCAACCCCACTTCAAGAAAGGTTGGGTCCAGAAACAGTGTCTGAGTCCTTGTCTACAACAATGTCTGAGCCATATTGTCCCAAGACTGTTCGGTTGTTTCCCAACAAGTTTCCCTGGATTGGATTTTCTATTACTGGATTTTCTATTCCTTATAAAGGAATCCTAATGAATCCACAATGCTCTACTCAGGAAGCTCCCAAGCTTCTCAAGAGAAATTATTCTGAACAGAATGAAAAGGAAGTAAATATTAAGAGAAAAATCATTAGATGGTATAATGTTAAAAAACAAAAGTTGAGAGAAATTTGAAACCCAAACCAGTGACCATATTGAAAGGACCATTGAAATTCTGTCACCAGCAGGTATCCTGACCTGACCAATAACTGCCCAAGTAAATGAGAAGACAGTGGGAAGAGAATAGGAAGAAATCGTCTGATCATCAGCAATAGTTTTTCAGTAACAGTGGTGTGCGGTGCAGGTGACTAGAAATGGAGAATAAACAGATGCTTCAGTGCACAATGTCAGTAAACTTGACATCAATTTGGAAAAGATTTGAGAACAAATTATTATGAGACTGTAAGGTCTTAGAAAGGAAACTCATAATCACCAGAAACCAGAATAACATCAGGAGGAATTAATTAGGTCAGAATAAACCTAATTCTTTTGCATTTTTATTGTGAACAAGATGTAGATATGAGGTCCAGAAAACAATATTGGATGAATGTGTATATAGTAGAATAGCATGGTCCAAGGAGTGCTGAATAAAAAATATGAAAAAAAAAATCCCAAAGCAAAAATGTTACTACTTAACTAGAAATCACTAATTCTATACTTGAGATTCACATTTCAACCCTTTTCTGTTAAAAAAAAAAAAAAAAAAAAAAAAAGAAAGAAAGAAAATTTATCATGGGCCTAGATAAAGAATGGACAACTTCTTTATCTCTTTGGTGGGATAGCAAATACAGTTGAAGACGGAGTTAGGGGAGTAACAGTAACTACTTTTCACCGACCACTCACTACATTCCAGATGCCCTATCAATAACTGCATATGCATCCATTTTATAAATAGCTCACCCAATAATATTAAGAGATTTAGTATTACCCTTACTTTACAGATGAGAGAATCAAGACTTTAAGAGACTATAACTGACTTTATATTATACTGATATCCCAAAGCCAGAAGTATCAGAGTCAGGTTTTAATCAGAGGTCCTAAAATCAAAATCTGTGTTCTTAAATCCAAATTTGTGCCCCTCTTAAAACGGACATAAAGTATGTAAACAAGATAAAAATATCTGTGCTTAAATCCAAACAGAGATCCAATATAAATGTAAAAAGTGAGCTTAGAAGAAACCGTGCTGAAAGGTAACATGTGCTAAAATGATTTGGTAATTTTGGTTGACTTCAAGCTTAAAAATCAAAACAATTATGGAATGGTCAAAAAATTAATGCTACTCTGGATTGACCAGACCACATTTGCAACATCACATATAATTGTTGAAGCCATGATTCAAGAAGCAATTAGATATTCTTGAGCATGTTCAGGTTCGTTTAACTAGAAATTGATGCATGAGAAGAAAGAAGGGAGAATATGGGCTTAAAGGAGGAAATACATAGGATGAACACAGATGCAGTCTTTAAATGTGGGAAATACTATTAAGTAAAAGAGGTATTAAAGTCATCCTACATTGATTCAGCCTTATTATTACAGTGTACTGAATTCAGCTCGAGACTGCACATAGAATCTATTTTAACCTGATTCTCTCATTTTGCAGAGAGAAAATGAAACTGCAAAAAAATTAGTAATTTGTTCATATATACATTAGTTATTGGTAAAAGCTGAGACTAGAATTCAGGTCTCAAAAATTCCAGTTGAAGAGGCAAAATTTCCTCCTCATTAGACTGTTGAAAGGGAAAATAGGCAACAACATCTTTATCTAAAATCACCATTACCTTTGAACTTCTTAGCAAGCAGGGCCCAGGATTAAGAAAATGGTAACTCATTTTAAATAATCAATAAAAACTATGTTAATTGAGAGAATTTTTTTCTTTTTATTTTAAATTATACTTTAAGTTCTGGGGTACATGTGCAGATTGTGCAGGTTTGTTAATTTGTCAGTAGGCTGAAAATCAGCAATTTCCATACTTACTTCATTGTTCCATTTTAAAAGACTAGAATGCTTAACAGTATATCTTAAATAAAGATTCCTCTTCAGATATTAGAAGAACAGGGTCTTTTCTAATCTGTCCCCTGGACTTTTACATGGTAAAACTATTCATTTTTTTACCCCCTCAGTACCTAAAGCTTTAGGACTGATTGTCCTCCCTTTGAGGCCACTTCTAGGAAGTCAGCCTTTCAGTCCACTCCTTTTGCATGGGAGTAGGAGCAGCTGAGGGGAAGCAGCAGCGATGGCATGGCTCAGAACACACCCACCCAATTGCCTTCCTGCTCCTGAACATCAGCTGTTGAGCGGGGGAATGAAGCCAGAATTATCACCAGCTGTTTCCCAAGCTGTTTTGGCAGAGACTCACAGAAGAATAGACTCCCCAGGCATATTCTTGAGTAATGTTACTGGAACTAAAGCTCTGTCTCCAGAAACACACAATAGAGAGAAGAGATAAATAGGCTTGATCTCTTTATCTTCCAATCTCTATACCAGAAAGCTTTTTCAAGCACTGCCTACAAAGTTTATAATCTCTAATATTTGCAACAGTCACCAACACTTTAATGATCCTATTTTCAATGTCTCCATGAATGTTGGTACCATTTTATTAACTAAGAACAACTGGAATTGTTTTTGACGAGTGACGGGGAGTCAAAACAACTGAAACCAAACCAGCTGGATTTTTTGTTGTTTGCAGCACCAGTATACTATACAAAGAATTACTTTGAATTTGACTTAGAGAGATATTATCCTAAGCAGTAAGTGATGTGTCAGATTGCAAAGTCACTTTTCAATTTTGGCTCTACGTATGTGGCTTGAAGAAGATTGTAGGGCAGAGCTGCAGTACAATTGATGGCTTAAGCTTCTAGTTGTAGTTAACCAAAACAAGAAATTGTATTTATTATGAGGTTCTAATTATACATGCATCTCCATGTACATTGCTATCCATCATGTGCCTCATACTATATTTATATAATTGGGAGAAATGTCTCCAACATCATGATAATCTATAAAATAATTATTGTTCAGTGTATATGAATTCATCTGAAAATGTAAATCACTCAGTTTTTTTTAATGACAAAGAATACTTGGAAAGCAAAGAATGTTTGATGAAAGTTCATGTAGAAAGGAAGCCAGTCAAGTAAAATGCAAATGTTGTACCAAAAGTTTATTGAGAAGTCAGAGCTAAGAGAAATGTTAGTAACTCTTAAATTATTTTCCTTTGAGG
The DNA here is from genome assembly GCF_009761245.1 of Sapajus apella. NCBI lineage: Eukaryota > Metazoa > Chordata > Mammalia > Primates > Cebidae > Sapajus > Sapajus apella. The sequence goes on from NW_022436950.1 coordinate 40,986,106, forward strand.
GTTTTTCCAAAAGGATTCAAGATATCTCACATGTTTTAGTGCATGACTGTTTTCTTGCCAATTCCAACTTGAAATATTATATTCTAAATATACATGTCACATAATCATGAATATCCTTTCCCTTACTTGAATGAGGTCTGGCCAAACATTTTCCTGGCAGTTATTATGTCTATAAGAATATACTAGATATTACAGAGCTAGCCAAAAAATTGGTAGGCTAACTGCCATATAAGAATATAAAAATACTTATTTGATCAATATTAACAGGCTTTATGAAACAGACTGTATAACATAGATATTATTTGACATCAGCCTTTCAAAAGCATTCACTGGTAGAAGGAAAAAAAAGGTTGATTTGGCAAAGTACCACTATGAAGTTCATTTATCTCTTTATTTTATCTAATGAGGAAAAGGAAATTTAAACATGCAAAAATAAAAAGGAAAACTGCATTCATCTTCCACTAGAAACAAATTAGGGTTTCATTAAACAAAAGTACTTGCTATCCTTATGCTCATTTCTTTAAGAATGATGGTATTCTGCATCTGAATGTCTTTTATTTCTTTTAGTTGTCTTATAGCACCAGCAAGAACCTTCACTATAGTGGTGAATAGAAATGGTGAAAGCATACTTTCTTGCCTTGTTCCAAATAGTGGCAGAAACCTTTTAATCTGATTATGTATAACTTTGTAGATCCCATTTATCAGGTTGAGAAAATTCCCTCCTATTCCTAGTATACTGACAGATTTTTAAAAATAAGTGCATATTAAATTATCTCAAAAGATTCTTCTGCATCAATTGAAATGATCATATGATTTTTCTCTTCTTATAGTGAATTGTATTGATTGATTTACAAATGTTAACCCGCCCTTGTACTTCTGGGATAAACTCTACTTGGTCATTATGTATTATTATTTTTATATATTCTGGAATTTAATGTATTATTTTGCATCTAGGTTTATGAAGGATATTATCCTATAATTTTCTTTTTACTCATAATGTCTTTTTCTGGTTTTGGCATCAGGGCAATTCTGACCTTATAGAATAAATTGAGACGTGCTTTATCTTTGTATCAGTTATATATTGCTGTCTAATGAATTACATAAGTTTAGTGGCTAAAACTAGCTTGGGTTAGCTGCATCCTCCACTTGGGATCTTACAAGGTTGTAATCAAGATGTCAGTCAGTTTTTCTCTTGTCCTGCTCCCTCTTTCTGTTCTTTTTCTTCTTATTTTCCTTATTCTCGTTCTTATTCTTTTGCAGCCCTTTATAATTTACAAATCAGTCTTACCTAGAGTGCTGCACAAAAACAGATCTCAAGCAATATTTGACATGTGGGCTATGGTTAACTGACCTCTGGTCTGGGATTCATTTTGTGTCACCACTGATGGCATCAGCTTAGGATTTTATTCAATAGCCCATGTGTTAGATTTTTTTTCCCCATTTTAGCTATGGCAACGCAAATGATTCCCAGCCACGTGTGGGGCTCTACCTGATCCCTTCTGGTGAGAATTTTCCAGGCCTCATGTAATTTTTTAACATGCATGTGAAGCATGAACAATATTCAGCTCAAAACTTCACTCTAGATGTCAATCTCTGTGCAGCTCTCTTCTCTTCTACATTGCCCAAAGTCTAGCCACTGTATGCATTTTAAACTCTGTCTCCACAACTTGTAGAAAACACTGAGATTTGGGTGGTTTCTCCTCATTGGATTGCTGCACTACCAATGCAGTGAGAAACTGAGGACAGCTTCTCTCAGGGCGCACTCTCCAGAGTTGCCTGCTTTCTATTATCTAAATCCATTTTTTGTATTATTTTGTCTGGATCTCTTCAGTTGTTTAATCCAGGAGGATAAATCTCATCCCTGTTACTCCTTCCTTCAAAAATTCTTAGCAGTCTTTAAAATGTTTAGCAGAGTTCTGGTAAGCAAGCCAAAGTGTATAGGGTCAAGAAGAAATAAAAAAACCCTTTCCTTGTAGCTTCTTTTATCTAATTTTTTTTTTAAGACAGGGTCTTGCTATGTTGCCTGGCCTGGACTAGAACATTTGGGCTTAAGCAATCCTTTCGCCTCAGCTTCTCGAGTAGCTACGACAACAGGCATGTACCATCATGCCCAGCTTACACATTTTACTCTAGAAAAACAGATTTTTAAAAATTATTCTTTAGGCTATAATTTTACAAAATAAATGTCATCTAGTTTCTCTTTACATATTTTTAAGCCATGCCTCGGAAACAGTTATAAAAATATTTGTGCCTTAAGATAATATACACAATCTTTTTTGGAAAATCCAGCAATCCTAAAGAACTTTTTTTATAAAAAACAATTTTAAATTCTAATAGCTCTTTTTGAAACTTTGCTTGATCACATAATTTGTTAATTTGAAACTGATACTATACCAGTATTCTCCAAGCTTGATTCAAAGTGAATTGTGGTATGCCAAACAGTGCTATGAGAGATTATACAGAGAACGCAGATAATCATGAGTGTGTAAAAGCCAGTCATCAAATGGTAATAACTGTACTCATTTTCCTAAGAAAAATATTAGTTTTAATAATAATCTTTCCTATAAACTCAAATTAGAAGTGAACATAACAAAGGTCTTTGGGTATATTAACATTTACAAGAAGCTTAGATGTCCAGTTTCTAATGTTGAACAAGTTTTATAAATAATAAGATGCAAGAATCTTTTAGTTACTAATTAAAAATTATTTGCATTATATTAGACAATAAATTAAGTAATTAATTGTTCTAGTTTTAATTCCACACTTTTCCAAATATAAATTCTTAATTTAATCAACTCTAAATGATCTTGGTTTAAAATACACTACTATCTTTTCATATGATTGATTGATAGATAGATATTAATCTACAACCCACATTTGAGGAAACAAAAGTTCAGAACAGTATTTCCAAGAGCACTGAAAAAGTACAGAGATTCCTCCATCTTTTATAAAATTAATACTGCTGAAAACTGGGACAAATATATTTCAAGACTTCTGGTTAATGCTTAAGAGTTATAGGAGTAAATGAGCGAAGTTGACCATATAAACACTGAAAAGTGATTTTCATTTGCTCTAATACCTCAACCTGCTTAGGAAAGAAGTCAGTTTTTCCTGGTTCTTGGGGTAGAAGTCTGTTTAAAAGTGGGCTAAAATTTATCTTTGGAAGAGAAAGTTGAAAAAAGTTCAACAAGTAATGTTGGAAGTATGGAGATGATATTGTATGATGTAAGGAAATATTTAATAGTTTCCTAACTTGCAATAATTTCATAATAGGCATTAAGCACACCAACATGACAATAATTGAAGTTTGAACTTAAACGTTGAATAAAATTTGTTAGAATTCACTTGCCTTTCAGGAAAAGAACTGCTTACACTTTTATCCTCTAATAAAAAGACCTTTATATCTTTTATTATAATTGGGCTATTTTGAGAGCACTATCACTTGGCTAATTCCCTGTCACTTGCTGAATTTAAAAGTTGCTCCAATAACATAAAACTAACCTAAAAAACTCATTTTTAACCTGCAAATACTCCAGGCACACTCCCCATCTGGAAATGTTGATCAGATTTGGCAGGGAGGGGTGCTTAGGGGGTGGGGAGTGCATATTCTAAAAGAACTCAAACTCATGTTTGAGTCCATGGCTTCAATGGGAAACAAGTTGAATTTTCTAGGGAAACATATGCTCAAGCACCCCATTTACAGCATGCACCCTGGGGCTGAAATATGTTTTCTGGTGGATTGTAAGCAAAAGAAACGTTAAATATTATTGACGGTAATTGGGTAGTCAAAGATAACTTTTATCACAGTGTTTTGCATTTTTCTCATATAATTTACTATCTAATAATTATTTTGCTTTCAATTATTAACCTGTTTCATTGGATACCTGTGCATTACTGCAAATGTTCTTGGGATCAACAATCTTATCCCACCCATTCCTGTGATGATCAATTCTATATCTGCTTTGACTCCTTTTAATTAGGTCTAACCCGACAGCATTTGACCAGATGCGTCTTGTTTATTTCTCTAGGGTTTCACTGGCGCCTTGGGAACCTTTGACACCCATTTGTAGCTCAAAAGTCCATGGAGCACCTTTATGACCAATAAAAGAGAAGGACCAATGTATAAACATTTTTTTCTTCTCTCAGGATGGACAATTCTGAGATGCATTGCATAAAGCATCAAGTTAATATTTAATCAGTTGAAGTATAAGTTATTGTAACTCATGCATACCTGGCTTAAGGCAGGATGTAAAGGCATAGAATAGAAATTGAATCTGAGTACATTTAAAAAGAATGTCATAAGCCTCATTATTTTCTGGCCATGTAAGAATGAGACTTGTGATAGTATAAAAATCATGAATAATTTTCAAAATTCTCCTCCAAGGCCCCAAACAAATCCTTTTGCTTCCTAAAGGAACCAATTGACTTTTTCTTTTTCTCAGGATTGTCAAGAGAGATTTTTATCCTCCTGGACTCGAACACCTTCTGATTAGAGAAATATCTGCCAAAAAAAAAAAAGTCGAAAAACAAGAAAAAGAAGAACCTAAGGAACGTGAATGTGCCATAGAAATTTCTCTTGGTGGTAACCCAGCCTCAAACGGACCGACTGTGTGCAAAGCTGTTCCCCATTTCCTAAAGGAACAATGCTTCTCTTAATAGTATTTATTTTTCAGGGGCCCCAATTTCAGATAGTTGGATTTGGCAGTCTTCTGCTCAAGCTGTATTTTTTCCTACTGAGTTACAGTAAGAACTAAGTATTAGAGGCTGTAATTAAAAGTTGATGAGGCAAAACTGGAAATGTGCTCAGTGGACTGCACCCAGATCCAACTGATCCAGATACATAAAAAGATTGGCCAAAACTCCCTGTTTATGAAACAGCCAAGTTCTAGACTGAAGAGAAGCTTTTGAGACCCTCTGGATGCTTTCTCCCAGCTTCTCTGTTTGGGTTGAATTTTTACGGGTCTTCATAAAGGTTAAGTTAAAATAAGGCTAATAGGGGTGGCTCTAATTCAGTATGTCTAGTATTGCTAGACATAAGAGCAAAAGACACTAGGATGTGCACACACAGAGGAACGGCCATATGAGGACACAGGAAGAAGTCACCATCCATCTGCGAGCCAATGAGAGATGCCCCAGGAAGAAGCAAACCTGATGACACTTTGATTATGGACTTCTAGTCTTCAAACTGTGAAACAATAAATCTCTGTTGTTTCAGTCACTCAGTCTGTGGTATTTGGTTATGGCAGCCCTAGCTGACTTATGCAGTCCCCCATGGTGAAAGTGCCCTGTGGGGCAGGCAGAGATTCTTGTGGTTCCCAGAGCATGGCACAGCCTTTCCTGTCTACTGGCTTTTGCATATGATACTCATGTCAGCAGGAAACCCTCCTTTATTTCTTCACATATCCAAATCCTACTCTCTTTCCATTAAATGGGAAAGCCCCTACACTACTTGTAAGCTAGTAAGTGTAGCTTTTATAGACCTTATGAGGAGGAAATTTGGTAATACCTATTAAGAGCCTCAGAATGTTTATCCTAAAAAGGTATTAAAGATATGTCCAAAGATTAAGCTAGATGCTCATCAAAATACTGAGTACTGCAAAACTGGAAATACCCAATGACCAACAGAAGATGAAGTAAGAAACTCATTAAAATGATGTTGCTTAAGTGTATGATTGCAGAAATATGCTAAATAAAACAGTATTAAGCAAAAAATCAAGTCATATAAAATAATTTTATTTTAATACCTATGTTTATATAGCAATATTTCTGCAAAAATATATGCTATCAACAATTTGATTATATATATAATAAATATCACATTTATTTTATTTATTATTTATTTATTGCATTTTTTGTAGTGAGTGGGTCTCCCTATGTTGCCCAGGCTGGTTTCAAACTCATGAGCTCAAATGATCCTCCTGCCTCAGGCTCCCAAGGTTCTGGGATTACAGAAAACAAATATACACCAAGTTATCAGCAAAGATTACAGCTGCTAGATTTACTTATGAGGTTTTTGTTTTGCTTTGTTTTTGCCTTTCTTGATATAATTTTTCTACAATAGATATTTGTTGCTTTAAGAAAAGCAGTTCTTTTTTCCAAAAAATAGAAAAAGATTTTCTGTCTTTCAAGTCCAACTTTACTCATTACTACATTTTTAAACATATTATTTAGAGTCTACGACATATCAGGCACTTTTCTAGGTACTTCACACATACATCAGTGAGACAAAGATGCCACCATAGTAGAGTTTACATTTTATCAGAGGAATAATCATAATATTATTATAATCAATTACATCATATGCTAGAAAGTTATAAGTGCCATGGAAATAATAAAATGATGAATAGAATAAAGGGAACTGGAAATACTGGGATCAGGCTACAGTTTGTTTTATTAAATAGAGTGATCAGAGTAAACCTCATTGAGAAGGCAAGATATGGGCAAAGAATTGAAGAATCCAAATGAAAATGTGTGAAATAAAAGCATCCCAAGCAGAAAAAACAGTTCCAAGGTGAAAGCATGTCTAGCCTGCTGGAGGAACATTGTGGAAGTTTTGGTTAGAGGAGCTGTATTATGGAAAAGTATGAGAAGAGTAGATCAGGGAGTTGACAGGAAGAAAAGATCACACAGGCCTTTGTAGATCATTGCCAGGAGTTGGTTTAACATGATTTCACATTCCCGAAAGAATCTGGCTGCTGTGATGAGACTGGATTGCAGAAAGGCAGGGGCAGAAGTAGGGACACAAATGGCAAAACCAAAGCAGCATTCCAGGAAAGAGATGATTGTGACACACCCCAGGGGTAGCAGAGAAGGTAGTACAAAGCTGGTTAGATTCTGGATATTTTTCCTAACATTTTTAATGGAAATTTTAAAACATGGAGTAAATTTCAAAATATTTTACAACAAATATTCATATATTCCATCATTAGATTTTGTGATTAAACTTGATATATTTGTTTTATTACTTATTTATACATCTGTGTATACTTCTGTCCATTTACTTTAATGCTTTTCAAAGTTTCAAGGATCAGTACATTCCCCCCAAATACTTTGGCATTTATCACGGAGTTTAATATTTTTACAGCACTTTTTTGAAGTTAAATTTATATAGAATGAAATGCACAAATTTTAAGTGTATGATTTGACAAATTCGACAAATGCATACATTTGTGAAACTAAATTTTTACGATGATACAGAACATTACTGTAACCTCAGAGGGTTCCCTCATGTTTGTTTTCAGTGATTCGCTTTCCCTAGGCTCAATGCAACAACCATTTAAATTTCTTTCACTGAATATTAGCTTCACCTTTTTTAGAACTTCATGTAAATGAAATAATACTGTATGTGCTATTTTTTGTAAGTATTCAGTGTAAAAATTTTGATATTAATCCATATTACTGCATAGGTCAGTAGTTCTTCCATTTTAGTGCTAAATAATTTTCCATTGTATGAATATACTAGAGTTTTTTCATATTTTCTCCTATTGAGGAACAACTGAGTAGTTTAGAGTTTGTGGCTATTATGAATAAAGCTTTATGAATATTTTATACAGGGGTTTTAGTGGATATATTTTTTCATCTCTCTTTGGCAAATACATAAGGGTAGAACTGCTAGCTCAAAAGATAACTACGTTTTATAAGTATATGTTTTATAAGAAACTGCCAGATATATTTTCCAAAGCGTTTTACCATTTTACATTCCTACTAACAACATATAAAAGTTCCAGTTGCTCTAAATCCTTGCCAATATTTGGTGTTATTGGTCTTTTTTAATATTAGCCATTCTAGTGAGCACATAGCGGTATCTCAATTTGTTTTAAGGTGAATTTCCATACATTTATTTTTAAGATCATTTTTCTGTATCAGTTCTTCCCAGAGCATTACAGGTCATAGTGTGCTCTCTCTTTCTACTTGCATTTGTTATATTAATGAATGTACCGCATCTGACTATTTTCACCTATTGCCTCATATATTTAATTTTTTTACTATAGTAATTCTTGTTTCTTTTCTAATAAGATTATATTAACCTTGAGAGTAGAGTCTTTATTCTTCCTCTGTGTTCCCTGTAATAACTAACACAACACTGGGCTTAGAATAGCCACTCCATAAATGTTGGTAGATGGGACAAAATTAAAAATCAACCTTGGAGATGAATAAACTGTGGCATATTTATACAATGGCATGCTACTCATCAGTAAGAAGGAATGAGCTAGCAAGTCGGGAAAAGACATGAGTGAATCACAAATGCATATAGGTATGGGAAAGAAACCAGTCTTAAAAGGCTATATACTCTATTTTGCCATTTATATGAGATGTGGGAAAAGCAAAACTATGCAGCGTATACTCAGGTCATTGGTTTCCAGGGCTCAATGTATGGAGGTGAGTCAGTGGGAAAATTGAATAGGTGAAGCACAGGGGTTGTTTTTACAGTGGTAGAACTAATATGTGTGATGATATAAATGATGGATATTTGACACTATACATTTATCAAAATCCATTGAATTCACAACCAAAAAATTGAACCTTAATTCATGCCAATTAAAAAAATTGTTTAGTAGATCAGAGTAACCCACTATGCAATTGTGAAAAAGAATCTATTTACATTAGAAATATATGAAACAACCAATGCCATGGTGAAGTAAGTGGAGTCTATATGACTCCTATTTATTTTAAGCCAAAGAATAGTGTGTTTATTTCAGTAAAATTCTTAAAAATCCTTTTTTGGCACTTGCTCCATAAACTGTCCTGACATTAAAAGAATTCATTGAAAAGAAAAGCAGTTTTAAAAGACCCAAAATACTAAGATTTTATTTACAAAGTGTTTTTGACATATACAAAGTAAAAATGCTGTTACATTCTTAGTGTAAGTGTTAGCCACTGTCTATAGTCTATGTAAACACTGTGCTCTACTTGATGAAGTTGTTTCCAATTGGGGATATGGGTTAATATTTCTCAAACCACTACATAGGCATACTGGAACTGAACAATTAAGAAATCGAATGATGAATGGTAGAAGCCAGGTTTCTTATTTTTGCAGTAGAAAGCTGTAGTCAAGCAAGGTGAGGAGGTTAGAATGATCCATATTTGGAGAAATTAGTGTGAACCCATGTTTAGCTTCATGTATTTATATTTATGGTTATTGGCTTGTACAGGATTCATACACACACACATCTTTTCTTACTCTATCAATTAACAAGGTCTAAAAGCAATGATACCTTAATAGCAATGGGCACATCCAGCACCCAGATCTAATACCATTCTCCAATAAAATAAACCAGGGCTCCCAGGAGAAACAGATGATTCTAAGATTAGGGAAAGAAATATACACAATGAGCCTGAAGCACCTTGTAGTGCCAAAAATTAAGTGCTCAAACACACACATACATGCGCACACACGCGCACGCACACACCAATGGTGATATGTCAAAAGGACATATAAGCCAATTGAAAAGTCTTTTAATGTACCAAAGATGGAACAATTTCAGCAAAAAATAAAGTAGCACTGGATTATAATTCAAAGTATAAAATAAATATTCTTGGCTTCTTGCTGACATAGTTGAATCAATTCAATAAACGAGGGAGAATAAAAGCTCTTATATGGAAGAAATCCAAAAAAACTTGTAAAGATATTTTACCTTCAAGGAGGTAGAACATAATTCCCTACTCCTTAAATATTGACTGTAGCTACTGCCTTCCCTCCAAAGCATACTGTATTGAAAGGAGGGGAGAGAGAAAAAAACTATACAGTGTAGAAATTCAGCAAATGCTACCTCAGCCAGGTGATCAAAATTAATATCCACAGTGACAGGTCATTTTGAGAATATGTACACTTGGTATGATATGATGAGAATGAACATTTTCTTCTGTGGTCTTCCCCCCAAAAACCCATAACCTCAATCTAATCATGAGAAAAACATCAGACACTTCCCTATAGAGTAGTATTCTACAAAATACCTATTAATCTGCAAAAAATGTCAAGATCATCAAAAACAAGGAAAGTCTGAGAGACTGTCATAGACAAGAGGAGCCTGGGAAGACATGATGACTAAACAATGTCAAATTTTGGATGGGATCCTAGAACAGAAAAGGGACATTAGATAAAAATATGGAAATAAGAATAATGATAAGCTTTAGTTAATAATAATGCACAAAGATTGGTTCGTTAATAGTGACAAATATATCATAATGTAGGATGATAATGGAGGAACTAGGTACTGTGTTTATAAGAAATTTCTGTGCTATCTTTGTAACTCTCCATGAACATAAAACTGTTCTGAAATTTTAAAAGTGTTTTAAAATTACTGGATTAAAGCTACATGCACTAATAGGAATAAAACCCACAAATACACTTTCTTTGTCTGTTTTGTCTGTTTGTTTGTTTTGAAACAGGGTTTTACTCTTGTTGCCTAGGCTGGATTGCAATGGTACAATCTCGGCTGCTGCAACCTCCGCCTCACGAGTTCAAGAGATTCTCCTGCCTCAACCTCCCAAGTAGCTGGCATTACAGGTGCATGCCACCACACCCAGCTAATGTTTTGTATTTAGTAGAGACGGGGTTTCACAATGTTAGTCAGGCTGGTCTCAAAATCCTGACCTTGGCTGATCCACCCGCCTCAGCCTCCCAAAGTGCTGGGATTACAGGCATGTGCCACCACACCCAGCCAGACAAATACACTGTTAAATGAGAGAAATCAAAGAGAAAATGATGGATAATGTATGACGTTGTTTACTTAATTATGAAAATGGACTTATACATGGTATTAGAAATCAAGAGAGTACACCGGGTGCAGTGGCTCATGCCTGTAATCTCAGCATTTTGAGAGGCTGAGGTGGGCAGATCATTGAGGTCAGGAGTTCAAGACCAGCCTAGCCAACATGGTAAAACCCCATCCATCTCTACTAAAAATTCTAAAAATGACCTGGGAGTGGTGGTGGCTGCCTGTAATCGCACCTACTCAGGAGGCTGAGGCAGGAGAATTCCTTGAGCCTGGGAGGCGGAGGTTGCAGTGAGCCAAGATTGCACCACAGCACTCCAGCCTGGGTGACAGAGCTAGATGGTCAAAAAACAAACAAACAAAAAAAAGTCAAGAGCGTTGTTTCCTGGAGAAATAGTCTTAGAGGGGATGGCAGGTACTTCTAAGGTGCTAGTGATAATCTGCATTTTGATCTGAGAGGGGGTTATACTAGTGTTTTCACTTTGTGTTTATTAGTGAGCAGTACACTTATGAATTACTCACTTGCATGTATGTATATATGTAACATGTCAAAATATTTTAATTAAATGTTGTGCGTGTTCTGATATCTCCAGGATTTCCACATAGAGTTATATCATAATCTGTTTTCAAGCAGCGTGATTGCTGATTTTTATGAAAAAATGTTTTTTATGCCTACTAATATATCATTAGCTACTTTTGCAACATTCTATTTTTTAAATGATGGAAGTCCACTTTCTACTATGATTTATAGATTGTCTCATTTTTAGAGGAATTAGTTCCAACTTGTAAGTCAGAACAGATCAGAATAAAGTTCCTTATTTTCTTATGAAGATGTGAAATTATGAATCCTCAAAATAATAACATTTTTGAAAAATTTAATCTAATATAATCAAAGACTAGAAAAGAAGGAAATCTGATTTCCAATGACCAAATTTGGCTAATGAAGAACTATAATAACATAATGGTTTCTTACACATTTCCAATAAGTTCATGTAATTTAATGCTTTATTATTTTCTTTAGCCATCCTTGCTCTTTTATAATCACACATTGACTGACAAGACTTTGATAGCTAGTCAAGAAGTTATCTACTAAAAAAAAATCAATTGCCTAGACATTTAAAATAGAGTATTAGCATTTGTGAAAAACATGTAAGTAAAACCACTAATGGTATGGATTTTTATTATACATGCTATTTGTATTTACATATTTGCCATGTTAACTAAGTGAATAAATCAGCAATGTGTCCTCTTCTGGTAACTAAAGGGAAGCTTTAGTGGCCGATACGAAGCTAAAGATATCTCTATCATGCATATTTAACCTTTGCCTAGACTCTTTGATGTCGACAAGCATGTCATTTTAAAATGCCTCCGTTTGGCTGGCACGTCATCAATTGATGTCCAAGAAACAGACACAATTATACTTTTTCACTGTTTATCATTTATCCTCCTTTCTGCCCAATCATTAACAAAGGAGTGGTTTTCACTGTTTAGTCTCTTGTTAGGATGGGATGCAAGATCGAAAGCCCCAGGGTAAGTCTTCTCCAATACACTCTGTTTAGTCCACTGGTGAAATTACAGTATGTGGTTTAAAAAAAAATCTTTGAATGTTCATCTTTATTTAAATATATATAATCTCCTGCCAGAGAAGATTTGGGAAAGTGCATTAAAGAGAAAGTTCTCAAGATTTTCACAAAGGAAAAAAAAATAAAATGTTTCTAATTCAATATTTTTTTCCAAATTGGATTGCATTGACTAGTTTCCTAATATTGAAAACCCAGCTTGCTGACTAAAGAACAAGGAAATTTTATTTACAGCAATTTTATATATGAAAAAAATGGGCAGAGAATTAATAATATAAATAATTCTATCCAAATGAAGGTATATAACCAACAGGATTGGGACTTAAAATTACACCGTAGGTCAGAAAATACTTTTAATGTCATTTCCCATAATTTTGGTTACAAATAGCATATGATTTGAAGTCTTCCACCAAAACTTTGTTGCTTAGAATCAAAAGAATACCAGCAGTTTGTTCCCTTCCCAACTAGTCATTAGAGTTCCTTCTTTAGAGCAAAAAGCTTCTTCTTCAAGTACACTCGTGTCTCCCTTCACTATAAAAATAAAATGTGCATCTTTTTTATCTCCTAAGGAGATGTGGACAATGTAAGAAAAGTCAGAACTTCTTGGTTCCTCTCTGAAGCATTAAGTAACTGTTGCTTATCAATTTACAAAAAGAAATCTTTAATTTTTTTAATAGAAATTAAATTTGTAGATCACAGTAATATATTCCTGGGCTATAATGTCGCTGGGAACAAAGCATGCTTCAAATGAAGTAATTTATTCTGAGCAGAAAAAATAAGAAGAAATACCCCATTGCAGATGGGCTTTTTTTAAACCAAATGTTTTGTGCTCCAATTCTCAGTTGCACAGGTCTGTTGCAGCATCTATATATTTGATATAAGGACAATTCCCATGGATTCAGGCAGTGTTTCCTAGTGTTTTCCTGCAGACCATTGCCTTGGGTTTAAAAAGAAAGTTTCAGGCTCAAATAAACTTGAGAAACACCACATATTATTTGCAATTCTTGTAACTCTTGGAGAGTCAAAATGTACGTTGACATAATTTGAGCTTTAATAAACATTTTAAAAGAGAAATCTGTTTAATTTTGTTTACATCAATGGTTTCCAAGTTAGTGGGTCATAGAATCTATGTAAGTTTATGCACATATTTTTGTCTAGGTATGTATTTTTTTTGTGCATCTGTGTGAAAGAAACACTTATTAACATTTCATGAAAATCAGTACTTGTTGGGAGGCAACAGGGGAAACCACTTAAGAAATTGTAACTCCAGAAAGACAACATTAAAACACAAGGAGGAGTAAATACCCATTAATGTCAATGTCCATTAATAGATGGACAAACATGAAAGCCCAGGATGAAACTCCTTTGATAACCAGGAGGGAACACTAAGACAATGGGCACCTGCTTCAGGCAGGAAGTTCAACAGTTGTGAACCCTTTAGAGAGATGCAGAAGACAAAATTGTCAAAAAAAAAAAAAATCAGTAAATTCACAATCTGTCCCAAGATTAACACAACTACTTACACATAACGAACGCTCATTATCCTTTGAAAGAAAAGTTTTCATTCTTATCAGAAGTTGAGACTACACATGTTTTACTAGGTAAGAAGACTGTCATTAAAATATTTTCCAAGATTGGATTCTGATGTTATTTCATTTGAAGCTCATATTGCAATGTAAAGATACTATAAAATAAAAGCAAAACTTAATGAAAAATGTTCAATATCAAAAATATAAGCAGTTTACAAATCCAAGATGAGCGCCTAGATAATAGAAAATACCTAGGTTTTCTGTTTCTGTTTATTCTAGGAATACAACTAGACATTTCCTAGCCTCCCTTGTAAGTAGGTGAAGATGTAAGTCCCAGTTCTGACCGATTGAACATGAGTGAAAGTGATAAGCCTCTCTCGTAGGCTTGGTTCATAAATATCCTCCCATAAGATCACACACTCTGTCCCTTCAGCCATTTGTTGGCTGGAGATAAAGGATTAGGCAGAGGCCTATGAGACTCTGAAGGATAGTAGCACCAAGGACTAAAAAGAAGTTGAATTCCTAAATCAATATATAAAAGACTGCCCCCCAAAAAACTTAATTAAACCGCCATACGAGCAAGACATAAAATTGCAGGATCCTAATTAACTGAGATCTGGTACATGTTATAGCAGCAATTAGACTATCCCAACTCATAAAATACCCAAAGAAGAGATTAATAAACTGCACATAGCACCTTTTAGTCTTCCTCAAGAACACAGCTTTTGAAGTATTTCTTACAATACATACAGAAAGCACTTTACTTTGAAAAGTCCCCTTTAAATTTGAAAGAATATTTATTAATCATTACAATGAAATATCAATAGCACAAAAAGACTATTTAGATAGCATTTGTCAGCCAGTAAGCTTAATGTTCTTGAATAATGTTAAAAGGCCTGCATAATGTGGCTTGATGTATTAAAGAGCATAAATGAGGAATATAAGAAGAAATCTTTTGAAATTATATATTCCATAGTTACAAAGATATAAACAATAGAAAGAAGGTTTTATGAAAGGCAGAATGGCAAACAAGAATAGCAGTTGGAGAGAACACGATAGTCTTTATAACTGGCCTCAAGGTGCTTCTGTCATCTAGATGACAGTTGGAGTGACCTGATGCAGGCGCTATTTGCCAGGAGTCTAACCCACATGGCTTCTGTAACTTGTTTTCTGTGATTTGGCCTGGTTAGGATTAGAAAAAGTATATTTGGCTGCTAAAGAAAAATTGTGGCTAAGAACAGAGTTCTCACTTCTGTAACAATCAGTAGCTTCATATAATCGGGCAAAAGACAATTATGTGAAGTCAGTTGGAATTAGTCTCTTTCTAATATATCTAAGTTAAAACATCAATGCTAGCTTTTGTCACTTTGGAGATCCACTGCTAGATTCATGAATAGACTGAAAGTTCCCGGTGGTCAATTAATCCCTGAAACTTCTGAATCAACATATCCTATCAGCCTTTAGAACTTCTTGCTTACAGAAAATTGCTTTCTGTGACTTCGGTAAGATGCACATCTCCTTTAAAATTACGATTTTATAACCCTACTTAAAATTTTTCTTTGAGAAATCATACCTATTCAGCTTTCACAGAAGGAGACCTTCCTAGCAAGATTATGGCAGTTGTAAAAAAACTAAACATTCAATTCTTGAAATGATACTTGGCAAGGTCGAATGCGTACAAAGGAAAAAATATTGCTGGACATATATCGCTCAAACAGTCCTTTATAGAAAATGTTCTTAAACTTCTGAAGGGCTCCAGAACCCCATAGAAAAGTAAGGTAAGGCTGCCTTGCTCTGGAGATCAAATGTTGATGGTATCCGCATTATCAGCACCAAAGGAAATAGTAAAAGAGGGCTTCAAATAATTTCAATAGTTGAAATGAGGACTCTTGCTCTTTCCAAGTATAGTAATATCTAACACCTCTTTTGCACTTCGTGGCTACAAAAGTTGCCAAGGGAGATTTTTTTCAGTGCCATTATATCATGCTGTCTGCTTTGCAAAGGACTGGAATCATCAGTCTGATTCATCTCATGCCAGTTGCTGATGCTACAATCCCACAGAAAATGACTAAAATTTAACACATTTTTATACAAAGATTTACCACTGAGCAACATTCATCATATCTCTTAAATGCATATTTTTAAGTCCTTTACAGAAAACAGTCCTCAGTATCTCACAATAAAGGCCAGGAAGAGAGTATTCTTTGCAATGTCCAAGTTTGTGAGATTTTTGGCTAGGACAGAAGAAGAAGGCATCACACTAAGAGAGAGAAAATGAGGTATAGCATTTTCATTTCATCACAAGTTAAATAGAAGAGGCTGTTGCCATTGGAAACTGTGACAAATGTTAACCTGAATTTCCTGTGTTACTTTTAAGTAGCTTGGAATTGGCTTTATATGCATACATATCTGAGGTGTAGACTATATTAGGCACAAATTATGAACCAGATCCAAACAACGTAGCTTGGGCATCTTTTTATAAAATCAAATTGCTTCAAGATATAGAATGTGAAACTAAAATTATCCTTTTTTCATCTTTGATCTTTCATCAACCAAACAACTATGAAATAGATAATATGTAACTAAAGTCACCTTTCTCTCAATGGAAATGAAAAAATAGATGAGAGATAGATGAGAGAGAGGTGTTTAAAAGTACAAAGACACATCATAATTTAGGCTAAATTTTACTTTCCAAATATATTTTTCATCTCGCTCTGCACATAAGCTCTCTTACCACCAGCCTGGTCTATTCACGGCCCTCAATATTCCTTCTCTACCCCAGCCTCTAGTATCTTTCTGCTTCCCTCTCCTATTTATCTCATTCTTCACTGCCCAATATGAGACTTAAATCTTTGAAAATTTCCCTTTGCAGTAAACATTTTTTTCTTTGAAACTTGATAAATGCAAGATTATTCTGCTTTAGGTAAGCGACCTGACCTTCTTCTGTGGAAATGAGGATACATACTAGCACCAGCATTGTATGACTATTGTAAGAATTAAATGAGATAATTCAAGAAGAGATGCCTAGAATATTAACAAGCCCACAGTAGCTGCTCAATAAATGCTAAAGAACTTAGTTCTTACTTTTATAACACTCTCTGATTAGCTCAGTGAAAATACTCACACACTGACATATATAATAAAACAGAAGCCATTTATTTTATACATTTTTATCTCTCACAGTTTTTATTTATAACACATAGATGCTCAGCAAATATCTACAGATTGAGAAATGGAATAATTTTGCCTTTTTTGTATGTAGGCTATATCTATCCTTTAATCTTTATTTTTACTGCTAAATTTCAGAATTGGGTTTCTCATTGCATCCATTTTCTGGGTCCCATCTGGCTCTCAGAAACACCGAAGATTCAATTGTCGGCTGTCATTGCCAGGTGCAACAGCCACAGCTGCCGCAGACCTGCAGCTTGGTCTTACATCCACGCTTATTCCAATCACATCACCTACACATCTTCAAAGCTAATCTTTACTCTGATAGTTTTCCTTAGTTGTTCACTTGTCCTATCACTCCTGACATTAGCAGTCACTGGAAGTCCTAGACTTTTTAACTCTAAGACAATCTATAGCTTCAGGAAATTTTCCATTTCCTTGTAGTATACTTATGAAAGAATTATCCATTATTTTATGCCATTCACTTAAAATCCTCTTATCTTCACCTTTGTAAAAGTAATAGTATATATTTCTGGAGTATTTCCCCATTGTGATTTGAGCAGACATATGAAGAAAAATCTGGCTTGGTGATTTTTTACTTCTCAATGGAAATTTTCATCAATGTATTACACCTACAAGAATCAATCAATCAAGCTTAAAGTCTCTTTTTATTCTTAACACATTAAAAGGCCTTATCACTTTGATCAGTCTCAAAAGTCAAAATATTTACTTCTTTTATGTACATCATCTTTCTTGCAAATAATCATGTTGTCATTTACTCTCTAGCTACTCTATCTAATGATTGGATCAATAGACAGCAGGGAAAGTGTGAGCAGAGAGAAATAAGAGCAGGTTTCTATGAAGAGAGTAAAAAGATAATAAGCAAAAGAAAGAGGGAAGAATTTCTGGAATAATGTCTTTCAGTATGGAAGAAGTCATGAAGAATTGGTTTTAGACAGGAGCAAGGGAAATTCATATGTAGAAGAAAACAGAAAGGTAGAGCATAGGGATAATGATAAGACTATTGGTTGGAGATTGCAGACAAGTATTTAACACTTGAACTAACTGTTAGTGGCACACATTAGTCACAAAAATAAAATAGCTGTGCATAACCAAGTTGGCTGATATCAGCTGGCAATACAATCTAAGTTAATATGCAATTGTTACAGTCAAAACAATATCACTCTACTATCAAGGGCAGCATTATGGCCCTTCACTGGGGCCCTTCACAGCAATCTTATCTTACTGATCTTGCCCTGAAAGTGCTCCCTCACTCTTCCATAAGGGACACACTCCTCTCTTCAGCCCGCCTTAAATTGTGCTCATGCAGTTGTTTTGGTTTCTTCCACAAACTTTTTGATATAAGGTCCTAAAAGATTCAAACATCTTAGTTTTCCATTATTGTGTGTGTGTGTGTGTGTGTGTGTGTGTGTGTGTGTGTGTGTGTGTGTTGACAGAATATCCACAGCATGCAACTCACTAATTATTAAATAAGTCAAGTTTACGTAATTCACAGAACCTTCTTTTTGCCCCATCTGGAAATGCAAAAGGCAGTTGCTGCAGATTATTTTGATTATGGAATATAATTTAAATTGCCAGCCCCATTTACAAATAAGGCTAACTCAGCCTCTTCCTTCACACAAATGAATTTGAACCAAGTTTAGATTTCTAAAAATGAGAGATCTACAACTAAATTTAGTATGAATTCAACTTAATGTAATTAAGAATGTGCATTTTCAAGTAAGACAAACCTAGATTTGAAGTCCAATATCATTATTCACTAATTTCTGTGACCAAGCCTCAAGTGCCTTGTGTGTAAAATGAGGACGACACTACTATATAGGGTTATGATAGCTAAATAAGTTTATATACACACATATATATATATATACACATATAGATATAAAACTTATGATACGTAATATTACAGGATACCTGACGGGATTGATACTAGCACTATTTAGAAGCACCCTATATATAATTTTCTGTTGGAATCTCATACAATTGTGTCCACTTTGACAGCAAAAGCCTGTATGCACAGCTGCAAATTTAAATAATTTCTAGAGAAATAGGCAATTATTATGTAAGACTAACTTCTCTTTTGACAATAAGAAACCTCATTTATAGCTAACCTAACTTAAAACTGCAGACTTCATGGTTTAGGACCTGACAAGGTAAAATGATTGTTGGCCCACTGTTGAGTGTGTTCCTTTCATGGGCAGCAGCTTTGAAGTAAATGTATGACATTGGCTCCAAGCTGAGCTAGGCTCTCATGCTATCAAGTGGAAGAAACACTGACTAGCTACTTCAACTCCATAGGTGGAGAACTACCCTTAACCTTTGCCTTAGATTGTAGAATTATTATTAAGAGATATATATTCCTATAAGGGGAGCAGGAATGTTAAGATGAGAAGGAGCACACATGGCAGAAATAAGACAACCCCACAAATAATAACACAAGGCAGAACATACTATAGCATATGGAGATTTGGGGTCCTATTGAACACAGATAACAGGAAAGCTCCTTAGAGGAGGTGAATTTGAGATATGTCCTAAAGTATGTGCCCAAGATGCTTCATATTTTAATACAAACATGGTGGTGTAAAAACAGGTCTTGACTTTCAGTATGAATGTATGTCAAGCATATGACACAGAGTACATGACATGGTAGAAGTTTATCTACTAAAGATATCATTTAGCTGTGTTCATTGAACTTTATGCAGGCCCTAAATCACTGGAAGGGACACAGAAATAACATTACTCATGGCATCCATGACTTAAGAAATGATAACAATGGAAGTTTTCTTGTTAGACAGTTTATTCTGCATGCTTGTTCATCTTAATGAGCCCTTTGACAGGCAAATGCCCCATAAATTTTGTTTTTCTTTGTTTGACAACTATAAATTAGACACAAGCATTGCTAATATAGTGGAGGAAAAATATCTCAGACAGCTAAATACTGCCTGTTCATATGTAAGGCATGCAGCTGTTTCACTTTTTAAAATCCAACTCTAATACAAGCCTCAAAAGGAAAAAAAGAGAAAACTGAATGTTTCATCAAATAAAAGCCCAGAGCTCAAAGACAAAATATTTGAAAACAATATAAAATAAAAGCTTTTTTTCAAGTCATATAAAATCTGTTTTATGAAATTAAGCTGGAAATATTATAAGTGGGAAATGACCACAACATAAATAGGAACCTTTTAGAAAAAGAGCAAACATGTGTTATTTATTTTCCTAGTAAACAGAAGTGGCAGATTCAATCAGCAAGAAACATTGGATAGTTATGACCATTTTAATCATGTAAAAAAATTCATAAGATTTGTTTATGGTGCATTAAACAGCATCTTCAGGTTAGCATTAAAGAAAGTGAATAAATTCTATTTATCTGATAAAAAGACTAGAGATAAGAAGGAGCCAGTTCTCTTACGTGGCTAGTAATGTAAAGAGACATAGAACATTTCAGCATTTCTGTGGCTACCTCCATTTACTCTTTATAAACATATGGAAATAGTTATACTCAATTGCATAAAAAATATTTAAAACTATAAAACAGTTCCAAAGCATGTACTGTGCCATATTTCATGTGGAGAGAGACTGCCTTTAGTTCCGTTTTGAAAGGCCTAAAAAGTGCAAAGCAATAGTACTTTAAGTATTTATATCTACTTAGATTCTCTAATGTTTAAAGTCATGTTGAAAAATGTTAATTTTAGATGTTAATTATAGAGCTGGAATAAAGCATTGGTTATAAAATAGCTAGCTGAGGTTAAATCTCTACATAATAATCAGTTTTCTGGTACTCCCTGTTATTTAAAATACTACTAAAGAAATACATTACAAAAAATACACTAGCATGTGGCATATCTCTTCATTCGGAATTTTTATGAATGATAAAACTAAACACAAGGAAATCAAATATTTATCTGGCCCCAACTCTACTTTATTCCCTAACATGTGACATGGACAAATCTTATATTTTATTTAGAATCAATGATTAAAGACAATAACATAACATAAAGATATCAAATGTTTCTTGAAGGGTAGAGGCTCAGTTCTATACAGCTCTTAATTTAATGTCATTTTTTGCCTTGAAAATTATTATGGAGCTTTTGAAAGAGGGATGTACAAACAAAAAAATGTTAAGAACTACAAAGATTTGGTAAAATTCTAGAGAACTCTCTGTAAGTAAATAATTTCTCTGACCGTGAACCAGTTTACTTCAGGAAGTCAACATACAGAATTCCCCAATATGCTAATGTCTCCTTGACAAAGCAGATTGAACAGAGCCAACTTCCTGATTAAGAATTCTCCCTGGTGTTATATGTGATACAGTTGTCGAAGAAGGAATTTGATTTCCTTTGGATATGTAGCAGAGTTCAGTCTAATAAATTCACACTCACCTTATGATTTTTATACCAATATGTGAAGAAAGAATTAAGTTTATATCTACTGACGTTTTTATCTTTTAACCGTTTTTCTTCCTTTCCACCCCAAATTACCCATGTTTCATGCTGTACTTCTTACATGCCAATAATACTTACTTTTGAAATATAGTCTGTGAGCCTTTAATCTACCTTTCTCCTGATTGAAAATATAGCTGAGCTACTTTGCAAGCCATCAGAAAACTCTTTGCCCATTTTCTAATGTAACAGCTATAATAGTAGCTTCATTAATAAAATTATTGTAAGGCAATCACAAATAACAAAGACCTGTTATGGCAGCCTTCCATGAAATACACACACACACACATATATATATAGATAGATATATATATAGAGAGAGATAATTTTTCTAGTCACTTAAATCTCAACACCTAATCTGAAAGTCACCTGTCACTGGACCTACACAAAGCGTCATCCCACTACTAACAGTACAGAGAATGCCATTGATTTTAAGTCACATCATTATTTTATGAACCACTAAGAAAAAATTATGCTATTTAAACCATGACATGTTGCCTTAATGATAATCCTGTACAACATGAATTGAGAACATCAGCCCCTCATTGCTTTGAAATGATTTCATCTATTCCAAAGAATTTGGCAATCTACCCTACCTTCAGTTGCAGTACTTGGAGTGTGAGAGTAAGCTTGCTGCAAGTATTTTAGGAACAAAATATAACACATCTTCATCTACTTGTGGATATCTTCCTTTTTTAGGTCCCATAAAACCCTTGGTTGTTAATTTGCAAGAAAATATGAAATTCTGATTATTTCTACGATGATGCTTTATTAATATCAAATTTATTTTTCACCAACGGATATAGAGAACTCAAAAGAGTGTCATTTCCATCACATAATGTGTACAGAGCCAAATAAATTCACAAGCTTTCTTGAAACCATTGAAAGATGAAATTGGAGGGCAACCAACTAGCCCAAAATCTAAGAAAAGGCAGGTGCCTGCAGGAAGCGATAAGACATATGCAAATATACGCAACTGAAAACCAGTGAAAAGGGTTCTATTGATGTAGTTGGCAAATTGGTGGAGACCAAGTATACTCTAGAGAGAGTGCAAAGTTCCTAGGAAATGAGAAAATTGAAGAGTTTTACATTCTCCTTACGGTCTTTCTCCATGAACTAAGAGCAATCACCAAAAAGATTCAAGGAAGCTTTTAGAAAGTGTTTCTTATGGAACACGTCAGAACCTGCTGGAGGAACACAGAACCCTACTTGCACCCTATTACTCTATCTCCACTGTGGAACAGAGCCTTAAACTACAGAGGCAAGTGCCAAAAACACCCTTAACACACCAGTGAAAATCAATTGCAGCTAGGAGAAGAGAACAACAATTTTTAAAATCCTTCCCTTGAGAGAAGGACAGCATTGCATGCAGAGTCCAGGCCTAGAGCCTGGGAAGGGAAACCACTGAGGAGTTTACACTCCAGGACCCAGAACACAACACCATGCCAGCCTAAGACTAAAGTTTAATGTAAAGAGAGAATCCCCCAGTACCATCCACTGCTGGAAAGCTAACAAGTAGTAAGTAACAACATTGGAATATGACTTGGAGTGGCATAGGAGAGGGACAAAGCACAACAAGAATTTTTTTTGATGCACAACACAAAGGAAGATCTAGAGTTGATATAGGAACACCCACTAAGAGAAAAAGAAAGAAAGAAAGAAAGAAAGAAAGAAAGAAAGAAAGAAAGAAAGAAAGAAAGAAAAGAAAAGAAAAGAAAAGAAAAGAAAAGAAGAAAAGAAAAGAAAAGAAAAGAAAAGAAAAGAAAAGAAAAGAAAAGAAAAGAAAGAAAAGAAAAGAAAAGAAAAGAAAAAAGTCAGTCTTCTGGCAAACCAACCTAACATAAGGTATTGCTGGAATTTGAAGCCTGTGGTTGCCCTAAAGGTCACCATAGAAACAATAAACCTGAAACCAATCTGGCCCCCTTACTACATTAACTTAAATCTTCTATATAATAGTTCTAACAGAAAGACATTATTTCTAGGGATAAAAATTATACAAAATGGCTGGGCACAGTAGCTTATGCCTGTAATCCCGGCACTTTAGGCCAAGGCAGCTGGATCACAAGGTCAGGAGTTCAAGACCAGCCTAACCAACATAGTGAAAGTCTGTCTCTACTACAAATACCAAAAAATATATATATATATTAGCTGGGCATGGTGGTAGGCACCTGTAGTCCCAGCCACTTGGGAGCCTGAGACAAGAGAATTGCTTAAACCTGGGAGGTGGAGATTGCAGTGAGCCGAGATCACACCATTGCACTCCAGCCTGGGTGACACAGTGAGACTGTCTCAAAAAATATATATATATTTTATATATATATATACATATATATATATTTTATATATATATATATACATATATATATTTTATATATATATATACATATATATATTTATAATGCCTGACTTTCTTATCCAAGATGCCTGACTTTCAACAATAAAAATTACAAAGCATACAAAAAGTCAAGTAAAAACAACACACTCCTAAGAATCAAAATAGTCATCAAAACCAGACTTAGATATGATACAGGTAGTGAAATTAAAAGACAGACAAATTAAAACCACTGTGATTCATATGTTAAAGTCACCAATAGAAGAGGTGGACAATATGCAAGATCAGTTAGATAGTTTCAGGAAAGAAAAGAAAACTATAAGAATCAATTTCAAATGCTAGAAATTAAAATACAACACACATGATTAATGTCTGTTATAGGCTCCTCCTTAGACTTGACATAAGCAAAGAAACAATCAGTGAACTTGATGATAATTTGATGACAGATCAATAGAAACTACCTAAACTGAAACAAATAAACAAACTTTTTATGGATAGAAACATTTTAAAAAATTAAAAACCACAACATACAAAAGCTATGTAAAAATTCACCATATCAATTGATCTAAGATACATATTTATTAGAATTCATAAGTCTAATCCCAAAAGGAGAAGAAAGAAAGAAAAAACAGAATGTAAAAAAAAATTTAAGAAAACAATGGCCAAGAATTTTCCAATGTTAATGACAGATAGCAAATCACAATTGAATAAGCTCAGAGACCACCAATTAGATAAACACACACAAAAAAGCTCTTCTGTATATTTTAAAATATATATAGAAGATAAAAAATAACAAATATTGGTGAAGATGTGGAGAAAATGCAACCCTGGTACACAATGGGTTAAAGTGTAATTGGTATAGCCTTTAGGAAAACAGGGTAGGTCTCCTCAAAATATTTAAAAATAGATCTACCTTATGATTCAGCAATCTTACCTCTGGGTATAGATTTTAAAAATAAAGTATTGGCACTCTCAAAAAAAAAAAAAAAAAAACCTCATCCTTTTTTTAGATCCCATAAAACCCTTGGTTGTTAATTTGCAAGAAAATATGAAATTCTGATTATTTCTACAAAGATGCCTTATTAATATTAAATTTATTTTTCACCCAGGGATATAGAGAACTGAAAAGAGCGTCATTTCCACCCGTATAATGTGTACAGAGCCAAATAAATTCACAAGCTTTCTGGAGACCATTGAAAGATGAAATTAGAGGGCAACCAACTAGCCAGAAATTATATTAAAAGGCATTTTATATTAAAAATAGCAAAATCAAAAGCTCGAGAGAAAATTTTGAAGGCAGCCAGAGCAAAGAAGACAAATTACCTGAATTACCTACAGGAGAACAAAGATAAAAATTACAATAACCAGATGTGGCAGCTCATGCTTATAATCCAAACACTTTGGGAGGCTGAGGCTGTATCACTTGAGCCAGGAGTTCAAGACCAGCCTGGGCAACATAGGAAGATCTCCTTTCTACAAAAACATTTAAAAATTAGCCAAAAATGGTGGTACACACCTGTGGTCCCAGCTACTCTGGGAGCTGAGGTTGGAGGATCACTTAGGCCTGGGAGGTCAAGGCTGCAGTGATCCATAATTGCATAACTGCCCTCTAGCCTAGGTGACAAAGTAAAACCCTGTGTCAAAAATCGTTACAATAATAAATAAAATAATTACAGCAGGTTTCTCTTTAGAAATCTCGCAAACTAGCAGATAATAAGCGACATCTTAAAAATGTTAAGTTTTAAACAATAAAAAAAAGTCAATCAGAATTCTATATCAATAAAAATGCATTTCAAAAAAAAGAGTAAAAATTATTTCAAGTCAATAAGTACTGAGAAAATTCAGTGCCAGAAGACCAACTTTATAACAATTATAAAAATAAGTTTTCAGACAGAAATATACCATTGTAATTCATTGTATGTTTATAGAAAATACACAATTAAAATATATGAAAATAGAAAAAAGAATAGGAGAAAGAAACCGTAAGTGTACTGTTATCAGTTCATTACAATATACATAAAGCAGTATAATATTTGAAGATAGACTGATTTATTAAATATATTTATTATTAACTTCAGGGCAAACATTAATTTTTAAAAGAGATATAAATATTATACAAGTCAATAGAGAAGATAAAAATCATGAAGATGTTCAGTTAAATTAAGTCTTCTTTTTTAAAAAAAGGAAATAGGAAATAAAGATAGGGGAAAATAGAAAATAGCTAGCAAGCTAATTGTTTTAATTCAATTATATCAATAATCACATTGTATGTGAATGGGTTAAACTACCAGTTTAAAGATAGAGATTATTGTCAGATTAAATAAAAATGCAAGACCCAACTAAATGTTGACCACAAGAAACCTATTTTAAATATAAAGATAGGCTAAGAGTAAAAGAATAGAAATATATACATATATGTGTGTTTATATATATACAATGAATGCAAATACTAATAAAAGCTGGAGTTGTTATATTAATATCAAATAAAATGATTCCTGAACAGGAAATATGAGAGACAAAAACAGACATCACATAATGACAAAGTGGTCAATTCTCTGAGAAGTCATATGAAACCTACATGAGTATGCACATAATGATAGAGCTCTAAAATAAGTGAAGAAAAAACTTATAGAAATTAAAAAAGAAACAGACAAATTCCAATTTAGAGTTAAGACTTCAACAACCCTCTTTAAGCAATTGGCAGAGCAAATAAAAAGAGAATCAGTTTATAAATGATTTGGAAATACTCAAACAATTTAATCTGATTGATAATCACAGAGCACTCCACCTAAAAACATCAATATATACATGTATTTAAGGGAACATTGAACAATAACTAAGATAACCCACATTCTGGGCCAAAAAAAAAAATACTTTAAATATTTAAAAGAATAGAAACCTTACTAAGTATGTTCTTGGGCTGCAATATAATTAAACTAAAAAGCATTAAAAGAAAAAGGAAGTGGAAATTTTCCAAATATTTGAAGATTAAACTACATACTTCTAGATAAGCCATGGATCAAAAATGAAATTTGTAGTATAAAATACTCGTATTAGGACAATGGGGGTTTCAAATCAGCATCTATTCTAAGAAACTAGAAAAAGAAGAGCAAATTAAATTCAAATCAAACAGAAGAAAAGAAATAATATAGGTAAAAATCAAAATTCCTGAAAGTGAAAATAGAGAAAAATCAATGAAAACAAAAACTGGTTCTTTAAACAAATATTAAATTTATCCCAGCTTCTTTTTATTGCCAAATATACAATAACTTTGCATTGCAACACTAAATCATTCAGTAATCTTTTAGAAGATATTTTAAGTGGCAACCAAACTCAATATATGTGGTTTCAACGATGCATATAACTCAATCAAAACAGAAATTCAAAATAGATTCATAGATAGTTCAGAAAAAGGAGTTATTAGATGGGGGGGGACTTTAAAATAGCTATGACTAATATATTAAAAATTTAAAATATGTACAATTTAGATGAAAACATAGGGAATTTACACAGAGAATTGCAAAGTTAAATGGAAATTCTAGAACTGAACAATATAAAATCTGAAATGTAGAACTCATTGAATGAGTTTAACAGCACACAACAAAAGACTGAAAAAGACAAGCAAATATTATTTTTAAGAACATAGCTAAGTAATACGTCGGATACAAACTCCAACCTTCATTTATTTGTTTCCAAGAGAAGAAGGAGGGATTGAGATACAAGCAATATTTAAAGAGATAATGACAAAGATGTAGATCAACTGGCATTCTCAGACATTGCAGGAAGGATTATCCATCTGCACAACCCCTTTGGATAAACTGTGTGACATGGAAAACAAATATGTATTCCATGGCCTAACAATTCCATTCCTGGTCATATACTCCAAAATGAGTACTTGTCGTCACCAAAAGCTTGTGAAAGACATATTATGAAAGCTTTATTAAAAATAACTTAAAGTAAGAACAATTCAATTGTCCATTAATAAGAAAATGGGTAAATAAATTGATATATGCACAATGCAATAAATCACAGTGGTTAAAGAGGACACAAAAAATACTGATACATCTCAAAACTATGATGTTCAGCAAAAGAAGCCAGATGCACAAAATTACATATTGTATGATTCCATTAATATGAAGTTCAATAATGGTTATCTTTGCAGGAGTATTAACTGGGAGAAACACAAAAAAGCTTCTCAGTGCTAGAAATGTTCTATAACTTAAACCAGATGATGGCTACACTGGCCATATCTATATTTATCTATCTACCTATCTAGCATTTAAGATTCACATACTTAATGTATCCAAGTTATGTTTTAATAATGAACAGTTTCAAATATATTGTTAAGATATGTCTATTTTGTTCCTGGTTTCAGTAAGGTTCAGTCTAGAGACAAAAACCACACCAGTTTTTGTACACAGAAAATTTAATATAAAGAATTGACAACTAGGTACAAAGTTGTTAACTACGTAATTGAAAGAATAAAAAGAGGACTGTATGGTATCTCAGAAATAGCAACTGTAGAAAGCAACTATCAGCTTAGGGACTGGGGAACAAAAATTTAAAGGCTGAGATTATTAAAATCTTAGAGGAAGGACCCAGTGGGGCTCAAAGGCAGACGTCTGTTGAGGAGTGCTGTTTAGCTGAGGTGTCTCCGCACTGGGACATCCGAAAGCTGGTTCTATACATGTTGGAAAAATTGCAAACTGGATTTGCTTCCTGCTCTAGTAACATCCTTCTCTGCCCTCCAGCTTCCCAGTCTTCCTGTATAGGCAGAGTCTTACAGGGCAAGGCTGAGTATAGAGCTGAGAGACAGTAACCTCAGTAATAAGCACACCTTATTTTTAATTTTTCTTAAAATATATACATTTTTTTCTTTAGGGATAAAATTTTCCATTTTTATACTTTTATTTTAAAATTTTAAAGCAAGTAAAAATC
This sequence comes from Sapajus apella, assembly GCF_009761245.1. Taxonomy (NCBI): domain Eukaryota; kingdom Metazoa; phylum Chordata; class Mammalia; order Primates; family Cebidae; genus Sapajus; species Sapajus apella. Next base: position 41,014,828 of record NW_022436950.1, read on the forward strand.
GTGGGATGGTCTATGTTCTAGTGGCCATAACCACAACAAATCTGGGTTTTCTCTTTTATCAATCAGTAAGACTAACATTTCTGAAGAACAAAATAAAATCGTTTATTTTTGTTTAAAATATGATTTATTTTCTCTTTCTCTGTGGCCTCTATTGGTCTGTGCCCTTGTTACCACAGATTTTACTTCTTTTTCTTCCCACTGCACTGTAGGTACTCTATGAGAATGGGCTTTTATTTGTTAGTTCTCAGGACCTACCACAGTATCAGGAATAATGCAGATCCTCAAGAAATATCCCCAATACATATTATACTCTTTGTCTTTGTATAAAACAGTGTATTTTTACTTAAAATATTTTCACTGCTATTCTTTCTCACCATTTAAACTACTCGCCATTTAAAATTTCTCACCATTTAAACTACTAATGCATTAAGAAAATCATTCATTGACAATTGTGACATGAGATCAGTTTGCCTATTTAAAGTACTATCATACTAAGGTATTGGTTTAGACATTATGGATTTTCAAAGCATGCCCTTCCTACAGATCATCTTGTTCAGCCAAGGCCTCACTTACTGATAAAGTTGAATTCCAGGAGGGCTCCATGATTGGTGCATTATCAGACATTTTGAATCTGGGTTTGCCATTCCCTATAACCCACTACTCCTCTATTATTTAATGATTTTGCAGTTGATACCAGCCTTTGAAACATATCCAGAAAATAAATAAGTAATTGATCATGGCCAGAAAACTCTCTCCTGTTTGAAGGTCTATATTGTTTCCTGAAGCTTGCTACATAACAACGACTTGATGTTACTCTATTTTATGCCTCACCTGTTATACAACGCTAGCTAATATTATTGACTTATTAAGTGTCAAAACTCATCTAAGTGTGTGTATAGATAGATAAATAGATAGACAGATAGATAGATAGATAGATAGATAGATAGACATTTATTAAATCTTCATGGCCATCAACCATCAATAGGTATTCTAATTTTGCAGATGATAAAAAGAAAGCACAGAGAGATGATTAAGTAAATTGATCAAGATCACACAGCTCTTAAGGTTTGGAACCAGAACTGTAGCCCATATGGTTTGCCTCCAGAGCCTATGTTTTATCAAGACAATATACTAACTCTGAAAATTCTCTCATTTTCTCAGATTATTTTATTCCTTTTGAAAACAAATTTACTTTTGATTTCCAGTTCAACTTTTCACATATATGCCTCCCTCTACTAAAAATTATTGAAAAGCTCAAAATATAAATTCATTATATATTTGCAATAAATTATAGACTTCACCATAGTCTTGTAGAAAAATTAGCCAATATATCAGTCATCTATTGCTACAATAATACTGTATAACAAACTACCCTAAGCATTATGGCTTAACGCAACAGTCATTCATTATTTTTCACAAAGCTACGATTCTGCTGAGCAGTTCTGCTGATCAATGCTTAGTTTAACAAATCTAGGCTGTGCTCACTCATGGGTCTAGTCAGCTGGGGGTGGACTGGCATTGGCTAGTCTGGGATGGCCTCATCTAGGACAACCCTGACCTCTTCTACCCTCTAACATCCCTCCAGCAGGCTAGTCTAGGTGTATTCTCTTTGTAATGACAAATGTCCAAGTGAATACATGGAAATGCACAAGCACTTTTCAAGCCACTTATGTCAAATTATCTCATTAGCCAAAGAAAATTCTGTGGCCAAGTTTCAGATAAGTGTGGGAGAGTGATTATATAGATTGGATGTTTGTCCCCACCAGATCTCATGCTGATATGTCATACCCAATGTTGGAGGTGAAGCCTGTTGCAGATGATTGGATCATGGGGGCAGATCCCTTATGAATGGCTTAGCATCACCCCTTGGGGGTAAGTGTATTCTTGCTCAGTTAGTTTACATGAGAACTGATTGTTTAAGAGTCTGGAACCTCCCTCTTTTCTCTTGCTCTCTCTCTCTCACCATGTGATATGCCTGCTCCCACTTTGCCTAAAAGTTCCCTGAGGCCTCACTAAAAGCTGAACAAATGACAGCACCAGGCTTCCTGTACAGCCTGCAGAACTGTGAGCCAGTTAAACCTTTTGTCTTTATAAATTGTCAGCCTCAGATACTCCTTTATAGGGATGCAAAAATGGATAAACAGTGATGCCAAAGGGCATGGCTATAGAAAGATGTGAAAACTTAGGGCCTCCAATTCAATTGATCGACTGCATATACATTTCCCATTTTATCTGGACTCTATCTTCAAATGTACTACAAGAAATCCTTTATCTCAGTAACGTGTAAGATGCTTACATCTCAAAGCTTACACCTTTCCCTTGAGGAATCTTGGAACTCAAGTGGTGTTTAAGGGAATTATCAAATGTCTCCTCAGTAATGAAGATTAATGTTTTATAAGGCTTGCTGTAATACGTAACCACTTTAAATTTCTTCCACATATAGTAATATTTAACTCAACTTTATTTTGTGATAAAGTAAGTGAGCTAAGATAAATGAAAGGCAATGTCTGCAAATATTAATGTTAATTTGAGTCATTGTGAATTAACACCTTCTGCGGAACAGTCTGTACATGGTAGATTCATTTGGTTGGTGAATGGAGCTAATACAGATAGAATTATGCATTTAATTCTTATTTATTTTGCCTCATGGTCAGAGAAACAGATCCTCATTCTAAATACTCATTATATTAATTAATAGGAAGAACAAACAAACAAGTCTCAATTAACTGATTGGTAGATCATTCCACTTATGCAGGAAATATTTAACAAGTCTTTGCTATTCCCTTAGTTCTGGGAATACAGAGACTTAAGTATTGGTCTCTATGCATTTCCTCCTTGAGGGAGAGAAGGTGGTAACATGGTGAGTTCTGCAAATGCCTTCTGTAGTCAGGTGCAAGAAGTTAGACCATTGAGCTCAAGCTGGTATCCTGTAGCCACAACTTGGGCAGAGCCAACTGAGAAGAGTCCAAGCAGTTGCCAGGATGAGGTCAGAGTTGAGGAGTTTTATTTTACATTAGCCTCTGGTTCCTAGGTGAATTAGATCATTGACAAAGCCAAATGAGGTCAAACAGACCTACCCTTCCAAAACTTCTAGTGCAGAGTCCTATAAATGGCTAAGGGCTATAACAGTGATCTGAACAGCATGCTATGAAAACACTGAAGACATAGGAGCAAAAAGAAAAGACAAAAAATCATAATAATTAAAAGTTTTTCCAACTAGCAAGACCTAGGGGCCTACGAGGTATTAAATCTGCATATACATAAGGCAATGAGTGACATCACTAGGAATTTAAAGCTGGGGAAACTCATTTAGCCCCCTGTCTTCAAATGAAAGAATAAGAGGCCAGGTGCAGTGGCTCATGCCTATAATCCTAGCACTTTGGGAGGACAAGGCGGGAGGATCACCTGAGGTCAAGAGTTCAAGACCAGCCTGGCCAACATGGCGAAGCCCCATCTCTACTAAGAATAAAAAATACTAGCTGGGCCTGGCAGCGATTGCCCGTAGTCCCAGCTATTGGGAGGCGAGGAAGGAGAATCCCTTGAGCCCAGGAGGCCGAGGTTGTAGTGAGCCGAGACCCTGGGCGACAGAGTGATACTCCATCTCAAAAAGGAATAAAAAAAAGCAAGAATAAGAAAAGCAGAAAAATGTATGTTAAAAAAACAAAGGAATGTCAATAATAGAAGGAGCTTTATGGTTTTAGGGAGGTGGCTTATTCACTTGAGAAGATTAAAAGGAGGGAAACCTTATAGAATGATGGTTTTTGAAACAGGGAAGTTGGAGGATAGGCTGGAGGAAGTCTAGATAAAGAGAAGATTGCAGCAACAAGGGAAATGTGCTGATTCTCTTGGAGCACAGTCAAGAGTTTCCTAACCAGGTAAGTTGTGTCCCCCCATGAGACACCCATGACATGGATCCAAGGACACAAGTAACCCTTTGTTGCTTATTCATTTTTGTATGCAAATGTGTTTCAGTAACAATAGGCATTTGAAGTGATGGTCGCAGTAAGGACACTGGCCCTCCTTTTATGCTTGTCTACTATTGAGGAATGTCAAATCTGACTAAGAAAAATCACTTTTTAAAAATTGCTCTGGTTGAAAGCTGAAAAACCACATTAAATCTTAATATAAAATCTTTTGGTCAAGTTACATTTTTGAAATAGGAACACATTATGTAAATTCTGACATAGTTTTAACCATAGAAATGTTGACTTTTATAGTACCTATACCATTATCTATTTTGTAACTGCATGTGGAATTTTCATATAATGTTGATGCGTTTCATCAAAGTAATACATATGTATTTAGTGTGAATTTTATGTGACTGTGAATCATAGTAACAACTATATAACAATAAGCTAAATGAAAGTCAGTTTAATAGAGTAAATGAAGTCTAATGATTTAAAACACCTTAATATATTTTACTCTTAAAATCAGAAAATATGGGTGCAACAACTAAAAGAATATCTGAGACCAAAAGGGAAAGGCAAAGTTTCTGTTTAAGTGGCTTCAATTACGTTATAATTATACAATTGTCCTAGATATTTTGAAACAGACATTTTGGTTAATAGCATTAATTATGCTGCATTTGTGTGTTGGGCTAATTACATGACTACTATTTATAAACCAGGAAAGTTATTTTCAATACAAATCCACTTCTCATATAGTCTCTTTGTTTTATATGTTGCACTGTGTTTCAAATGCACCCTTCAAATCAGAAAAATAAATCTACATTGGGCTATAGCTCCATTTTATAACCATAATCAGATGTGGTCACAAATAACAAGCATTGGATTTAGATAATCCAAAGGCAGAGAGCCTTAAAATATTTGGAGATTTTCATTCTCAACTGCAAGACTTGTTCATGTCCCATAATCATGCCACCATTGAGCCTTGGGAAATGCTCTTCCCATTCTGGAACTGCTCTGGGTATCAAGAAGTGACACTTTACCCCTCCCAATCCCTACAATTTTCTGTACTTCCTGCACCACAGTATGTTACAGGAAACTCTGAGAGGCAGAGCTGTACCACATATGTACATCGTCATTACAGTTCAATAAAACCAGTGTCCTCTTTGTTCCCTGGGCCTCACCTGGGCAAGCAGAAGCTGACTCCATCTGATTTGGTACTCTATTTTTACCCTGGCCCAATAATGCTTAGGCTTTTTTCTCTGCATTTCTGAGACGATGGAGATCTTACCTAAATGTTACCAGGAGTAACGTCCCTTCTGGTGTTAGCTGGTAGAAAGGACACTATATCTTGTACCAGAGGCCAAGACTGGGAGAAAGATCTTGAACCCTAAAGGCAGAATGAGGTAGAAGTAGGTGTTAGGGTTGGATGTTGAGAGAATGGGAGTATCTGCTGGGCTTTTTTCCAATCCCAAAATCTCATGTGGATTGGACAGGAGCCAGTAAGTTGTGAAAGAATAAGAAAGACAACTTTACTGACTGCTTATATGTGCTTTTTTGACCCTCTTAAGTATTTAGTAAAGCCATTAGAGGGTCTGAGGTACCTCAGCTTCAAGGAAAGAATTTTAATCCCAGTTGGAACATAACCTACTTAGAAGAAACGTACCACACCCTTTAAGACCAGCATGGGGTTGATCTTGCAAGAAGCCCAAGAACTCAGGAGGCTCAGAGTTGTCTTTATTTCCAAGGGAATTTCACTCTCCCAAAGCAAATCTAGGAGTAGCATTTCCATAGCCAGGCCTCCTTTTCATAAATGTAAATACTATATGAGCACACACACACACACACACACACACACACACACACACACACAAATACTGCCTTACTCAGTCTCCAATTCTGTAACCTGTACAGTGTAGCCTAACCCAATGAAGACACTTCAGCCCATTGCCACGATCCAAGATAATCTGTCAAACTTCACCTTCTATAATTTTCATCTTTTTCACTTTCTAAATACAAAATTATGTTACAACACAAAATATGCCCCCCCACTTTTTTTTTTGAGACAGAGTCTCATTCCATCACCCAGACTGGAGTGCAATGGTGCAATCTCAGCTCACTGCAACCTCTGCCTCCTGGGTTCAAGCAATTCTCCTGCCTCAGCCTCCCAAGTAGCTGGGATTACAAGCACCCACTATCATGCCCAGCAAAATTTTGTAATTTTAGTAGAGACAGGGTTTCACCATGTTGGCCAGGCTGGTCTCAATCTCCTCGCCTCAAGTGATCCATCCACCTCAGCCACCCAAAGTGCTGGGATTATAGGCATGAAACACCAACACCCAGCCAGAATATGCCTTTTTAATATCACAAATACTTATCCATCTACCACCTATTAAAAGTTGTTGCTTTGGATTGAAGCTTTTAATCCATCTCTAGTTTATTTTGATATATGATACAAGAAAGGCGTCCAGTTTCAATCTACTGTGTATGACTGATCAGTTATCCCAGCACCATTTTTGAATAGGAAGTTCTTTCCCATTGCTTGTTTTCATCAGCTCTGTCGAATATCAGGTAGTTGTAGATGTATGGTCTTATTTCTGAGCTCTCTGTTCTATTCCATTGGTCTATGTGTCTGTTTCTGTACCAGTACTAGGTTGTTTTGGTTAGTGCAGCCCTGCAGTATGGTTTGAAGTTGAGTAATGTAAAGCCTCCAACTTTGTTCTTTTTGCTTAGGATTGCCTTGGCTATTTGGGCTCTTTTTTAGTTGCATGTAAATTATAAAATAGGTTTTTCTAGCTCTGTAAAGAACGTTATTGTTAGTTTGATAGGAATAGCATTTAATCTATAAATTTATTTGGGCAGCATGGCAATTTTAATCATATTGATTCTGTCCATAAGCATGGGATGTTTTCCATTTGTTTGTGTCTTAAATGTGAAACCCAAAACTATAAAAACTCTGGAAGACAACCTAGGTAATACCATCCTGGACATAAGAACAAGCAAAGATTTCATGACAAAGATGTGAAAAGCAATTGTAACAAAAGCAAAAATTGACAAATTTGATCAATTTAAACTAAAGAGCCTCTGCACAGCAAAAGAAACTATCAAAAGAGTAAACAGACAACTCACAGAATGGGAGAAAATTTCTGCAAACTATGCATCTGACAGAGGTCTAATATTCAGCAACTATAAGGAACTTAAATAAATTTACAAGAAAACAACAAATAACTCTATTAAAAAGTACACCGAGGATATGAACAGACACTGTTCTAAAGAAGACATACATGCGGCCAACAAGCATATGAAAAAGCTCAATATCACTGATCACTAGAGAAATGTAAGTCAAAACCACAATGAGATACTATCTCACATCAGTCAGAATGGCTACTTTCAAAAAGTTAAAAAATAACAGATGCTAGCAAGGTTGAAGAGAAAGGGGAACACTCATACGTTGTTGGTGGGAGTGTAAATTAGTTCAACCATTATGGAAAGCAGTATGGAAGTTCCTCAAAGTGCTAAAAACAAAACTACCATCTGACCCAGTAATCCCATTACTGGATACATATCCAGTTAAGCATAAATCATTCTACCACAAAGACACATGCATGAAAATGTTCATGGCATCACTATTCACAATAGCAAAGACATGAAATCAACCTAAATGCCCATCAATGACAGATTTGATAAAGAAAATGTGGTACATATACACAATGGAATACTATGCAGCTATGAAAAAGAATAATATCATGTCTTTTGCAGGAACATGGGTGGAGCTGGAGGCATTATCCTTAATAAACTAATTCAGGAACAGAATATCAAATACTGCATGTTCTCACTTATAAGTGAGAGCTAAATGATAAGAGCTCATAAACACAAAGAAAGGAAAAACAGACACTAGAGCCTAATTGAAGACAGAAGATGGGAAGAAGAAGAGAAGCAGAAAAAATGATTGGGGCCAGGCTTAGTACCTATGTGACAAAATAATCTATACAACAAACCCCTGTAACATGAATTTACCTACATAACAAACTTGCACATGTGCCCCTGAACCTAAAATAAAAGTTAAAGAATAAAAAGTAATAAAATTTGCTTATATAGAGGTTCTGAGTTTCAACTTATAAGGGTTCTTTGAATACCCCAACAATTCTGTTGTATGTCAGAAAGTGGGGACATAAAGAAAATTTGGTAAAACTTGGCAACACCTTTGAAGGAGCTCAGAGTAGAGTGCTGGAGAGAGTAATGTAAGCAAATCATAAAGATTCTCTAATAGAAACAACAGAATGGAAAAGGGAACAATTAATTTTAACTACGAAACTGGGGAATCCACCTTAAAGAACCGACATTTAATCTTTGTGTTTTTCATTTAAGTGATTTTCTGATTATAAAACCATTTGCTAAAAATATGAAAACGCAAAAAAAATGCTACCCAGATATATCCATTGAAAATATTTTGTTGTATCTTAGCATATAATCTATTTTTGAGAAACGAAACAGATTTGGCATATGTATTTTATAACTTACTTTTCTGTAAAAATAAACTGTGGATCAATTTGAAGAAGGTATCCCTTGAATATTTGCTCAGTATGGATCTGCACCTGTGTTTGAGGAAACTACATGAGCATATGGAATGAACTACAAGAAATGATTAGAGAAACAGTGTCCAGGCCCCCAGAAGACTAAGAACAGTATCTGTTCCTAACAGCCACCTCTAAGAATCTCATGGTTCATGGGAATTTGACAGAAAATGCATAAGGATTCTGCCTCAGTAGTAACAATCAGTAACAGACTGAGCACTGGTCAGGTTCTACCTCACAAACCTTAAAAGCAAGACCCAGACCCAAAAGGATCAAGCTGTTTCCAGATAAGTGTATACTAGAAGAAAGCTCAAGAATGTCTGAAGAAATATGAAAATATTCAGCACACATAATGCAAAATTCAAAATATTTGGTATCCAATAAAAAATTAGCAGTCAAGAAAAGAAGCAGAAGAGCTGAGAGAAAAATCAGAAGCAATCTGTCAATCAAAAGCACCCAAGAACTGACACAGAAGCAGACAAAGATAGTAAATAATTTATTGTTACTCTATTCCATAGGTTCAGAAAGTTATGTAGAGACGTAGAAGACATAAAAATGACTCAAATCAAACATCCAGAGGTAAAAACTATAATGTATGAAATTAAAAATGCACTGGATGGGATCAACGGGAGACTAGTCATTGCAGAAAAGATTAGTGAACTTGAAGACATAGTATTGGAACCTATACAAAATAAAAATCAAATAAAAAAGAGTATCAGTAAGCTGGGGAGAGAGCGAAAGGTGAAGACAGGAAGAATATTTGAAGAAATAATGATAGGAAGTTTTCCAAATTTGATGAAAATTATAAACCCATAAATTCAATTCAATGAAACTCAAGTAAAAAAACAACAACAAAAACCTACACCAATCACAGCATAATCAAATTATTCACAACTTGTGATAAAGAGAAAATATTAAATTTGGCATCCAATAATAAATCACTAGTCAAGAAAAAAGAGAAAAAAATTATTATACTAAGAAAATAAATAATATAGCAAATTTTATGTCAGAAACAAGGCAAGTGAGAAGACAACAGAACAACCTCTTTAAAATTATTAAAATAGGGAAATGTAAATTAAAACCACATTGAGATACCATCTCACACCAGTTAGAATGGCAATCATTAAAAATTCTGGAAACAACAGATGCTGGAGAGGATGTGGAGAAAAAGGAACACTTTTACACAGTTGGTGGGAGTGTAAATTAGTTCAACCATTATGGAAGATAGTGTGGAGATTTCTCAAGGATCTAGAAATAGAAATTCCATTTGACCCAGCAATCTCATTACTGGGTATATATCCAAAGGATTATAAATCACTCTATTATAAAGACACACGTACATGTATGTTCGTTGCTGTACTCTTTACCATAGCAAAGACCTGGAACCAACCCAAATGCCCATCAATGATAGATTGGACAAAGAAAACGTGGCACATATACACCATGGAATACTATGCAGCCATTAAAAACGAGTTTATGTCCTTTGTAGAGACATGGATGAATCTAGAAACCATCATTCTCAGCAAACTGACACAAGAACAGAACACCAAACACTGCATGTTTTCACTTATAGGTAGGGGATGAACAATGAGAACACTTAGGCACAGGGAAGGGAACAAAACTGACTGGGCTCGGTTGGGGGATGGAGGGGACAGGAGGAAAGGGACAGCAGTGGGTGGGGAGGACAGGGAGGAATAACACAGGAAGAAATTCCTGCTGTAGGTAACGACCGGGCGGGGGGGCAAGGGGAGACTGAGACAGCAAACCACCATGGCATGTATGTACCTATGCAACAATCCTGCAGGATGCAGGATGTACACATGTACCCCAGAGCCCAAAGTGCAATTAAAAAATAAATAAATAAAATAAAGAGATAAAGAAAAATAAATAAACAAAATTATTAAAATAAAAATGTCAACTTAGAATTCTATGCCCAGTGAACATATCTTTAAAAGATGAAGGTGAGGCCGGGTGTAGTGACTCATACCTGTAATCCCAGCACTTTGGGAGGTTGAGGTGTGTGAATCACTTGAGGTCAAGAGTTCATGACCAACCTGGCCAACATGGTGAAACCCCATCTTCTAAAAATATAAAAATTAGTCAGGCGTGGTGGTTGTTGCCTGAAATCCCAGCTACTCAGGAGGCTGAGGCAGGAGAATTGCTTGAACCCAGGAGACAGAGGCTGCAGTGAGCCAACACGGTGCCACTGTACTCCAGCCTGGGTGACAGAGTAATACTCCATCTCAGAAAAAAAAAGGCAAAATAAAGACTTCTTCAGATGTATAAAAGCTGAAAGAATTCATCATCTGTGGACCTATCCAACAAGAACTATTAAAGGAAGTATTTCAAATAAAAGGGAAAAAATACCAGATAGAATACAGATTAAGTATAGACAAAAAGGCATACAGACTAGAAATTTTAACTACAAAGGTAAATATATAAACATCTTTAAAAGACAATTGACTCTTTAAATGAAAGCAGTAAGAATGTGGTTTATAACATATGTAAAAGTTAAATATGTGACAATGGCACAAATATCAGGAGGAGAGAAATGGAAAAGTGCTGTTATAAGGATTGTAAACTATACATGAAGTGGTATAGCATCACTTAAAAGGAGATGTGATGCTAAATATAAATACCACAAAGCCCAAAGAAACCACCAGAATAATAAAAGAAATAACTATGGTTAATCAGCTACTCAGGAGATAAAATTAAATCAAAAAGAATTAAAACAATCTAAAAGAAAACAGAAAACAGGAAAGGGAAAATAGAAGGGACAAATCGAAAACAAATTACAAGATCAGAGACTCAAACCTCATAATCACCTGAAATGTGAATGTGGACATTAATATTCCGTTAAAAAGCAGAGGCCTTGAGATTGGATTTAAAAACAGAAAAAAGCAATTATATGCTGCCTACAAGAAATACGCTTCAAATACGAAGACACAAACAGGTTAACAATTAAAACATGAGTGAAGAAAATTCACACGTATAATAATCGAAAGAAAGCGGGAGTGTCTAACATAATATCAGTTAAAGCGTATATCCGAGCAAAGGATGTTACCAAGGACAAAAAGAAGATCATTTCATAATAATAAAGAAGCCACTTCATCAAAATAACCTACAGTTCTAAACATTTATGTACCTAATATCAGAGCTTTAAAATACCTGAAGTAAAAACGATAGAACTGAAAACAGTATAAACAGATAAAGGCCACAGTAATAGTCAGAGACTTTAATATTCCTTCTCAATAATTGATATAACAAGTAGATAGAAAGTTGTTATGAATAGAGAAGATGGAAATAGTATAATAACTAATTTGACCTTATTGACTTATAAAGAACACTCTACCTAACAGCAGCGGAATACGCATTCTTCTCAAGTGCACACAGAACATTTATCAAGGTAGACCACACTCTGGGCATAAAGAAGCCTCAATAAACTTAAATCATTCAAATTATACAAAGTATGTTCTCTGACCACCATGGATTTAAATTAAAAATCAATAATAGAAAGCTATCTAGAAAAAACTCAAATATTTGGAAACTAAATAATACATTTCTTTATAACCCTTGAGTCAAAACAAAAATTAAGTTATAAAAGAAAAAATTTTAAATATTAGGAATGAAAATGGCAACACAGCATATTAAAATTAATGAGAAATCACTAAAGAAGTTTAGGGAGAAATTTGTAGCATTAATTACATGTGTATATTTCTGTCTGTAGAAAGCTGGAGACTCACAGGTTTTTTACATTTCAAATAGCCAGTCTCTTTTCTGTTCTAAGCTTGTGGTGATGTTGCTTATACATTCTCTTAAAAACTTTGTGGATTTTTGTGCATTTGATTTCTATCAACTCCATCTACCAAAGCCACACACATGATTCTTTTTAAGTCATATTCTGTATTTATGGGCTCTTGGCGTGAGTCAAACATTTCTGAGATCACTCCCTTGGGCTTTTGTGGACCCTTTTTGTCCTGTGAGAAACCCGCTAGATATTACTCCAATCCTTTTGGCAATCTTAACAAAGAGTTTTTCAGCTGCACCCTTGGTTTGATCATGTCTAACTGGCCATGTCTTTCTGGCAGCACCACAGGTTTAGTCTTTAACTTGTGATTGTGTTAAAATACCCAATTTTTTGTAATTGATTTGGTGAGAAACAATTTTTTAAGTTTGAAATTTCTTGGCTGATTACTTTCCCTCTAAATTCTGCATGTAAATCGACCAGTTCTCTTCTAACCTCATTTCTTTCTTGTAGTATTTTATCAAATTCAGCTTTGCAACAGCCAGTTGATAACCTTCAACACTTCTCCTGGTACTTCCTAGCCAAACTGCAGGTTCATTAGATACATTTTCTTCATACGACAGGCAATAGCTTTGCCAAAATGCTTGCCACTACAAAATATGGATTGCTACTTTCCAACCTTTTATGAAGGTTGTCACATTATTAGGTCCACCTAGACCTAAATCAAATGCCATATCTTTCAGTGTTATTATGACAGTACCCCACCTCTTGATATCAGTTTCTATATCAGTCATCTTTTTTGAATGAAAGATACTACAACATTTTAGTGGCATTTAACAATTAAAGTTATTTCTCAATTGTGCATTGGCAGGTGGCTGGGCAGCCCTGCTTCAAGAAGCAGGTGTATGGGTTGGTTTGGATGGCTCTTCCCCACATGACTCATTCTAGTATCCAGGGAATGTCATCCTCATGGCTGTATCAGAAATACAAGAAAGCAAGCCAAACAGCATCAGTACAATTCAAGCCTCTGCTCACATTGAACCCTTAATGTCCCAGTGGCCAAAGCAAGTCGCAGGACAAAGTTTAAACTCAAGGGGTGAGAAAGTATATTTCACCCACTGTCAGGCCTAGATCAAAGTGATATATGATAATATTACGGTGGAGTGACGATTTAGGGCAAATAATTTCATTAGTTTTAAAACGAGGAGGGAAAAGAGAGTATAAGGAAAGAAGTAGAAGAGGTTGGCTGGAGGAAGAAAGTAGAGCCAGAGAAGGGGAAGGAGAGAAAGGATATGAGGGAAAGGAAACGAGCTTTCTATTAACGCCTGTGTTCAATGCCAGCTCTTTTTCTTATCCCCCCTTATACCTGCTGTATCTGAACCTGGAGTCTGTTGGGTTGTGGTGAGATCACACTATATGATATGCCAGGAGGTTTCCAAAGTCTTTCCGTATTCCAGCTGTCTGTACTATTTAACCAGGGAAAATCAGGAGACAGTTTTTTGAAACTGACTTATATAAAAGCACCAGAATTGAAGGAGGTAAAGAAAATTACTGGAAGATAGTTAGATAAGGACAAGATCATGAAGTACTTTGAAAAACATCTAATAAGAATTTATATTTTACTCTGTATGTAGGCAAGGCCATTGAAAGGATAAGACCACAGATTTATAGGATGATATTTGTATTTTAGAAAAATAGTCCCGTAGATATCCAATTAAACATGGACTAAAACCAGAAATTTACCTTAGTTACCTTTCAAAACTCTACTGAAAGAAATGAAACTGCTATAATCCCAGAACATCAAAACAACTGGAGAGGCAATGAGAGATATTATAAAAGATGGAAAGAAGCTCATCAAGTGGTTGTTGGCTTAACAAAACAGAAAGGGATTGAAGGGACAAAGGAGAATCAACAAGGTGAAAATGGACCGGCACTACAGAGCCTGGAAAGGACATTAAGGAAAGCAGCCAGATACTTCTAGAAATAGAAATGGAGGCTGCAAACAAAAAGGGGAGGATTGGTGGAAACTTGGAAGACAGATCCCCATTCACCATCTCATCAAGAGCCAGGGAAACAACTCACAAACAAACAAAAAAAACAAGCATCTTGCACCAAGGCAGAAGAGAGAAGATCAACTCCCTGGAGAAAAGAAAAGACAATTCCTATCCTGGAGACACTAGGCATGTAGAAGACTACAGAGAGGCAACATACTAAAATAAAGGAGACTGAATAAAAACCTATTTTCTAAACCCTGGCTTATATCTTCTAAGCATGAGTTTGAAAGGTTAGAGAAACCAAGACTATTTAGAGAACACAAAAACTCAAGAAAAAAAAGATGCACTCAGAGTCTCAAATTTGGCAGAAGTCAAGAAAGAAAATTTAAGAATATCCTTGGAATGTGAGAGTGAGAAAGCCATTTGCACCTTAAAAATAAAAAGAAAGGAAAAGAAAGATAAAGAAACTGGGTTTTGGGGACAATATTTTAACCCTAAGGAATTTCTAATATGGCATGTCTATCACTGTGACTCACAGGCTACAAAAAAATGTGAGCAAGAAGACATTCCTGGAATCGTCCCATCATGTAACACAGATGACCACCCACTCTACATATGTGAAAAACAAGTCATGGGCAGGAATTCTAACGAGCCAAACTTTCTTAAATTTAATCTTTAAACAACCTTGAGGCTGATAGCCTAAAATTTAGGTCCTAAATCATCTGAAGATACAGAAATATATAGATAAAAGACCACCATGTTTGAGTGGACTTAATTACCTGTGCTCTTAAAGATAAATAGTAGGAAATTTTCAGTATGGTTAAACAGTTTTATAATAACATTACTGAGACTGTGGACTTTAAAATCATAATGATAACCTAAAATGTAATGGAGATAACCTCTACAGAATGAAGTTTCATGTTTTATAGCCTTTTCAGTCACTGATAGAGCAAACTAAGTCCCCATCATATTTTACAGAAAAATCAGTACAGCTAGAATATGGGTATTATTTCCTGTCACTTTCCTCCCAGCACTCTCTTTTCCAAACTCAGCGGTCATTCTTGTAGCATGCTATACACATTCCCTTCTCCATCCCTCTCTGCTCTTCTGAATATGCCTTCCTTTTGTTTTTTTTCACCTTTCCTACTTGACCAACACTCTTACCCAGTTTTAAATAGCAGTCCAAGAGTCCTATCTGTGGAGCCTTTTCTAGATCTCTTCAGGCAAAGTTAGTAGTTTCCTTCTTTATGTACCAAAGCACTGTATACATTAATCTTCTATAACACCAAATTGTATTATAATTACCAGTTGATATGCATGTCTCATTACTATAATCAAATAGAATCCATGTCACTTTCAGCTCTATAGTTCCAGATTCCAGAAAACCTTCTGGAACACAGTCAGTGCTCAGTGGTCAAGTAAAATGACTATAATTATTGGATTAAGATATTATTCTCTCTCAGTATTTTCCCCATCCCTATGATTTTTTTTCTTTAAATGGCTATCAATAAAAGTATCTCATGAATCTTTATTATGAAGCTTTTTTATTGATTTACTTTTTTTTTCAACAAAGCAGTCAACTGCTGGTCTTGAATCAGAAACTCAATGTGTGTTAGAGCAGGGGTCTTAAGAAAGAAAGCTCAGGTCTATATGTAAAATTATTTTAATGACCCAGTCCCACCACATTTGCTTGCTCATTAATTATGATTTCTAAATAGTTTTGAGACCCTAAAATAGAAAGTACCACATAATTGTAGAACGTTATTATATAAGCATGTATAATTAGGGATTACCATTATCTAAAGAAAAATGTATAGCATCTCTTTTGAGCATATATATTTTTAAAAAGGGAAGATTTTTACTGAATATGGTATAATATAGTGGAGAGAGGAAATGTAAGAAAAAAATTACCACTTGTTTCAAGATGAATTTAGTATAGACTTCATTTAGCAACTACTAAATGCCAGAAACTGTGCTAGACACTGGAGACTCAGCCATGCGCAACAGAGATATGGTTCTCTGACCTCATGGAACTTAAAATTTAGTGGGAAACTTGGCAAATTAACTACATATATGAAAAAACAAAAGTAAGTATAAATTATCATAATTGTCACATAGGAAGCAAACCACCGAGATGGTGTGTTGAAGATTAACAAGGGTGTATTTGCATTACCTAATGTAGTCAGGGAAGATTTCTCTAAGGGTTTGACATTAAAACTGAGACCTGGAGAATGTGGGGTCAGTTCTGAAACGTTACTAAAAGATCAGGCAGTCTAGATATAAGGCCAAGCATATACAGGCTGAGATGAGAAAGAGCTGATGTGTTTAAGGAATTTAACAATAAAAAAATCAAAGTGAGTAAAGTATAGTGACCAAGGAAAAGAGCCATAGACTGACATGAAACTCCGGAGGAGGCAGAAGTCAGATCACTTAGGGTCTTATTGGCCAAAAGATTTTATTTCAGAGATGTAGAAAAACATAAAAGGTTTTAAACAGCAAAGCCATATAATCTGATTGGCATTTTTAAAAGATCACTCTGACAGGTTACATGGAAAATGGAGAGAAAACAAAAGGGAAAGTTGGCTGCTTCTGTTATCCAGGTGTTCAGGTGAAAGGTGACCATGGTTTAGACTGGCAGGATAGAGGTAGAAATGCAGAAAGAAAAAAGGATTCGAGAATGTAGTTTGAAAGTAAAATCAACAGAATTTCTGATGATTTCAAGTTAGAAGTGAGGAAAAGCATGATGCTCTTGTATTCAATGTGAAAGACCAGGGGAGAGACATGTTGGAGAGGTGACTGGGTTAAGAAGATCAAGAGCTCATTTGGAAGTCTTCTAGATTAAGATGTCTATAAGGTACGCAGGTAGATAAGGGAAAGGTAAATGAGTCTAGACCTAAGGAGAATCTAGACTGGAGATGGAAACCTAGGGAGTGTTGGCATGTGGGTGGTATTAACCAGCACAAAAGAGACAGGCTTCCCAACAGGATGTAAAGAGAGAAGAGAGCAAACCCAACAGAGATCCAAAACTCACTAGCAAATTTTGGACGAGGAGCTAGTAGAGGAAACTGAAAAGGAGAAACCAAGGAAATGAGACAAAGACCCAGAAGTAACAGGACCAGTGAAGCCAAGAAAGATGAGTGTTTTTAAAGGGAGAGGTCCATCAGCTTGTTGAATGCTGCTAAAAAGTAAAGTAAAGTAACAATAGAAAGTGATCTGTGTTTTGATGGATTTGACAAACAAAATTTACTGTGACAGTAACAAGATCAGTTTTGAGTTGAGTCGTGGAGGCAAAAGCCATATTAAATTAAAATAGGAATTTTGGTAGCAGTAAGAGACTGCTGATATACAGTTTCTGAGAAGTTCATCTATGCTCATGAAATAAGTTAGTAGCTACATGGAATATGAGGACTAAAGAAAGTCTTCATTGATTTGCTTCAGTGGGATTGGAGGAGATCTGTTGGGAAGAGAAATCCTGGAATGTGCTTAAATACCAGTAGGAATTATTCACTCTATTTGAGAAAATGGATGATGCAGGAGAAAGACAGGGAAAAGCTAAAGGAGGGAAATATTTGAAAGGTGAGAGCCAGCATGTCCTACAGGACAAGTGGAACAATTTACCTTTGACAGCTGGAGAGATACTTCCTCTACTGTAAATGAAAAAAGAAGAGAAAATAGATGCAGATGTAAGATTCATAAATTTGCTCTTAAGAAAATAGGGCATTTCAATAAGATGGCAATTTTTCTTTCACCATGAAAAGGAATAGACCTAGGTAAACATCTAAATGTCTGGAAGTAGGGGTATTGAAATTTTGAGAAAAGGAAGAGGTTATAGAAGAGTCACCTTGGATATAAGAAAATCGAATTGAGGGAGATATTGACTGTGTATTTAATGGTTGTGATCACAACTTTAGAGTAAAAACCCATTATCTGAGTTGTGTGATTTATTTTTTCCTATATTCTTGCTGCTCCTCAGATTCAGGCATAAAGAAATCAAATGAGTGGGCTTATTACTTGCCTGGATTTTCTAGATGAGTACAATGAAGAAAGAGATGGACAAGGAGTTAAGGACATGTCAAAACAGAGCTCAAAACATTGGGCCACAGGAAAAAGAGGAGTGAAAAAAAAGGTCCAATAAACAGATATAGTAATAGAGATAATGCACGTGAAGTCTTAAAGATGATGCATTCCTGCAGAGCAATTGAACAAGTAAGAAAAGGAGTTGGTATAGATGTAAAATGTTTAAAACCAGTAAATAAGAGATTCTGTAGACTTGATGTTGAAGTCCACGAAGCAACAATGAGAGCAACTGACTGAAGAGTAAAAGGCACAGGAGATGTGGCTGTCAAGACACCAAGAAGCCAGGAACTGGCCTGCCCTTTACCCAGAAGCCATAAAGCAAACTGTAAGAAGTTGTCATAGCTACCCCATTAATATTTAAATAGCTCAGCAAGATAAGTAAAGATTGGAGCATGGCATTAATTTTTAGTAAACGAGAGAAAATACAAAATGGTGATTTTGGGGAGGAGATGGTGGGGATGAAGTATAGCACTGGAACCTGGAGTTCAGAGTAGCAATGAGTTGTACCACAGTGGATTAAACATGAATAAAGGCCACTAAAAGAAAGGTGGATACCTACTTTACCCAGTGACCCTGAGGACATGCTTGAGGGGGACTATGAAGAAAGTGGTATTATTGGAGGACATCAAATTTTCAGTTAAGATAGGAGATGGAGTTCTCTTAAGAATAAGAATTGAGGGCCAGGTGTGGTGGTTCACACCTATAATTACAGCACTTTGGGAGGCCGAGGTTGGTGGATCACAAGGTCAAGACATCGAGATCATCCTGGCCAACATGGTGAAACTCCACTTCTACTACAAATACAAAAATTAAGTGGGCATGGTGGTGTGTGCCTGTAGTCCCAGCTACTCATGAGGCTGAGGCAAGAGAATCACTTGAACCCAGGAAGTGGGAGTTGCAGTGAGTCGAGATCACACCACTGCACTCCAGCCTGGGCAACAGAGTGAAACTCCATCTTGAAAAAAAAAAAAAAAGAAAAGAAAAGAATAGGAATTGAGGAAGGATGGAAAGGATGGAGGTCACTGGACATAGAAAGGGATGTTCAGCAAACAAACCTGAAGAGCGTGGGGATGAGCATGGATGAAATCAGAGAAGCACATGCACAGCAATGTAAAGTTGAGACCAGGAATGGTAACACAGCGGGGACTGGAAAGTGGTGACTAAGATTAAGACAAGCATGATGGATGGTGTTGGCTCTCTTAGTCCCTTACATAAGAAAGATGGCCTTGATTCCAGTGCTATAACTAGGTCAAGAGGAATTTCAAAACATATTTGGTCATCTGTCCATTGCCAGAGCAGTAGCTGCTCTTTTTGGTCACTGGCAGAAGAATGGCAGTGATGAGAACATCAACGATGCCCACTTAATGGCAGCTTATTACTCTACTACTCAAAATATACTGCCTTTTTCATTTCCAATCAGTCATGCATCACTTAACAACGGCGATACATTCTGAGAAATGCATAGTTAGGCTATTAGGTGATTTTATCATTGTCTGAACATCAGAATGTACTTACACAAACCTGGAATGTACTTACACAAGCCTTCTACACACCTAGGCTGTGTAGTAAAGTCTATTACTCCAAGGCCGCAAACCTGTACAGCATGTTTCTGTATGAATACTGCAGATAACCGTAACACAATGGTATTTGTGTATCTAAACCTATCTACACATAGAAAAGGTACAGTAAAACATATAGTATAAAAGACTAAAAAAAAAAAAAAAAAAAAAAAAGGTACATATGGCCGGGTACAATGGCTCACGCCTGTAATCCCAGTACTTTGGGAGGCCTAGGCAGGTGGATCACAAGGTCAAGAGATTGAGACCATCCTGGCCAACATTGTGAAACTATCTCTACTAAAAACAAAAATATAAAAATTAGCTGGGCGTGGTGGCATGTGCCTATATTCCCAGCTAATCGGGAGGCTGAGGCAGGGGAATCACTTGAACCCGGGAGGCAAAGGTTGCAGTGAGCCGAGATCACATCACTGCACTCCAGCCTGGCAACAGAGCAGAACTCAGTCTCAAAAAAAAAAAAAAAGGTACAAATAGGGCACTTACTATAAACGGAGCTTGCAGGACTGGAAGTTGCTCTTTGTGAGTCAGTAAGTGATTGGTGAGTGAATGTGAAGGTCTAGGACATTACTGTACACTCCTGTATATTTTATAAACCCTGTACACTGAGGCTACACTAAATTTATTTTTAAAATATTTTTCCTTCAATAATAAATTAACCTTAGCTTACTGTAGCATTTTTACTTTAGAAACTTCATTCTTTAAAATTTTTTGAATCTTTTATAAAAACATCTTAAAACACGAACATATTGCACAACTATACAAAAATATTTTTTCTTTATATTGTTATTCTCTACACCTTTTTTTCTACTTCTATTTACTTCTTAAACTTTTTCATTAAAAACTAAGCTACAAACACACATATTAACCTAGGCCTACAAGGGGTCGGGATCATCAATATCACAGTCTTCCACCTCCACGTCTTATCCCACTGGAAGGTCTACAGAGCCAACAACACTCGGAGCTGTCATCTCCTATGGTAACAATGCCTTCCTCTGGAATACCTCCTGATGGCCTGCCTTGAGGCTGTTTACAGATAACTTTTTTTTACAAGTAAGTAGAGTACACTCTGCAATAATGATAAAAAGCCTAATTTATTGCAAATACATAAACTAGTAACCATTGTTTATTATCAAGTATTATGTACTGTACATAATTGTATGCTTTTATATGACTGGCAGTGCAGGTTTGTTTACACCAGCACATCACCAGGAACATGAGTAATGCATTGCACTGTAACTGACATTATGATGACTACAGCAATCAGTAGATAGCAATTTTTCAGCTCTATTAGAATCGTATGAGACCACCATCATATATGCAGTCCGTCATTGACATTATGTGGCACATGACTGTACTTTAGTTCAGCCTGAGAGAGCATTTTAAAAAATAGAATCCTATCTCTAACGTGTCCTTCCTGAGTTTTCTGCTCATATCTGTGCATGTCTTACAGGTTCGTGATAATAGTCACAGATGGGCTTGGCGAAACTTTCATAAGAAATGCACCATAGTGACCGTGCACCAAGGAAAAGTCCTAGTGGATGATCTGTGTCTCTGAAACCATTTCATTTTCATGGGCTGGTGGTGAAGGAGAAGAGGACCTCTGAATTCACCAGCCTCATCCTGTCTGGTGAAGTTTTCAATGGGAGTGCATAGCTTTTTCATCTGTCAAAGACAAGCTTATTTCCCAACCATGATAGAACTGCAATTGGAAAAGAGAAACTATAGCACTGAACAGTCCCAGCTAGAGCAATCCTTCCCTGTGTCACTGCCCTCCCACAACCTCTCTTGCACCCCAATCCCAAGGGGCCAGAGGAAATCCATGAGATCCGACACAGCAGCAGTGAAGAGCTGGCTATGATGGAGCCTTAAAGAGAGAAAGGGAAAAGAGGGCTTTCAAGAATATACAATAACAAATATGCTGGGGTTTTTATTTTTGTTTTTTTGTTTTGTTTCATTTAACTTTTTTTGTTTGTTTTAGTAATAAACTAACAGTTCTTTTCTTGAACAAAAGGAAGTGTAGTTTCTCTGAGAAAGATACCAGCAACAGGCTCAGAATTGGACTCGCTGAGAAAATAGAAAATGCAATGCTTCCAAGCACAAATTGTGCCACTTTAATCTTTCTGACAGTCTATCTCCTCTCTGAGGAATATGAAGTTATTTTTTACTAGCTATCTGTTATATGTACTATCTGTTTATCAAAGGAGCAAAAGGTTTTCATCCTTGAAGAGAAAAAAGGAAGCCTCAAAAAGAATTAAAATATTTAAGAACTGCTTTTAAAATGATTGTATGTTTGTGTGTATGTGTAAATATTATATATGTAATATATATAAACATATACATATATATGCGTCTCTGAGATTTTTTTAAATGAGGAAAGATACAATGTGTTGTTAGTTTTGTTACTTCCTTGACATTAAGAGCTCTTTCTTCTCCTTCTTTCTCTCTCCCCTCCTTCTTCCCCTTCTCTCCCTTCCCTCTTCTTCCCTTTCCTTTCCATCCTCCTTTCTTTTCTTTCCTCCTCAACCAATATTCTCTGTAGCCCAAAGGTCAGAATTGACATAACTAAAATCTAGCATGCAGTGGTAAAGGAGACCTAATAGCGCTGGCTTAAGGAACTGGGAACAGGGCAACTGGTTGACCACTGTGTTATGTCAGAGAGAGACAAAATATTCAGTCCCATTAAAATTCCCTTGAGATTCCCAGGTGCAATGGAGCAGGAGAAGACACCCCTGGGATGGGGTAGTGCATGTTAAATTTGTAGGATTACTGCATTGGCAGAGAGCAGATGACCAAACATACCCCCTGGGTTTCTTTTCCAACTTCTCCTCTATACAGTTGCTGGAGGGGCCCATTCTTGCTACAGTATGAGCCAGGCTGGAAACCCCTCTTCCTGGCCTCTGTCTCTGATTCTTCACTTTGTACTCAGTCACAAACCTGCAGCAGCCACTGCTGGTGCCTCCGCCCAAGGTCTTCAGCAATTGTTCTGGCCCTAGCCTTGCCATGGAGCAGTTTCTCAGAACCAAATACACAGAGTGAGCTAATGTGAAGGGGTGATCAGTAGAATTATTTCTCTGTTCTAATAGGCTTATTTCTTTCTTATGAAATTATTCTGAAACTTCTTGGCTGTAGCGACACATCCTTGACTATGAAGCAATAACGCAGTACGGATCAGATAAATTTTAGGGAAATTGAAACAAAGAGAGAGTAAAATAAAATGTAAAGGAAATAAATACAACTTCTTCTATTTAAATCTTTCTTAAAAATTCCACTGGTCATTAAAACCATTTGAATTAATATTTGTTGAACTAATATTAATATTTAAATAGTAGTATTGCTCTTAACGTTGAAAATTATATATTTTACTAATATCTTGATTGTCTTCAACTCAGTAATCTATAAATGGCAGGCTGTTCATCTTTTTAAAAAAAGTTTGAATTGGCAAAAATTATATATATTATGATATATAACATGATGTTTTGATATATGTATTTATTGTAAAATTGCTGTCAATAACATATGAATTACTTCACATGCTTATTTATGTGAAGACATTTAAAATCTAATTTTTTGTAATTTTCAAATATAAAATACTGTTTTTATCTATAGTATTTTATATATTTTATATGTATATCATATCATTATGATATACAATAGATATCTTTGTTTATCTAAGGCAGTAGTGATACATCCTTAACTATAAAACAATAATGCAGTATGGATCAGGCAAATTTTAGGGAAATTGAAACAGAGAATAAAATAACATGTCAAGGAAATAAACACAGGCAGAGTTGCGTGAGGGAAGTACAAGGAGTGAGAAAAATAAAAATTTTTTAAATGAGTTGAAGAGTCGCCTCCAAAATTTTCTACAGATACAGAAGTTTCTGAGGATGTGTCTAGCTGCTGATTTTATATATTGGACTTGATTTTCACTCATGGTGGCTTTGCCACCTTGGCGTCTCACCTGGTGGCCTGGCAGCCTGAAAATGTGCCCAGCCTGTCTGGGCTGGAGACAGGCCTAGATGACAGGGTAGTTAAATGGAGCCATGGAGGAGTGATTATTACATGGTTCAACTCCTCCAATTTATTTTATTATTACTGTTGAAGGATAAATATAGAAAGAAGAGAAAGCCACTTCAAACTTTGAAAAGGAAATCTAGTAATTTCTCTGTGGTATGTTTAGTCTCCTGCATTTGCCGTAATTTCAAATGCAATTAAATATCTGTAAATCTGATTTTAAAAATGGTGATAATGATGAGATAAGATGTGTTTTTAATTAAATTCTTATTTAAACCATGTAAATTATTCTACTGTCATCTTCTTCTACTTAAATCTTTAAAAAAATTCCACCAGTCACTAAAACCATTTGAATTAGTATTTATTGAACTAATACAATTATTTAAATAATAGTATTGCTCTTAACCTTAATAATTATATATTTTTACTAAAGTTTCTTGATTTTGTTTCATCTGAATGGAAATGAAACAGACACAACATAACGCTATGTGGGTGTTATTCTAACCATTACAGTCATCTTCACAACTGGCACCAAAACTGTGACTAAATAAATCATGCAATAGCCTGCTTTTATTCTTAAAGGTGGTTATAATCAAATTGGTCATGCTGCAATACAGTTCAATAATAAGGAACAAATGTAGTTAGAACTAGTGTTTTACATGCAATAATTGCATTTAAGCAGAGTATGTCCCATTTTTTTCATTTTCATTCATCTGTTATACTTATTGATTGCCTGCTATGTGCCAGCCTCCTGGTAAACGAAGGTTTGCTGTGTATCTAAGTTCATTCAGGCCATTAAAAAAAAATAGATTGGGTGGCTTATAAGCAACAGAAATGTATTTCTCCCAGCTCTCAAGTCTGAGAAGTTCAAGATCAGGGTGCCAAAGATTTGGTGAGGAACTGCTTCCCAGTTCACAGATGGCATTTTTTTCCCTCACTGTGTAACCTCACATAGTGTAATGGCCAAAAGAGCTTTCTCGGGCCACTTTTTTTTTTTTTTTTTTTTTTTTTTCCTAAAATGGAGTCTTGCTCTGTCACCCAGGCTGGAGTGCAGTGGCATGATCTTGGCTCACTGTAACCTCCATCTCCTGGTTTCAAGCAATTCTCCTGCCTCAGCCTCCCCATTAGATAGGATTACAGGCACACGCCACCACGCCCAGCTCATTTTTGTATTTTTAGTAGAGAGGGGGTTTCACCATGTTGGCCAGGCTGGTCTCAAACTCCTGACCTTGTGATCTGCCCGCCTTGGCCTCCCAAAGTGCTGGGATTATAGGCATGAGCCACGGTGCCGGCCTCAACCCACTTTTATAAAGCTCCTAATCCCATTCATGAGGGCACAGCAAAGTCCAGGGCCTTCCCTCAGGGACTTATAGTCTAGAGGTTGATTTAGAAAGAGAATTACAGTAGAATACAGCACTGTACACAGGCAAGACTCCTAACCTGGATCGGGTATCCAGGTAGTCTTGAAGAGGATCTAATCTCTTAGCTGATACTAAAGGAGACTAGGGTTTAACAAGGCAAAGGCCGACTGAGTGAGCAATGGGAGAAAGGCATCTGTGGCCAGAGGAACCATCATTTGCAAAGCAGAGGAAAGAGAAAGCCCCATTGTTTAGAGCAAACATAGAGAGCACAGATGATTGAGTTAAGAGAGTAGTCAAAGAAAATAAGTAGAAGCCAGCCAGTGATCATGAAGAATGGTTTTTGGAGACAGAGGTGGGAAGATCACTCGAGGCCAGGAGTTCAAGACCAGCCTGGCTGCATAGTCAGACCTCATCTAGAAAAAAGAAAAGAAAGGAAAAAGGAAAGAAAGAAAAAAGAGGGAAAAGTGTAGGGGGAATGGAAAGGGAAAAAAGAGGGGAGGGGAGGGGAGGGGAGGGGAGGAAAGGGAAAGAAAGGAGAGGGGAGGAAAAGGGAGGGGAGGGGAGGGGAGGGGAAGGGAAGATTAGCTGTGGTATGTATCTTCCCTCTTAGCTACTTAGGAGGCTGGGGCAGGAGGTTTGCTTGAGTCTAGGACTTAAGCATAACTTGCTTGAGCAATGAATTATGATCATCCCACTGCACTTTAGCCTGGGCAGCAGAGTAAGACTCTCTCTCTAAAATTTTTTATTAAATGTTTCAAGAGAGTTGTGCAAGCCATGTTGAAATTTTGTCTTTTTCTGACAAGGACCATCCTCCAAATATTTTCTTAATAGTCACCTTAATGAAAATGTCTCACAATTATTTAAATAAGTCAAAATCATATAACAGACATTTTATGACAATTTTTGAAGACAAATTTATATACCCAACTAATCTATATTTTGCAACAAAGCTTGCAGCATATTTAAACAAAAATCAAACCAAGGTTTCAGAAATTATGTTTATGCTTACTTGCGACAATTATTTACATGATACACTCCAATACTCATCAAGTGAACAAAACTTTAATTTATAAGTTCCATTCTGAAATCCTGGCTGACTCCAAATTTATTTTATGAAACATTTCTCAAGCACCACTCTCTTACTCCTCAACATGCATGCTTAAAAATGTTTGGCATCAGATTTTTAATAAAAATCTAAAATATTTATAACACTTGCTAATGATTAATGAAGATCTCTTTTGAAACCCATATGTTAATTACTCACATCATCCTCTATTTTTCTAATCTGTACCAGAATTTGCTCTACTTTCCTTATTTATAAAAATTAATTAATTAATTTCTAGATATTAAATATATAATGAATAATAAATTTGACTGTCTTCTCTATTGCCACCTGTTATATATAATGACAGCCTAATTCAAAATTCTAAGAAAAAATACATACTTCTGAACACTTCTAATAATGAATTTAATAAGACATTGTTTGTGTTTGTTAAATTACAAAATTGGGACTATTATAAGATAAAATTTAAAATTTCACAAGATCCTAATATAAATTATGTAAAAGTTAAATACCAATACAACAGCTATACCGTTTACAATTCCATATGGAATCAGATGAGAAGCTAGTTAAGAAAACAGCTTAGTAATCAGTATTAATGACAGTATGTTAGGAAGAACCTTATTTTACTGACATTGAATTATTCTGAGATTTAAGAAAAATAGGAAAACATTCAGTTTATATATGGATGATGATCAAAGCATATTTATTTGGTAATAATTTTCAAGGTAAATGTTTTCTATAATACAGCATAGGAGGCAAGTAAGCAGAGCTATTTTGAGAGTTCAGGTATCGGACTTTTGGCAACAAGTGCAAAACTAATACCAAGAAAAATATCAATAGCAATGCTTCAGCAAAATGCCTCTTTTATTTCCCCAGATCAGCCTGGCTTATTTTATAATTTTCCAATTTCTTGTTCTCAGAGAAAGGCAAGGAGAAAATAAGAACTAACATATGTTACTTCTTATGTTACCTCATTTAATCATTTAATATTCACAATCAGACAGACAGTAGATGCAGCCCTTTTTCACAGAAGAGATGAGTTGTCCATGTCATACCACTGGGAAAGGGAATCAAACTGCTGTCTACGCTTTATTGCATGTATAGCCTTCATCACAAGGTACTACTTGAAATTTAAGAACTAAGAAATGATAGATGATAATGATTCCTTTTTCTATAGCCAAAGTCAACACTCTTAGGGATGATAACATTCTCACTCAGCATGTTTTAACTGCCAAGAAATTAAATATCTTAATCCCTTAAGAGGACCTAGTATGTGTATAATATTTTTCTATGTCCCAAAGGGGATTAATACAAAATGCTTTAAATAGCCATTGTGCTAGTGAGCGTTAGATTTGGGCACATTCACCAGCAATCCTAAAATAAGTGAAACTTATACAAGATACAAATTTCTTTCTCTCTCATATGAGGAAATTCAGAAATTAGCAGCCAAAGACTGGTAGGGCAGCTTTGACAGCTTCCTATCTTTCAGTCTCAGCATTCTAGGGCATGAATTATATCATTCAATTGCCTCAGGGTATAAGATGGCTTCTGAAGCTCCAGCCATCACATTGGTGTTACAAACAGAATAAAAAAGACAGAAATGCCAAAGACTTGTCCCATTCAGCTGAAATATCTCTCTTTAGTTAGCCTTCCCAGAAGTCTCATAATCTACATCCACGTACATCATATAGGTCAGAACTATGTTGCATGGTTACACCTAAATGCAGATGAAAGGGATAGACAGACTTTTATTTCAGCTGGCCAAGTGTCCAGCTAAAAGTCAGGGTTCTGCTCCTAAGAAGCAAAGAAAGGATAGATGTTGGAATGAGAAAATGTCCCGGTCTCTACCACAGACTCCATGCTAAAAGATATTTGGAAATTAACATATATGCAATATTAAAAGAAAGCAATAATCAAATTAAGTATTTGTGTCTATAGAATTAGGTCCATACTTAGGCTGGCTTTCAAGATCCCTGACATTTCAGCATTTTATAAACTGTGCCTCCACTACATGCTCCACAATCCTTCAGTTCCCATCACACCCCAACATCTCCTCTGGAAAATGTGCTGACCCCATGCCTTGCAGTGACCCAGCAGTAATCACATGCTTTCATTTTGTGTATCTGAGAGCCCAGCACGGTGCCTTGCACATAACAGTTACACATTGTTTCATGAAGGATGCACGTACCAGGGACAAGGCAATACATTCGATGCAGGTGAAAAGATAACAAAGACAACTTCAGCAACCTTAAGGATCAATACATCTCAATTAGACATGCAAAATAGAGACAATAATTCTGCCCTGTTAGAGTGTTATTTGGGTTAATTCTTTTAACAACTCTTTTTCGAGCACATTCTTGGAGCAAAGCATGAGGCGGAATGTTACAGAAGCCACAGAGAAAGTGAAACAGTGAACCATCCTCTAAGGGAGTTTATAATGAAGAAGGGAAGATAAATAATATGCACATAACTAAATATAATTCTGAGTAGAGGATGAAATCAGAAATGATGTTCAAAATGTGCTCTAGAACTCAAGAGTGTAGATGGCAAAATACACAGACACACACACACACACACACACACACACACACACACACACACACAGCAGGAAAGAATGAGATATTCTAAATGGCTAAGTGAAAAATGATGGAATTCAAGCTCATGTGGCCTTTTCTTTTGATTCATAAGCCCATGTGTGGAAGGTCTGAATAAGTAAGAGAGACCAAGTTAGCCTTAATTGTGTTTTTACTAACTTGACCGGTTTGATGACTAATCCATCTCTAAATTGTATGGTTTTTATAGGTACACATTTAGGTTACACCATGCCACATTAAAAATAGCTATTAAGTTGATTAAGACTAAACTCGCTTTCAGGATCCATTGTAAACAATTTTTCATGCCTGATGCACACTTAGAGACCCTATGAAAGGTATTATAATGTGAGCAAAGTCAAAAAAATGTTAGGGAACACTAAATGCACTAAATGTGAATCTGCCATGCAAGGCTGCAGGTGTGGAAGTAAATGCTTTCCTGGAATTTTATATCTAGTGGCAAGTAAGGAAAAATGGCCTCATGATCTTTTTTAGCTAATCAGACCCTCTTTAATGTATAATAACTCACAGGTAAAATGAGGTGTGGAAGATTTAAAGAGCCACCAAAAAAACTTAAAAATTTTTAAGACCATTCTTTATGGTCTTAAAACAAAAGGAAATTGACTCATTTTCTGCCTAAAAACAGCTGAAAGAGAACATTTAACAATTTTTAAATATATGGAAAAAATGTTGAATGCTTCGTCATGAGTCATACACAGCCAAGAGCATGAATTCCTCCTGACTACTCTACCTGCTACCTGGCTCCCGGCCACACCTTGCAAAGGCAGCAGTTCTCTCACACTTTTCCGTCATGTCTCATCATTGCAAAATCTAGTGATTTTTTTTTCTAAGTTCCATGCTTGAACTTTTGGCCTAACTTCCCTAACTAGGTCTGCCCCAGATTGGTTCCTTATACATTTCAACAGGAAAATATGCTGCTCCCACTCCTTATACTGCCTCTGTTTCTTCTAAGTCAGGATCATCTATTCCTCTTCTTCTACCTGTTCTTATAGGGAATTTTGTTTCACCCCTTTTCCTATTGCTATAAATTTTCTATCTGGCTATAAGGCAGGAGAATAGGGTCTGGAGGCAGGGAACCTAAAGCTCACTCACTCTGACTTCCTAGAGCTGAATTTTTTTTTTCCTTTTTTTTTTTAAATTGCATTTTAGGTTTTGGGGTACATTTGAAGAGCATGCAAGATAGTTGCATAGGTACACACATGGCAGTGTGATTTGCTGCCTTCCTCTCCTTCACCTATATCTGGCATTTCTCCCCATGCTCTCTCTCCCCAACTCCCCACCCCCCACCGTCCCTCCCCTATTTCCCCCCAACAGACCCCAGTGTGTAGTGCTCCCCTCCCCGTGTCCATGTGTTCTCATTGTTCAACACCTGCCTATGAGTGAGAACATGTGGTATTTGATCTTCTGCTCTTCTATCAGTTTGCTGAGAATGATGGTTTCCAGGTTCATCCATGACCCTACAAAGGACACGAACTCATCATTTTTGATGGCTGCATAATATTCCATGGTGTATATGTGCCACATTTTCCCTGTCCAGTCTATTATCGATGGGCATTTGGGTTGGTTTCAGGTCTTTGCTATTGTAAACAGTGCTGCAATGAGCATTCGTGTGCATGTGTCCTTATAGTAGAACGATTTATAATCCTTTGGGTATATACCCAGTAATGGGATTGCTGGGTCAAATGGAATTTCTATTTCTAGGTCCTTGAGGAATCGCCACACTGTCTTCCACAATGGTTGAACTAATTTACAGTCCCACCAACAGTGTAAAAGTGTTCCTATTTCTCCACATCCCCTCCAGCATCTGTTGTCTCCAAATTTTTTAATGATAGCCATTCGAAATGGTGTGAACAGAGGCCTCGAGGCAACACAACATATCTACAACCATCCGATCTTTGACAAACCTGACAAAAAAGAGCAATGGGGAAAGGATTCCCTGTTTAATAAATGGTTTTGGGAAAACTGGCTAGCCATGTGCAGAAAGCAGAAACTGGATTCCTTCCTGAAACCTTACACTAAAATTAACTCCAGATGGATTAAAGACTTAAACACAAGACCTAATACCATAAAAACCCTAGAAGAAAATCTAGGCAAAACCATCCAGGACATAGGCATAGGCAAGGACTTCATGACCAAAACACCAAAAGCATTGGCAACAAAAGCCAAAATAGACAAATGGGACCTAATCAAACTCCACAGCTTCTGCACGGCAAAATGAATGGTCATTAGAGTGAATCAGCAGTCAACAGAATGGGAAAAAATTTTTGCAGTCTACCCATCTGACAAAGGGCTAATATCCAGAATCTACAAAGAACTAAAACAGATTTACAAGAAAAAAACAAACAAGCCCATTCAAAAGTGGGCGAAGGATACGAACAGACACTTTACAAAAGAAGACATACACGAGGCCAACAAACATATGAAAAAAATGCTCATCATCACTGGTCATTAGAGAAATGCAAATCAAAACTAGAGCTGAATTAAAAGGAAAACTCCCCCTCTCCACACCCAAGTAACAAAAGGATCAGACACTACTCCCTTTACAAGCTCCACCCTTTTCCATTGCTTTGAAGATAAAAAATGGAAAGTACCTCTGACTGGTCCCCTCCCACCACCAATCAGACTGGTCACAGGCCAAGTCTATTCTTTCCCTGAGTTTCAATGTTCAGATCTATGCTATGACTTTTAAATCTACATGTATAGCCCCTTATCTCCTAAATTTTGTATCTGAATTTCCAATTCTTAACATAGCAATGTCCATGTTTCAGATCCAATGGCCAGAATCTAATTCACTCCCAAAGATTTCCATCCTCTCACCCTCCTGTGTTCTCCATCTCACCTATTTACTGTTCTTTCTTGTCATTCACACTACAAATATGAAAAAGATGTGCCAATACTTTGAGGGTCAAAAAATCCATATCTCTGGTCCACCTCTGACATATCTCCAAACCTCAGCCCTCTTCATTCCCCCATTTACTGTCTCTTAGCCTAGCCCATCACAGTGTAGACTGGTATATTGTTTACTTATCTGACATTTTTCATATGTCCGATCCATCCTCATAGCATCATCATATATGTGTGTGTGTGTGTGTGTGTGTGTGTGTGTGTGTGTGTGTGTGTGTATATGGAAATAAAGTTTTTATTAATTCATTTCCCAACTGGTAAACCTTCCAACGGTATCAGGCATCTATATGTCTATGCTTTTTAATGTGGGATTCTCAATGTCCTGATTTTGAATTCCTATGTTTTTGCCATCTTATGTGTGGCAAAAAAAAAAAAAAAAAAAAAAAAATTGAACTTCCACATGACCCACTCATTTTTTTACCTTTGCCCAAACTGTTCTATCAGCCTTAAATACCACTTTTTCATCTCTACGTTTTAAAATCATATTGAGAATAAAACATTTCATAAAAAAGTTTATGAAACTTTGGCCCAAAATGTTTTGTGGCTCACTTTGGTAAGAAAGAACACTATTTGGATGACATTTGCATTGAAGTCTCCAAAATACAAAATCTAAACAAAGACAGTTCTAAAAGAAACATACAGGATTTATGCTTTAAAATGTAGTAAGTCAATGATAATTTTAAAAAATGCAAAAATCATTGTAAATCACTTTTAGCACATCAGTCTTAGAAGGGCATTAGAAATTGTGAGGGGAGCAAGGGGAGACATTATATTGTTTCAGGTGATTTTTCAGGTATTATGTACTATTAAAGTACTTCTCTAGACTATGTTAATATAGTCTTGGAAAATAATTATGAAAATTTTAATAAAATAATTCTCATGTCTGCTGTGCTACAATGATTTCACAAGGCAATACATTTATGAGAGGGTAAAACTACTTTATTAACTCAGGGAATGGATTCTTGGGTCCTAAAAAGGAGATTTACCACCCAGTCCAACCCCACCCCATCCTCAGAGTTCCTCAATCTGATGGGAGGGACAAGGCCTCACCTGCAAACTGATCTTGATCATCGTAGGCTTGCTTGAGCTGAAAGCTGAGCATTTAAAAACATGTTTCAACATATTTCACAATCTCTGAAATATTTCTAATTGCTGTGACTCTCTTGCTGATAAACTTGGATCAATTATTGAGCATTATCAGTAGTTTTTTTGCTAAACTAATTTATACAATTCTGCTTTTAAAAACATGTTTCTGTAACTAAATTGTGTCCATTATCTAGTCACATAGAAAGACAGTTATTTCCAACTACTCCTTCAGGCCACTTGGCACTCTTTTGTATTGTGTAAAATACCATTACTTCTGAGGCACGAAGTTCAGAAAGAGTTCAGTTTAAAGCCAAATAAAGGCAATTATAAGGATAAAAGTGACAATTGTAAAAAGTCAAATCTGGTAAATGCCATAAAAATTGTGGCATAGCCATTTAACAGAGAGGCAAAGTTCACTTTACTTAAGCTACAGGAGTTAGATTAGCACTAATAAGAAAAGGATACGTGAAGGGGATCACAAAGAATGTGTAGCATTTCAAACAAATCGTAAGATGACAATTCCAGGCCACAGAAATTAGCCCAATAAAGTGTAGAATGTTATACTGTTTGGTCCATGATGAGCATCCCAGCTTAGTGGTTGAAAGTAGCATGAAAGAGTAGCAGGAAATAACTGAGAATGGTTGATTGTGATCAAGTCAAGCACTCACGACGGCCTTGAATGCCAGGCTATACATAACTTGAACCATTTCATTCTTTATTCTGCCATCAAGGGAGGGCTATCAGAAGGCTGTGCTGTAGATTAACCTAGTAGCATTTTGGGAGCTAGATTTTTGGGATATGAGGAAGCACTGGAAGGAAAGACTAGATGCAGGATGGCTGAATAAAGAATGGATGCATCACATTAAATCCTCAGGTCTTGGCAAATATTTGGCTATGTTGATGGGGTGGAAGGTAAGAGACCAGAAAAATTGTGGAGTTTCTAACCATGATTAAAAAAACAAACAAACAAAAATAAAACAAATAAAACACACACAAAAAAAGCCAGAGGGTATCATAAGCAGAAGTCAGAAAAAGAGACAGAGGGTCAGGTTTAAGGAACAATGAAAGGACTTTTTTTATAAAATGTTTTTCTATGGTGGGGCCAAATGAGTTTCTCCTACCAGCTTTGAAATCATGCTAAACCTGGATGCTTCCTAACACTCACCGACTGCTTCTGTAGTCCCGCTGGCACTCCCTCTTGCCTCTTGCAGCATATAAGTAGCATGATACCCCATCCCTCCTACTATGGAACTCTCCTCTTTTGCCTTCAAAAACCTAAATCAGGCTACATGTTTCAAATGAGCAGGAAAAGTCATATCATTGACTTGGGGAATGGATCCTTTGAGGTGCTAATAAAAAACTTTGCTACCCAGGCTTGGCTAGGTAGCTCACGCCTGTAATACCAGCACTTTGGGAAGCTAAGACATGTGGATCACTTGAGCTCAGGAATTCGGGACCAACCTGGGCAACATGGTAAAACCCCTTTTCTAGTAAAAATAAAAAAGAAATGAAGAAAGGAAAAAAGAAAGAGAGAAAGAGAGAACGGGAGAAAGGAAGAAAGAAAGAAAAAGGAAGAAAGAAAGAAAAAAAGAAAGAAAGAGAGAGAGAGAGAGAGAGAAGAAAGAAAGAAAGAAAGAAAGAAAGAAAGAAAGAAAGAAAGAAAGAAAGAAAGAAAGAAAGAAAGAAAGAAAGAAAGAAAGAAGAAAGGGAGAGAGAGAAAAGAAAAGAAAGAGAAAGAAAGAAGGGAGGGAGGAAGGGAAGGAAGGAAGGGAGGGAGGGAGGAGGGGAGGGAGGGAGGAAGGGAAGGAAACTTTACCACCTAACCTAACCCCATCCCATCTTCAGAGTTCCTGAATCAAGGGATGAGAGGGACAAGGTCTCACACTTACAACCTGACCTGGATCATCAAAGGCATGCTGGAGCTAGAAGCAAGATATTTAAAAATATATTTCAAAGTGTTTCCAAATACCTGAAATGTTTGTAATTATTGGGACTTTCTTACTGATAAACTTGATTCAACTACTGAGCACTACCAATACAATTTTATTTCTTAAACTAATTATATAATTCTGCATTTAAAAGGCCTTGTTTCTATAATTGAATTCTGTCAATTATCTGATCACGTCAAAAGACTGTCAATAAATTATTTATTGATGATTACAACAGACCTTGAAATGGTGAAAATATTTAATTTGTTATTATTTATTCTGCTCAATATGTTGACTTTTAAATCTTCTTAATTCTTGAACACCAGAGATACGCTGAAATTCCTGGAGGTTTTGAATAGTTCATAACTAACATTAACATTTTATGAAACTCAATAAACACAGAAAATGATTCTAAAAACTTAATAACTTGGGAAGGTGCCAGCTTATTATGTCATT
This sequence comes from Sapajus apella, assembly GCF_009761245.1. Lineage (NCBI taxonomy): Eukaryota > Metazoa > Chordata > Mammalia > Primates > Cebidae > Sapajus > Sapajus apella. The sequence continues at coordinate 41,050,124 of NW_022436950.1, forward strand.
ATCAGACCAAAATTTTACCAGCCTATAACTGTACAAGACTGTTTCAAATATTCACTCCTTCTCAGGGAAAACTGGAATTACATAGAAGCTTCTAGACAAGTTTTCTTCTTTTAACCAGCTTTTCAAATTTATATTGCTTTTTGTGGAGTAAAAACTAGACAAAATACTAAAATCAAAGCAAATATTTGTATAAAATTATGTTGATATAATAAAGATATTATAGATTTAGTCCTGTCGATTTTATTTTATAATATTTGCTCACAATAAAAAGAAAAATTTTATTGAGAACTCGGATGCTGCTGCAAAAGGTTTAGATATTTCATGACATTCCATAATTCAATCCTCTAAAATTGCTTATATTTTGCTTCATTCACCCACTCATCCAACCATTCATTAAATATTTACTCAGCATCTATTACCACAAGGCAGGAGAGGGAAACAGGAACAACAATAAAATTACTAGCCTAAATGTGAATATTCTCTCATTTCCTAGTAGTCTGCAATATCAAATTATCAGCACCAAGCAGAATAATATTTTACAAACTAAGATTTTTTTTTAACTTGCAGGAAATTGAGGATAATCTTGTACCAAAATTTTAAATATACAAATATCCAGAAAAAAATGGACACTGGAGCTTGAGATGGAATTAGAAAGCCACTAGACACAAAACTTTCAAAACTGCCAAGAAGTATTCTTTCTGGTTGACCTGGAGAAAAAGCATCAAAGAAGCATGAAGATTAAATTTTAAAAGAATGCAAATATAGATGATAGAGTAATATTTACACTGGTTTACAGTTTACAAAATGTTTTCATGTATGTAATTTCCTCTAATTTCAACTTCTTTAGGGATCAGGTATGGTACTTATGGCAGTGTGTGTGTGTGTGTGTGTGTGTTTGTGCATGCTTTTTTAAAAGCCAAATGATCATTTCTTTTCCTGTAGGAAATTTTCTCCATCTACAAAGACGCTGAAGATTCATCCATCTATGTTTAACTTAAAATGACAAGATGTATTTTCTTTGATTTATTAGTAAGCAACTAAATAGCAACATTAAGCTTTTAGGAAAAGATTAACAACATGGCACCATAGTACCTGTCATGGTAATTTAAGTGAAAGCTGTTAAAAATGTTTATTCTTTATAATGAAGAATTCAATAGTCTTTGCCTAATGGATGGAAAGATGGTATGAAGTACCTTTAAACTAGGGCAGCATGATAAGATACAGCCATGCTTTAGTCCAAAAAGCAGCTTGTTTTAAAATTAGTTAAATATTGACTGTATGGTATCATGTCTTTTCTCAAGTGCACATACAATTTTTTTGTTCAAAAGCCTTAAATCTATATTGTGCATAAAACTGAATTTATTTGATAAAACTAAGGGTTATTCATCTAATTTTGCAACTTTCCTTTACTTTCTCTCTGGAAAAAAATACCTGTATGTAAACAGATGCTTTCCCTAAGTGCTGAACCAACAGTCAAAAATATGAGAATATGAGATCTCTGTCCTTGTGTAACTGTGATAATAATGATCATTCCCACCTTGACAGTGGGGAAGTGAATCACTAATGAACAAAATCACTTTGTTTGTTATGGAGGAAATAATTGAAAGAATCTTAAAGATGAAAACCCTAAAACTACATTATTTCTTTTCACCAAAAGTCACAATACATCTTCCAGAACGTAAATATTTGATCTATTCACCCATTAAGAGATTGAGACTTTTAAAAACTCTTCATAGTATGTTAAAGTAAATGAATTTTTAATTCTGGATGTGAATATGAAAATTTATCTAACCCAGAAATTCAATTTCTGAACTTTTATTTAGAGACCAGGTTCGTGTCTTTATGAAAACCTAGGTCAATGAAATATTTGCATTCCAAATTTCTTCCCTCCTCTGATTATAGAAGTGAACAGCATGTGAAATCTGAATCTGTAAATGTTTCCATTATACTCACTTCTATGACATAAACACTGATGAATCAAAGATAATTGTACATATTTGTTCAGTTAATTTGTTTATTTTTATGAGCCCCTGCTACTATAGTCCCTACATTTTACCAAATTGAGTTTATTTTTATAGATACAAACCAAAATTCTTTCATTTGGAAAGAAATAAAAATATACTAACTCTTAACAAATCAACATTAATCTAGACTTTAAAATACATTAAAATATGAATTGGTGATCTTTGAACTAAAAAGATACAGCCAGGGGATTAATCAACATCAAAAAAGCAGTTTCAGGAAAGTAGAAGTTGAATTCCATCCATTGTAGACTATAACACTAGCAAAGAAAGTGTTTTGGTTTTTTTTGTTGTTGTTGTTAAATTTGGAAAACTAATCTGGTTCTATTATAAAGTGGAATAAAATTGAGAAAACTAAGTCATTTAAGGAATATCTTACTGTCAATGCAACACATTTAAACAACCAATCAATCAGTGTGCCATGGAGCAGAAACAACCCACAGAAAATGGTGGGTTAAAGAGGGTTTCCTTGGTTTTCCAAGCAGAAGCCTTCAAAGATGCATGAACCTTACAAGATGAGCAAAATAAACCACACAGTAAAGAAAAACTATTACTAGAACTTTCATTTATGTTTACTATTCATGTAAAAGTGAGAAAGAAATAAAACTCTATTAATATCTAAATGTAGGCCAACTCTACTGCCCTTGTTTGATGTCTTTCAGGGGGTGGTATATGCCATACAGTCCTCAGGATGTCTTGATGGAAAATCTGTCATGGGCAACAGAGAAACTCACACCCATTCATCAGCTTTCATCATACTACAATGGATTTCAAAATATGTTCAAGAAAGTAGATTTACAGATTTTATTATCAAGCTGTAACTAAACTATTCCTCGCACAAAGATCAAAGGCTTAAAAGATTATTGACAAGAAACTGTGGACCAAAGTAGATACCACAAAGTAAGCAGAAGCAGACAGCAGGAGCAAGGCAGTGCTGGTATTGCACTTCTTCCCATGATGAGCTCACCAACCACACCATGAGGGAGAAAAACAGATGAACAATAGCTGAGAAGATGTAGGGCCAATTTTGCAATCTTCAAAAATACTATTTGAAATGTAGATTTATATTCATTATTAATTATGATAAACCATATTTTAAGTGTATATTTCACCTTGAAAATAAGTATACTGCCTTATATTTTTAATTTAATGATTTATCATTATATTATACAAAACACATTATATATTATCCAATATATTAAAGGTAACATATATAATACATATAAATAGAGGCGTTTATTGAATGCTGATGCTGTAAATATTTTTACTGGAAAGAGTCCATGATCCATAAATGTATGGTTCACTATAAAACCAAATAAAGCAGCTCATAGTTTGCCTATTCCAACACAAAATAGAGATTTCTGTGAATTTATACTCTTCAGAAAAGCAAACAAAAGAGAAACAGAGAAGAAGAGTTAGTGCAGTTCCTTTGATGCTGCTTCCTGAATTTCATTAAACTGGTCTCTATTCAGAGCAGAACATTTGTTTTCATGGTTGAGGTGGCTACACTCCAGTTGTATGCAAATGTGGAGAAAGAAGGAAAGGAAAGAGGGAAGCAGAGAGAAAAAGGAACAGGCAGACAGAAAAACAAACACAAAAAGAGGAAAAAAAACGGCAGAAAGGGAAAACAAGACAGGAAGACAGACAAATGGACGGAAAAAGACAAAGGCAGAGAAAAAAATGAAGAGACACAAAAAGAAAGAAAGACAGATGGAGGGAAAGACAAAAGGAAACATTGGCAGAAATACAGAAAGAACAGTAAGCACTGCCCCCTCCTGCACCCACTGTCCCTCTCTGGATCTGTGGAAGTGCCTCCAGAACAGAGAGAAGCCTGGTATCCTTATGCCCTCTTCCTCCTCCTTCACTTCACCAAACTTGCCCACTTCTCACCATCCACAGGAAAATTCCTATATACACTCATTTTTCTTCATGCCACAGGAATGAGCTAAAGGCCACAGTTTCCATTGCAAAGATGACAGGAAAGAAGTAGAAAACAGTGAGTAATTTATAAGGGTTAATTAGTTCTTTAAGTAGTAGAAACCGTAATGTATAATCTGTTTCCAAAACAGAGCAAACATGCAGCACAAGTCTGCAAGGAATGATTTATTTATGCACAAGGATAACTCTACTGCTAGTGACTGTGATAAGGAGCAGGAGACAGAAGTGCTACAGATACCTGCAGAGTTACAGAAGTTACAAAGACATTTAGAACACTGATTTAATATACAAGGGGCAAAAATATGACCCATAATATAAACATTAAAAAGAAAGTCAAAGAATTCAAAACCCTCACATAATCTAACATGTTCTGGAATCTTTACCTTTTTGTCTTTATTTCTGTTCACTGGACTCCACAAGTTCAGGCTGAAGGACCACTGGTCTCCAATATTGCAATAATCCTTTATTTGACCATCCTGCCCTTCATGTCTTAATTTCAATCCATCTTGACTATTGCCTTAATAAGCTTCCTGGAGTGCTTTTATTTTGTGACTCTGTTTAAAATTCTTCAGTAGATGCTAACTGTCTCCTGAATTCTTCAGTCTGAAATTCAGCAGCATGATCACGATCCCAACATGCCTATCTAGGGCCATTGCACATTTTCCCTTATCGTGTATACTCATTTCTCCCCTGATAGATGTGTTCTTCAAAATACCATTAGGGACCAAGTGAGGTGACTCTCCTGACTTGGTCCTAATGGCCTTTTGAAGAACACATTCCCCCATTCCCTTGGTTTAACTCAAATGATCCTTCATCCACCAAATAATCCCTGAGCCTCCCATCCAGCTCTAAGTTCGCTGCCCCTTGACTCATCCTAGCCCTTTCTGTTTATCAAGACCCATACTCACAGCTTCTACAAAACTTGAGCTCCAAACAAGGACATGGTTTTGTAATGTCGCTGAATTCCCAGCCACTGGAATGTTACTAAGCAAATCACAGAGCTCAGGAAATACTGTTGAATGAATGAAGCATGTCTATTGAATGCTACCAAGCAAATCATAGAGCTCAGGAAATGTCTGTTGAATACCTAGTACTATAAGTTAGTTGCCTTATTCTTTCCTCCTGACATTAATATATTGAAGGTGAGTAAGGCCAGTGTCTTGTCCTCATCAGAGTCCCTGCAAATCCTACACAATGCCTTATGTATGAAAGTCATACTCTGAATTCTCATGTGAGTCAAATATTTCAGAAAACAAGAGAAAATGCTGGGTGTGGTAGCTCATGTCTATAATCCCAGCACTTTGGGAGGCCAAGGTGAGTGAATCACCTGAGGTCAGGAGTTTGAGACCAGCCTGACCAATATGGTGAAACCCATCTCTACTAAAAATACAAAAATTAGCCAGGCATGGTGGCACATGCCTGTAGTCCCAGCTTACTCAGAAGGCTGAGGCAGGAGAATCACTTGAATCCAAGAGGCAGAGGCTGCAGTGAGCCCAGATTGTGCCAGTGCACTCCATCCTGAGTGACAGAGCAAGACTTTGTCTAAACAAAAATAAAATTAAAATTAAAAAGAGGACAAAAATGAATGAACTTCAAAGAGCAGATTCCATTTTACAGCTTATCCTTACGAACAATACAAACATAAGCAGTGAGTCTGCAAGGCACTGCTAGGAGGTGACTTCACAGTTACTCTGACACAGTGATTTCATTAATGGGTTTATAGAGCCTCTGTTGTGTCCTTAGTCAGAAGGGCTGCAAAGCCCAGCAATTATGTCATCCTACAGTGCTTGCTCTCAGTGAAGTGCATCTCTCTGTCCACTGTATCATCTGTCTTAGAATTTAGTTTCATTTAAACCTAGGGCCATCTGCCTGTTATTCCTTTGTAAAGAAATATCCACCTTCTGCAAAAATGTCCTCATCTTCTGGACTCACTGAGTCTTTCTATTATAATCACATACCTAAAGAGATTAAATATCAGACCATATTCTGTCATTTTAAGTCCATTTAAAGTGACTATTAAACCTTTATTTTGATACTTGGAAGCATAAGGGGAAAAATTACATTCTCAAGCTTTACCCACCTACTGTTAGCCTAAGGTATAATTATTGTTATTAGGGATTAGCAACCAAGTAAATGCCTTTTAATTCACAAAAGCTAAAAAGAAGCTGGCAAAAGAAGAAATTACTGTTTAACAAGAAAATATTGAATACCATGTTTCAAATCAATGTATCTTTGTATATTTAATAGTAAGTATTACATATTGGTATAATTTTATTATTTTGATCATACTTCAAAATAAGGTGCAAAAACAACATTTTAACACAAGTCATGTCAAATATTATAACTGTTTTTTATGATTGTTGTTACAAGGATATCATAGAATATCAGCATTATAGAGAAGAAATGTTTCCTATCTAAGATTTAACCATCTGAGTAATATGTTATCTATTTGTCTACAGAGCTTGATGAACTACATTTCTTCTACAGGAAAAGATACAGTTTATAGAGACAGACTTCTCAATGCACAGACAATTCAGTTAATTCTGGCAGATATGGTGAATTATATGGCTGTCAAAATATTCTTAAATTTTTCATATTTCATTTCATATTGCTGTCTTCTGACTAAGCAACCAGGCAACAACTTTGCAGGTTTAAAACACGTTCAACTCTTGTATTGAATATTATTTTCATATAACCTGATAAAAATTATGTTCACGATTTTTAAAATATTCTTGTTTATAAATGATTACAGGGTTAAGGCAATATGGGAACTTTCTTTGACATATTTTTGTTTTCCAACATGTATCTGTCTTCAAAATGAAGTTTCTTACTCTGGAGAAACAGCCTTTTGTTGTCATTCCATGTTAATTTATGGAATATAAGAAAATATATTTTGTGTCTCATGATAGCTTCTAAGTAAACAATGAAAATCAAAACAAAACTTGCTAACATCACCAAATGAAAACTTAGGATAGCTTAAAAGTCACATGCATTCTAATAAAAATGCACATGGCATAAGTAATGTATTTTCTTTTTAGTTTTATTTTAATTGATAAATAATAATTATCTATTTACGGGGTACAAAGTGGCATATTAATACATTTATACATTATGAAATGACCAAATCAGAGTAATCAGCATTCCACCTCAAATATTTATTATTTCTTTCTTGTAAGAATATTTAAGATCCTCTCTTTTAGCTTTTAGTATGTGAGCTTTCTAAACTAATGCCTGCCCTTTAGGGCAAATATTATGTATTCCTTGAGCATTTCAAACACAGGGTCGTTAAGTGTAAGACCATAACAAACATAATTACAGTGTATGTACCGACCAAAATCTAATATTAATACTAATTTGTCTCTGAGATTAAGAAGCTTAAAGACACCTAGCAGACATAAAGACTGAAAGGCCACATGGCATGGTAGTAGGAAATATGTGTTCTGAGGCCTGATTTTCTGAACTGTAAGAGAAAAACGGCCTCTTCAATACTTTGTCATCAACGATCTAAGAATACACTACTTTTACTTGGTAAGTTTTGTAAAAGAAAATAATCACCAGAGCAAGCAATCTATTTCCCACATGTCTACTTATATATCACTTAGGTGCATGTAATTAATAATTTCTAGTTATTCAAAGTTCATTTATTTTTAAAGTTAGTCTTATGATGTTATATCCTATATTATAACTGGTATCTTTAAAATACCCACTAGAATCTGTTTGCTAAAAAAAATAGTTTCAAAGTACAAAAGAAGAGAGAAGTTTGAGTAAAAAGAAAAGATGGGGCATCCTCAATTGACTCTTAAAACACTGGCCAGAGCCAGCATCTTATTCGTCTTGACTGTTTTACACCCACGCCATCATACCTACCCTACCAGATCCCTGCACATTATTTCCCACAGAGTAAATTCTCAATAAGTATATCATTTTAAAAGACCCTGTTCCTGATATACCTGAGAAAACATTGTCAACATTATTTCTAATTCCAGTTAAACATATCTTCTTAAACTATGAAATCGAAAGTATTATTTTTAAATAGTTGCATTGTATCAATCAAAAGAAATGTATAACCTTCTTCACTTCCGCAAAAGCTCTTATAAAATCCTAAGTCATCCAAAATATATGTGACTTTTAAAATACCCTAACATATCAACTTGCCATACAGCCATTCATCCCTTCTTCACAGTCAAAAATATTCATTTTATATTTGTAATATTAAAAATTATATGTTTCAGTCCTATTACAAAAATTATTTAAAACAAATATATTTTAAATAAAATATTCACTCCTGGAAATATAAACAGACACACCTTAAATAATCCAGTACTTATATACAAGCAAATGAGATAAGAGCATTCTGCAGGCAAAAGAATAAAGAGGTAACCAAACCACATTGCAGAGCAGATATTGAAGAAAAATCAGTGCCTCTCCATAATTGGCCAAAAAAAAGAGGAAGGTTTCAAAATGGTATTTGATGTTTGCTCCCATAATCATTAGAATGCCAAAAAATAACTGAAATTTAGTTAAATGGAAAAGAAGTTTATCAAGTTTTAGAACTGAGAGAGACCTCAGAGATTTACATGGTCAACCCCTTATATTAAGTCTTATAGAACAAATTTTCAAACTTTATATACAGGGTTACGGCTTTTCAAGCAGAAGCCTCCATTCCAACTAACAAAGACGAAGAATTTTGTTTCCCCTCAATTTCATGCTCATCTGCAAGTGGAATGCTCTGCCTCCTTTTGTCCTAAGTGGGTATACCAACTGTGGCCTTTCAGAGCAAAAATAGAACCTGCAACACTCTGGGTATTTCTCTTACAATTGTCACTGCCCTTCTCCATGTCCGAGCATACATCAAGCATTTGGCAAAGCCAGGAAGATCTTTTTTTTTATTTCAAATCCCCAGAATGTTTTTTCCCCGTATATCAGTTCAGTAGTAGATTGGATACACACATATAGTATTTTTTTACATTCAGAAAGTGGCTATTTTCATGTATTTTAATATCATTTGAGGAAACTGAAAGATCTTTATATTTATAAAAATAGCCACCATTTATCTGTGCCCTTTGTAAGTCAGGCACCCACCTTTTCCCTAAGAACACTGTCAGCAATACACAGTGGTTTTGGTCTGTAATATAGACTCAACATTGACATATGTGAAAACAAAAATGGACGTACTCCTGGTAGGCATGAACTCTTGGTGAGCTGCACACAGTCTAGCTCAGTCTGTGCATATCTTGTGGCTGCCCAAACAATGATACATGATTACTTCAATGTCATTAGAGATCTTAGATCAAAGGATGCTATTTATAAAAATTATTATGAGAAAATTTATTCCTACAATATCATTATAAATGTTAAATAATTAGATCTGTTGGTTGTTCGTTAGCAACGATGAGATCAAATAGTTTCGGATGGGTTTCATTTGCATATTTAAAGTATATAGTGCTAACAGATAATTTGCAGTGGCATATTTAGGTTCTCTTTTTATTTAAACACTTCGATTGGACTTAATGTAATTTTCATGCATTGATAGATTACATTGCTTGCAGTTTCCTAGTTTTCACTCAGTATCACTTTTTGCTGTAAAAATTCAGATGCAATCCTTTGAGTTTTTCAGGTTTGAGGAAAAAAATCACAGCAGTAGTTGCCTTTATATTTCCTATACAACAAGAGCTCTTTATTTTGAACTCAGTTTTTCTACTTCAGCTGTAAACAATGCTATTGTTTTTAAGAAAAATAACGAATATGCTGCAGATGCATAAAGTATATTACAAAATTTAATAACCTCTATAAAAGCAGAATGGAGCACTCACAACCACTGGAGTCTATTCAAAAATATCAAACATTCCCTGTCCCCTTCCAGCAAGTGCTAGCACACATTCATGAGCTGGGCAAAGCTTCTGTGAGTGAGCTCTGTATTTCAAAGACAAAGGTGATAGTATGGAGCACTACGATTGAGCAGCCAAATGACAGTCAGAAAGTCTGGAATCTGTCTACACCAAGATTGCACTTTTTGTATTCTACTCTCACAAATGAAACAGCATCCTCTCCCTAATGAATACTGTCTTTTTAGTAGCATCCTTCATCATATTCATTTCATTTTTATGAAGCAAATCAGCAATGTTTGGTATCATCTATTGTTCTCATCATCTAAAATAGCAAGTAATATTTTGGGGAAAAACTGACAATTAATTTTGTGTGAGTTACAAGAAAACCAACCACTGAAGATTAAAAGCACATTTGTACAAAAATACACTTTAGATGTATTTCAATTATTCAGGTAGCAGATCGTGGGAAAACGTGTCTAAGAAATAGAATTTGCAAAAATGCTATGCAAGGGTTCAGGAAAGCTAACTAGAGTATTGATCTTCATTCAATGAGTCATTTTGGTAAACATTTAGGTGAAAGCTTGTCAGTTTATTTAGGAAGAAATACGCGTATATAAGATCACTAGAAAGAAAAGATAAATAAGAAAGATTATATTACTAATGTATCCTATTAAACCCTACTTGTAAATTATGTACCTATTCATTCTTTTTTTTTTTTTTTTTTTTTTTTTTTTGAGACAGTCTTGCTCTGTCACCCAGGCTGGAGTGCAGTGGCATGATCTTGGCTCACTACACCCTGTGCCTCCTGGAATTAAGCAATTCTCATGCCTCAGCCTCCCGAGTAGCTGAGATTACAGGTATTAAAGGTGCACACCACCACGCCTGGCTAATTTTTTTTATTTTTAGTAGAGACATGGTTTTACCATGTTGGCCAGGCTGGTTTCGAACCCCTGAATTCAAGTGATCCACCCACCTAGCCTCCGAAAGTGCTGAGATTACAGGTATGAGCCACTGCGCCCAGCCCATTCATTCTTGTAGTCAGACTTAGTGCATCTAGTGACTGCAATACAAAGAAAAATGACAGTATCAAAGTCACTATGTATTTTACTTAATACTAAAATACTTGCACTACCATTGCCGACATTTTATCAATAGCAAGATTTAATTTAGCACCAAAAAATATTTTCCAGTTTAACTTTGTGGTTAATGGTTTTATTATCTTAGGTAGAGATTTTGATACAGTGTTATTTGTATAATTTAATGGAGTCACATATGCTAGTGATTTAGAGAATCTTTAGAGTATGACTGTATAAATTTTGTTACAAAAAGATTTTTATTAATTGACATATTTTTTCCTTCTTATCAGGGTTATGACAATACAGAAAAACACTTTCTAGACTTTATTTGATTTAAAAAAATTTCAGCTGGACATGGTGGCTCAGCACTTTAGGAGGCTGAGGTAGGGAGATTGCTTGAGCCCAGAAGTTCAAGACCAGCCTGGACAACATGGTGAAACCCCATTTTTACCAAAAAAGAAAAAAATTAGCCAGGCATAGTGGTGCACACCTGTAGTCTCAGCTTCTTGGGAGACTGAGGTGAGAGGATCAATCTCCATTTACGCCCTGGAGGTGGAGGTTGCAGTGAACCGAGATAATGCCTCAGCACTCCAGCCTGAGTCATAGGGTGAAAACCGATTTCAGAAAAGAAACAAAAAAAATGTAATTCTAGGTATGCCTTAAAATGTAAATGCTTCAAGTTTTAGACCAAAATAATGGTATTATTCTAACAAAAACATGAATATTTCAATGAATAAAAGTATATACTGAAATATCAATAACTAGTATTGCCAACTCTGGGTATTAAAAATCTAAAAGATTTGGTCAAATTCTCTCCTTTCATGGATATGAACAAAAACTGTCCACGTATATTTTCAAGCACATAGATTGCTTTAGGGAATACACCTATGATTATATTTCTCCCTCTCAGCAGGGCACAAATTGCACATTAGGAGAATGACATTGGCTGCTGCTGTTATTAGCACTGCTGGCAGCCAAGACTATACCTATATCTGATACATCAAACTCATGGCTCCAATATGACTGATAGGTGGGTCCTTTTTAACCTTTTTTTAAAAAATTGTATTTAGTTGCCAACATTTAAAAATTGTTAGATTTCACATGAAAATGTCCATCTTTTGCATGAAAATCCAAACTTGTGGTTTCCCTTGAAAACCGGAATATCTGGCAACATTAGGCTTACATTCCCATTTGGCAGCAAAAGGCTGTCATCGGAACCCAGTTAAGAAATGGCTTGTGTTCCCCACATGGCCACAGCTTGCACCCAAGACATGGCTCAAATTAACTGTCTGGGTCCTTGGGGGCATTTGAATTTGCTAACCCTGAACTTTGGGTGTACTGGATACATAAGTGACAGGAGCATGAGGAGGGACGCCGGGTGTGAGTGTGTAGAAACTATTATACCACTGTTATAGTGTTTGCAGGGTTCTGGGCATGGGTCCAGGAAAATTCATTGTTGAAGTAGGGGTTAGAATCCATCAATATTATCTTGGTTATTTTCCACTCCTCTCTTCTTCCCTATGTTTAATGCAGTGGGGAAAATTAAGCCTTTCTTCCCTGCTTTGGAGCAACCAAAACAGCCATGTGTCTCACTCCAAGCAGGGAAGAATTGTGCTCATTGTCATTACTCTTATAAGGTCATATTCCTATCCCTCTCCTCTTTCCAGAAAATAACTTCTACATAGGTTGCTCTCAGAGACACCCTTTGCAAAATATTAATGCATAAGCAAAAAAATGTAGAGCCAAAATTTTCTTTATTCTTCCTACTCCTTTTTTTAACATTCATAAATGTAATGTCACATTATAAGCTATATCTCTTGAGAATAGCATTAAAAATTAGAAAGATAATCCACTTCCTACATCTGATCATATGCAAAGAAGCAAATCTCACCAGTCCCTATGCCATTCTCATCTCCAATAACCACCATTTACTCAAAGTATGTCCTGGTGTGGCATTCCCAGAGTTCAGGAAGCATGTTCTGTGGGGTAAGGGAGCAATTAATTGTGAAAATAAATTTGAAACACATCCCAAGAGTCCCAAGTACACAGGATGGGCAGGTTCAAGTATGAGTTGATCAGAGGATACATAAAGAAAAAAATGACCTGTTTTTACCAGATCCTCTCCAGGGAACCCAAAGCAACTATGTCATGTCTCAGTCTTTTGACCCTAGAGATCATGTGAGGTGGAGACAAATTAAGGTGCTGAAATCCACACCTGTGCATCGTATTCCACCATGGAGATTGAAAAGCAGACCCACAGATGATGAGCCCATAATACAATTTTCTACTCTCAGGCTGTAGTGTGACTTGATAGCAACTCTGTAACACAGTATATCATATAAATTTGCTGGTTAAATACTTTTTTAATTGGCAAAATATGGCCTTTGGTAAGAATAATATAACTATTAAACTAATTTTTTAACATGGACAATAGATTTAAAGAAAAATACAGTTTATTGTAAGAATGAATCAGAAATACATCAATTATATTATCCCAACTAAAGCATGAATGGAAAAAAATTCAGGAGAAAGTAAAGTCAAAATTTTATTGAAGCCAAATCTTGGAGATTTCTTTAAGAAATTTAACACATCAAACTTAATCCCCTCAATACTACATAAAAAGACCCTTTAGAATAACGCTTTTTTTTCTGGCTTATAATGTACTGGTTGAGTTTCTTCTTTGATGTGACTAATCCCAGAGCTTTTAAATATAATTTCTCAATAATCTGCCTTATTATCATTTATACCTGCCTTCTATGTCCTACCAAAAAGTTAATAATCAGTTAAAATCCAACTAAGACCCCCCTTGGTTGCACACAATCACAAATAAAAAGTCACATTGTGGTTGACTGCATTCCATTTCAAAGCAAAAAGTAACAGGCAATAATTATTTTTCATTTTATATGAGATGAAGGGGGAAAATACGGTCTTAAAAATACACTTATATCTAATTTTTATTCTCTTGTTTTAAATAGATAATGTCTGAAAATTAAGAAATGGAAATTCTCTTAAATACCAAGCTAAAATGGATACATTTTAAAAGCTTGTACGTGTTAAAGGCTTATTTAACTTACAAAAGACACAACTTTTTATAATCCTAAAAAATTAGCTCATTTTGCTTTTGCCTTTCTCAAAGGAAGCAAGCAATGCAAACACCAAACTTTCAAAATTCCTTTTAAAGTTTTACACTGAAACCAGAAATAACACTGTGGCAAAGAGAGAGACTCAAATAAAAAGCATTCTAATATAAGAAAGCCATCGTGAATTTATAGAATTTACTTATTTTTAACCAAATTCACTGCTAAACACATGCACAGAATATTTTCAATTTATTTTTTGCAGGTGTGATTCTACATCTGCAATATCGTGGTTTTAGAAAAATCTATATTTGAAATAAGCTATTCTTCTAATTAGCAATTTACATTCAGGACTGGTGTACCTAATTCTATGGATTAAGCAGCAATGTAGCTACTTAGTAATAAAAATGAATCTGTAATTGAAATCCTTCTACTGAAATGTGAAAAATTCGTCTGAGTCTAGACGTACCATGTAAAACAAAGATCATGAGTCAATAAATAGAAATCCAAGCTTCTAAGAATCATGAAATTTTACTGCTACAGATGAGGAAACTGAAGCACAGTGGTCCAAAATGGCAATCAGAGTGAATGAATCAGAAGCATATGAATTCTGTTATTCCAACCAAGGCATCAATGGAAGTAAAAATCAGGAAATCCAGAAGAATTTAAATTTCCAACTCCAAGTAAATGATTTTTCTAACACTTATTTCTCTTCTTTTTTTCAAGGGAAGGAGAATATTGGGTGGGGTGAGAGACACAAAGAGAGGCAACTGAGAAAATTGGTGTTTTAAATTAGTCCATTTTAATGTGCACTCCTAACTGATTTAAATCCCAGATTAACCTCCCTATACATTGACACTACTATGCCAAATTTTTCAATGCAAAGACAGTATTAAAAAGTTATATTCAAAAGAATAAAACAAGTTATTATAAACAAAAAAGAGGAATAGCCCCTACAGAGCACATTTTAGTCTTAAGAACTATGAACCTATGTGCAACTAATGTGCCTTTTCCAAATAATTGCCTGCACTGTGTAAACGTGCACATCTAAATTCCAAAACTTACGCAGCTATGAAATAAGACAAGGTTTCGTTTTCATTGTTGCTTGTATGTTTTTCAGTCTTCTCGCTTTGTGCACCATACTTCACGGACACAGCCCATTTGTGGGCAGAGTCAAACCAGTGGTCAGGTGAACCACTGTTACACATTTAACAGAAGGAGTAAGTGCTATCTGAGTATGGTTGGTAACAGCTGCAGTTATTCATCATGATATCATCTCTCTATTTAAAGATATACCCTGAATTAGTGTGTCCCTGAGTAAAGCAGTTTTTCTAAAATCTCTGAATCTCTATTACTCTTTTAAAATGTTTTCAAAGATAGGAGTTGTCTTAGTCTGTTTTTTATTGCTTATAACAGAATACCTGAAACTGGGTAATTTATGAAGAAAAGGAATTTATTTCATATAGTTATGGAAGCTGAGAAGTCCAAGATTGAGAGACTGTACCTGGTAAGGACCTTCTTACTGGATGCCCTGCAGACTTTTGAGGTCACATGGCTAGGGTCTCTCTTCTGATAAAGCCCCCAGTCTTACTCCTGTGATAACCTATTAATCCATTTATCCATTGATCTAGTCATGAGGCAGAGCCCTCATGGCCCAATCACCTCTTAAAGGCCCCCACCTCTCAGTACTGCCATAGTGGGGTTAAATTTCAACATGAATTCCAGGAGGGAACAAACATTCAAACCATAGAAGGAGTACACCCAGGATTAGTACTGCTTTTGTAGTTCTAGTAGGGCTTCAACATTTATTGGCTGAAGAAGACAATTTTGTGAAGCTGTCATTCCAAGAAACTAAAATGTGGTAGCAAATCCTCGCTTCCAATGGGTCAGTGTCATTCTCAATAAGGACAGTCCACGTACTTAAAAGACAAAATATTTTTAAGACTCTTCAATATATTATATTTTAAGCTATAGGTTAGAGTCTAACTTTAAAAAATGAAAGTTACTTAAATTATGTTGCAAGCAAGAATAAAAATATCTACCACTCAATATAGTAAAATAGAGGAACACCAAATGAGTCACTGTGCCCAACAACTGGTTCTGTCTGTGTCATATGCAATGTCTCCTCCCCTGAAACTCACCCTCCCTCATCTTTCTCTCATTTTCTCCACACCAAGATAACGTTACCTTTGACAAGTGAGTAGGTAGGAGGACAATTCAGATTGCCCCTCTGAAACATGAAAACAATCCACTGACTGGTTGTATTTAGTCAATAATTTGTCAAATCAGAATTGCATAAGCCAAAATGGCTTGAGAAAACTAACCATATTTGTGACTAACCAGCCATAGTCAGTTCAACAAAAGTGATCTGAAATGTTTCAGTCTACTTATATTGCAAAGGATTGGATTTCACCTGATCATAAATTTGTTATGCTATAAATATTTTTATTTACATTATAT
The DNA here is from genome assembly GCF_009761245.1 of Sapajus apella. NCBI lineage: Eukaryota > Metazoa > Chordata > Mammalia > Primates > Cebidae > Sapajus > Sapajus apella. Next base: position 41,066,524 of record NW_022436950.1, read on the forward strand.
GTGTCATGGAGAAATAAAACAGATTTGTGTAGGCAATAAAATAATATTGTATAGATTTTCCTGGTATACGTAACAATGATTATTCAGGTGTTGCTAATAAATTAATGCTATTTCTTATTCCTACCTTTGACAGACATTGCTGGTTGCCTACCAGATTTCCCACTTTCTCCTTGCTAAATGTACTCTGACTTTGTTTAGCTATCAGAAAGCTGGGTGGACACAGTGGCTCATGCCTATAATTCCAGCACTTTGGAAGGCCAAGGCAGGCAGATTGCTTCAGCACAGGAGTTCAAAACCAGCCTGAACAACATAGCAAAACCCTGTCTCTACAAAAAAAAAAATTCAAAAATTAGCTGGACATGGTGGCATGCCACTATAGTCCCAGCTACTCAGTAGGTTGAAGCAGTAGGATTTCTTGAGCCCAGGAAGCAGAGGTTGTAGTGAGCTATGATAGTGCCACTGCACTCCAGCCTCGGCAACAGAGCCAGACCCTATCTTTGAAAAGAAAAGTAAAGAAAGCCTTATCCTCCATGGTGGAAGGTGATATGTTCATTAGTTTAAGCCCACAAGAGTAATTCCATTCTCCTGGCTGTAGTCAATATAGGCATAGCCACATTCCTCAACTGCTGACCAATCAGTCATAAGGGTATATTTGATAAACTTCATGTAAGATTTCAGGGAAAATTTCTTCTTCCTTGCAGAGTGATACATGACAGAAACCTCTCCCTGTCATGTGTTTGGACAATGCTGAATGAGGATTCAAGGAAAAAGCCACTGAATTAAGCACTGAGCCATTGGATCAACCAGTCAAGGAGGTGCCTGCCATCCACTTTACTTCTTGTTATGTAGGACAATAAAATGCTCTTTATGCTTTAGCCACATTTTAGAATGAGTTACATGTAGCCAAAATCATCCTAATATAGTGCTCTTCAGAACAATAACAAAGTAAGCACTTGTAGATTCTTTCTTCCCTAACACAGGAATTTGTAGCCTATAAATAAGAATGGGTACTAAGTGTATGTGAGAATACATGTTAGTGCTTTCACAAACAACAAAGTATATGCCCATTTAAAAAAATCTAGCTACATTTTCCTCTGCCTAATTGAAACAGACCGTCAAAAGTCTTGAAATGAACCTACATTGAGTACATGTTCCTTTTCAAATGTCCAGAGTATTTTAATATGTAAATACTAGATTCCTCTTCCAACAAACTTTGTCTATAACATAATGCAACAGAATAATGGAATGTTCATATTGTTCTAATCAAACAGTTGATTTTATAGTGAGAATGTTTTCAACAATGACTTCAACTAAAATATACCTCAAATTAAAAGTGCCTGAAAGCTTGAACCTCTTCAAGTAGCCTTACACTGTTCTCATCCGTTTGGAATATTACGCACAGGTGTGCTTTGAAGTTCATAAGCCATGCCTCAGTACTTTTAAAATGACTTCTGGAAAATTTAAAAAAGCAGAGTGTGTATCAGCCCATGCTCAGGAAGGTGGGCCATCTTCATCATATTTACAATTATGACATATTAGATTATTTTCTTTCAGTGTTCGAAAGACCCACACTTTCCAAAAAGGAAATACAGTTCTTTATATCTGGTTCACATAATCCAGACCTGCAGTGTCAGTGCCTGAAACAAATTACTGTTTATATTAGAAACTTAGTTTAATAAATTAGGTCTGGTCTATGAACTGTCAAAGTCCTTCTAGTCTGCAATTCATATATAACAGATGCCTTTTCCATGACTCTCAACCAGAAGTGGCCAACGTGATTGTTTCCTCCTTGCCATTACTACATTCTGTAGGTTTAGTTATCTACTGCCCACAGAGAATTAAAAACAATTTAAAAGGGCATCTGGAATAAAGTACTCTAAGGAAAAAAAATCTTTCCATATACAATAACTTTCTGTGTAGGTCAGAGAATTATTCAATAATTGGCACTTGTTTAAATAGACCATTCAGGATCGGTTTGGTTTTCGAATCACAGATTGAGTTACAGGACTATTTATTCCAAACTTACACTGGAAGTCCTAATTTCCAGCATATTTGTGGCACCACTGTGATTAACAGAGTAGCTAATTTTTGTATAAGATATGAACACATTTTTCAAAAGTATTGTAAATAATTCACTAATTTTTGCACATTGTTTATAAATTATGAATTTTAGTTTTTACTTGCCCCAGTTTAGAAAATACACCGGTAAAACAGGGAAGCTAAAAGCAGTAATTTTAGCTTATGAATTTATACAATTTAAATTTCATGAGGAAGCTGGGTTCTTCCATCTTTTATGCTACTTTCCCCACAAGCGTCCCTTTAAGAGTTGGATCAAGAAATCTGTGCCTGCCCCGTACGGTACCTCCACTTTTTCCATTGTTTGCACTCAACACAGAACAGTTGTTGCATAAAAAGTTAATAATGATGCACATCTACAAAGATTGAGTAATAAGGCCATGGAAATTCACATCAACTCACATCAACACTTATAAATTCAGATAACACTTATAAATTCAGACATACAGACACTTTTTAAATGCTAATTTTTTTAAGGCTCCACTTCAAAATGCTATGTTACTCTGTTTCCTTTTGAGTAGTTTGGTCAGCAAACTTTCAATTCTAGAATTTCTATGCAAACAATTAATTAAGAGTAATTGTATTTGCTCCTGTCTTGACAGCCAAACACAGAAGATGCTCGGTGACATTTTAGCACTCATGTCCAGTAATACATTTACATTTCAATATAGCAAAAGTTACTCTTAGTATGAAATGAGGTGATTTCCTTACAATAACAAAAAGTCTATCAAGCAAATTTTTTAAACTTACAGGTTTAAAATATTCACAGTAGCTACTGCAAGTTGTTCGTAATATAAAAATATTAGCCTGTTAGTACAATGAAAATTCAGTTAAACAATCATCAATGTCTCTCTACGAAGCAACACAGTACTTTGTGAATATGTAATCTTATTTTAAATTTCATTCTTGTGCTTCGGTCTTTCAAATGATTATAGTTTTCCTGGAGTGAAAATAACTTAAACTTACTAGACTTTTTAATATCTTTACAGCCAAACTGCTACAATTCTCACTTTGCTAATCTGTAATTCTCACAGAAGAACTGGCAGCGTTACCCGGCCTTTAGCAAGGACCCTGAAGTGAAATCACTTAAAACTTCCTCTATTTTAATTTCAAATGATATATTCTGTATATAAACCACACTTGCATGCTCTATCAAATATATCGACACGTACCTGTGATGTTAACATTTCTTCCTAATACCATCAGACTGAGGACATTTATGCATCGTAGAAGCTTTGGCTTGCTCTAGAACAGTAAAGAGCTTAAATTTCAACAGCTAGTTACCCTCCTTACCTCTCTGACGGCCCAATAATTGTAGGCTATTTGTCTAAGATGCTATAGCTGAGTAGGGGCAGATTTTGAACTTGCACCTGCATCCAACTTCCTTAACAGTTTTTTAACCCTCACTGTCCATTAGAATCACCTGGGAGGCTTTGCAAACACTACCAACATCTCGGCCCTACCCTACGTTCTTAATTAAGAATAATTGCATTTGCTCCTATCTTGATAGCCAAACAGAGAAGATGCTCAGTGACATTTTAACATTTATGTCCAGTAATACATTTACATTGATGTGGGGTGGGGCCAATCGAGTATGTTTTCATGTCTTCCTGGTGATTCTAACATGGCCTATATTTATAACCACTGGACCACTGCTCTTTGAATCATAATTTTATATTTCAAAAGATTCGATTTTCAGATGTATCATCACCCTTTCACAGTTCAGTTTCTCCTCTGAAAGCAGTTGAAAACTATTTGAATATTCAGAGAATGAAATTGAAATTTGATAACTACAAACTCCATTTGATAAGAACCCAACAGTGCAAGCCCCTTAAGGAACTTATAGCTTCTGCATTATGCTTTCAATAGATATAAACTAGTTATAAGAAAATATTAACATTTATTTTAAGAAGTAAAGGGAGACAAAATGTCTTAATAAAGGATGAGCAAATACTTAGTAAAACTCAGGATCTATTTACTCCTAGAAATCTAAGGATGTAATACAATAAAAAGAATCTAAATATAAGAAAATTAAACATCTTTTCCAAACTAATAGTGAATTCACAAAACATATAGAAACCAACAACTCTCATGTATACTAGCCATAGTAACAAGATACCACTTTTTCACCAAAAAAATTATACCTCCCCTACTATCTCCATCACATTTTTAAAATTTATTTAAAATATCCTGTGTTAGTGAGCCTTTTAGAAAAGTAGGCATTCTCATATTCTGTTGATGATAATGTAAGTTAATATTATACAATTTTTGCTTCTTAGAGGCAAACTGTCAACATGTTTTACAGCCTTAAATTGTCCATTTCTTCTAACCCAACAATCCCACTTTTAGGATTTTCTTTAAGAAGATATAAGAATGGTACATAAAGATTTACACGAAAAGATGCTTTGTATAGTATTACTACTAATAGCACAATATACTTGAATTAACCTAAATGGCACTAATAGGGAAAAAATAAAATAAATGATAGGCCAGCCATATGATGCAATATTATCAGCCAGTAAAAAATCAACTCTGAAGAATATTTAATGACATAAGAAATGGTCACAATCGAATATTAAATTAGAAAGCTATGAAACAGGACAATATATAATCAATCCTTATTTTGTATATATATATATATATATATATATATACACACCTATATATGTATATGTGTATATATATGCCTATATACATATATACACACACCTATATACATATATATGTTTACATGCTTATAAAGAGAAATTTGATTTACACACATATATATGCCAACATCAAAATACAGATAGGAAGGAAACTACAAAAATATTATCAGTTATTAATTTGGGATAGAGAAATTATAAGTACTGTACTTTTTATTTCCGTTTTTATAATTTTCTGAATTAAGAATTTTTTATACCCAATATGAATTTATTTTAGAGTCAGAAAAAGACATAGTTGTATCTTCCAGAAAGCCCAGATTTTGTTTTGGGATTAGTGTCAGTTTACTCAAATTTACTAAATGTTTAGAGTGACATTTATAGTACTACCTGGGAAGAAGGGCACAAAGGCTCAGGAGAGAAGGATACCCAACCAAGGGCTCCCACAGTGAATTAAACTGACTCTCAAGAGGTCTTAGAGAAAATAAAGAATAAGAGTATTGAATGCCTACAATGAACTAAGCCTAGACTAGGTATTTTTTATCTAACACCTAATATACTCCTCTCTGTAACCCTATGAGGTGTATATTATCTCAAATTTCCATTTTACAGATAAAAACAGTGAAGGTCCAAGTGGTTAACCAGTTTACAGTTAGTGATCCAAGTCCGTGATTACAAACTCCCTGCACTTTCCCATTACCTCCCTGTCCTCCACACAGAAGTGGAAGACTCTGTGAGGCCCAACTTCAACCAATAACTTGGAAATTCTTGCATCTCAGGGGCCAAATTGAGATTCTGATCAAAACATAAATTAATCTGAACTGAGGTTATTTCTTTTTGCAATGGCATCTGGGAGCCAGTAAAAATGAAAAGGAACAGCTGCGAGCAGCCATCGGCTCCCCGAAGTGTTACTTCAGAAGTGTCACTTAAGCAGCAACTACACGCAGAGGAATGTTGGGCATCACCCCTCTGGGCTCGCTGGGGTGAAATTTTACATGAGTGCAAATCATTCCCCCACAAATAGTTTGATCTATATCTGATACTTAAAATGTCTAATACATGAAATGTTATGACTTTTAAAATATTTTGATATTTCTACAATAACTGAAACAAGAGATCAGGAAAAACTGGTGTTTCTACACCATCTTGGTTCCAGCTTTTAACCAAAAGCCAGAAAGAAGCAAAGAAAAATTCTAGTGCCTAGAATCTAACATCAGCTGGCAGTTGAGACCGTATTAATTAGACTGTCAATTTGTAGCTCACAATATATTTTGTTTCTTAACATTCCTAATATAAGCCTGAGGTCTTGATGAAAACTATTTCTCTTCAAAAATATCAACCTTTCTTACTGTGCATATTTAGGACAATCCAAATGTTGAATTATTACACCAAAAAATTAAATTCAAACTAGAAGCAATGCAGAATGAAGCAAGTTTAGTGCCCGTATTATATTTTTCAAGCAAAATTTTGATTATATTTCATACATCATTCTACTTCAGATAATCCAATACATAATGTTGCATGATCTAATAGTGATTCTACTAAATTACATAAAGTCAAAACTACCGAATAAAAGGAATAGTGTTTTATTCATGCCACTAACAACCTAACTCACAAAAACAACAGAAAACTTAAAATTCTCTTGTAAGTGTTCAAAATACTGTATTTTTCTAAAAACCAATATTTTATCGTTTCTGACCCTCTCCCCCAGTAGTGCTATAAGACAGGGAAGTCTTCAGTAGCTCAGGTTCAATTTCCAGAAAAGCAAAGAAAGACTCTTTCAATCCTGTTACAGGGTCAGAAATTTCCAGCAAAAACATAATTTCTAAAGCATCTTTTTAATGGACAAGTATTTTAATTCCCTGAAGGTGCTAACATGGTGGAATTAATTTATTCCTTTTCATAATTTCTCACCCAATGCTGTGATGATGTGATGATCCTTAAGGAAACAGGGCATACAGTGAGTAAGATTTGGTAGGAAAAGCATATTATGGTACCACAGTGAAACCTTGGACAGGGAAAATGAAGAAGCTGCAGTTTTTAAATTGCTGAGTAAATGACTGTAAACTCACTTTCCTCAGTTGATGTTATAGCTTAGGCCCAAACTATAGAAGGTTCACTAAAATATTTCTTATGTTTCTAAATTGGTAATTAATTTGTTGTAAGTTTTATTTAGCCTCAATTTCCTATACTCATGTTTCTTCGTAATGCTGTACATGTCCTTTTCTTTAGCTTTGGGATTCAGTCATGTCAATTGGCTCAAGGATATTGGAACATTTGAACAATACTCACTATACTGACTCAAAATAGTCTTGGAATGACTCTGATGGGAGACTTCAGACTCTTTGTATAAATTAGAACAGTTGAGGATATGATTTTCTTAGCGCTAAAAAAGCAGGCATCATTGTACCATTTTTCCCACTTTCACACATCACCAACATTTTTCAAAATTGTAATTGTAAGTCTGCACATGTTCACAATGATCAAAAGTAAAATGTGTCTCTAATACAAACCTCAAGTGGAAGTCTATAATCTTTGAGATATAGAAAGTGAATCATGCGACTTTATTCATTTCTAGCTTTCTTCATGCTATAATCATAAATACTTACAAGACAGCTGGTAGAAACTGACTCCAAATGAGAAATTTATACTTTACATTTTAGTAAAATAAGTTATTTTAAAACTTGGTCCCACATTCTTGAACACCTAGGCATGTCTCTTGTTTGAATTTTCATTGGAACTCCCTTTTGAAGCAATACTAACTTTGCACCATGAAATATTTTAATGAATTCAACTTCTAAACAATTTCTAAATGCAGCATATAACCAGGCTCTGTAGCTTGTACTTATAATAAAATGAATAGTTTAGTTTTTATTTAGCCGCCATTTTCTCTTTTCATCTTAAAACATTGAAAATAGTTGAATGTTTTCTTGTTTTATCCTGGTTATATTTTTGAATTCTCTAAAGTTTTAGCTTATTATATGCATGATCAAGCTTAACATTATATACTAGCCCCTGGAGGCTCTCTTCCAAGTATAGTTTCAACATAATTTTTACATGAAAAAAATAGATTCAGAGAAACCTCTTATGGAAAATATTAATACACCATACGTTCTTATCCTTGCTTGTATATGTTTGGAGCAGCATTTCCATAGTTTATTACCATACTCACTAATACTCAACCATTATGCTCTATGCTGAAAATAATTATAATTAAGCATTTGGGGTTAATAAGCAAAAAATAATTCTAATTATGTGTTCTTGAGATTATGGGGGGAAAGGAAATGTTCCAAGGCAAATAAGGAATTGAAACCAAAGATATACATCATGAATTAGTTTTATTTATTTAAGCATGCCCTACCTTGGTCTTAAAAGTATTCATGGAAGCATAAAATAATATATGGGAGGTCCGGATTTACTATGCATGCAAGGAAGGAAAATTAGGGTTAGGAAGAAGTAAAGGGACAAGATTTCAACTTAATTCCAAAAACTTCAAAAAATATGTCAAGCATTTTTACAAAAGGCACTGCACTACTACAGTCTTAAGGTTTTTACCAAAAAAAAATGTTAAGCCACCATTTCTACTAATACTTTGTTGGGAGTCCAAAAATGTATGTTAAAAAGTAATTGTGTGTAAATCCTGCACTGGGAAGACCAAGACAAATCAGACATGTCTCAGTTTTGCAGTGCAGAAAAGGGAGATGGATGAGCAAGTCCATTGTAATAGTCCTGACATATTATGTTTGTTTGGATAAAATAATGTATAAAGAACAATAATGCAAGACTTCATAAGAGAAGTACACTGAAAATAATTGAGTAATAATGAGAAATATCCAAATAATGACAGATAATAGAGTAAGTAATCAATAAGTGTCAGCCATGTGGAAATATGCTAAGCTTTATATGTGTTATTCTACCTCTCATAATAATCATACCACCACTTACAGGTGAAGACTGAGGCACGGAAAATTTCAGTAGCTTTCCAAAGGACACTATTAGGAAGGGAAGATAGGCATTCTGTCTCGAGAGAATGGGCATTTAACCATAGTGCCTATCAAAATGCAAGGAGACTTGTGGGAAGAAGAGCTCATGACTAGAAGAGGTTGTTGGTAATGACTCTTGAGGGAGTTGGTGTATTTTATTTATTTAACAAATATTATTGAGTGTCAGTTGGGTGTCACAAGACACTAGGAATGCACAGATCAATAAATAACAGAAGTATATTAGATAAGCCAAATTGATGGATAGTTAGTATTTCAGTAAGAAGAGTGAAGCAGTGTAGGGATTAGGAAGAAAAAGTCATTTCCCCATGAAAATCACCATATTAATAAATATGTCAAAACAAGAGCAAGTGATTGCTTCTGCATTTAATTGCAGAAAATATATAAATTTACATTCCATTCGAAGGGGAAGAAGAGGAGAGGAGGCAGAAGCATTTGGACATTTGGTAGCAGCCTCTAAAATGACTCTATCTAATCCCCACCTCCTGATTTTCATGCCTTCCTGCAACCCTCTCCTTGAATGTGGTCAAACTGAGTCACTTTTAATGAATAGAATATGGCAAGTGTGAAATAGTGTCATTTCTGAGATTTGTGGCTTCTATTTTGGGTTCCCTCTCATACTGTTTCTTGGAACACTTGCCTCAGGGGACGTCAGTTGCCACATCATGAGACAGCCCCATGGAGAGGCCCACATGGTAAAAAACCAAAACCTGCCAACAATCAGGTGAGGACATGTGAAAGTGAGCTCTGCTCCCTGATCCAGTGGGCCTCAGATGAGGACCCAGCCCCAGCTGACAGTGTGACTACAATCTCATGAGAGAACTGATTCAGAAGCTCCCAGCTAAGCTGCACCCAGATTTCGGACCCCTAGAAACTGTGAGGTCATAAATATTTGCTGTATGAAGCTGCAGTTTGGGAGTATGTGCTCCTCAGCTGTAGATACCAAATAAAGCATTCTATAGCACTCAACCCCTCTCATATTCCATTTTGAACTACCCATATATAGATTTTCATCATGGAATCCCATTTTATAAAAAACCCATTTTAAGAAGAAGGAAGGCAGGAAAAAAGAGAGAGAAAGAGCTTGGAAGGGAGAAAGGAACAAAAAGATATAGCAAAGACATCTCTGCACATATCCTCTGACCCAGAGAGAAATTAACAAATATATGAGACTGTGTACACAGAGTCCACCTGGACATGAGTTTTATTTGCATTTTGTGGGTATGTATTGTGATCCTGACGTTTACATAGCTTCCATTTATTATTTTTTATTTTCTCTTCTTGCACTTTAAATAGGGTGACAGTGTTGGCTGAATCAATTTGAAAGTGTGGCCATTTCCCTAGCTAACATTTATTCCTTCAAGATTGCTGCTTCTTAATTAATCATTTGATTAATATTATCTGTGGCCCAGAAGTTCCATTAGAGATATACCTCTTTTATAGACAATAAACAAGCATGTAACAACTGATATAACCCAACATGTATGAGTGGTTAAAGTAGGCATTATTTTTTATTTGCTTTCAAACTGCAGAGCAGGCTGAACAATAGACAATAAACAAGTTGTTTTGTATGGCTTTTGTGGGACTTGAAAAGAATTTTGACTTAATGGAAACTGATGCTTTGTTGAAAGAACAAAAGAAGCAATAGAAGATCCACATGGTAAGTGCCCCAAACATATCTCCACAAATGATACATTTAACTCGAAAATTGGGTGGTAAAGGTTAGTTTGTAGTGTAGAATTAATAGATGGTATCTCACTAAGACTCTTCACCTCCTGCCTTGAGAAAACTTTCAAGGTTTCTACAGATAAAGAGAAGGACTCAAGGACTGGAGACCCCTCAAATATGTAGATGACACTGTCATCCTTTGCTTAAGCTAAAGACCTTGAAGCAATGGTGAAATAATAAAACAGAAGAGCAAAGAATCTGGATCATTATATAAAAGAAGCATATGCAAAATCACATCGAGTACATACATTCAAGAGGGAAAGCTGGCTGCAAAAAAATTAGGCATTGCAAAGGAGTGTTTGTTGAGGCCATATGGTGTATATTGTTACAACCCAGAAAGGTTCAGAAAGCAGAATAGACCCTTGTTAGAGTCTCTGCAGAGCCAAGCATGAATAGTTTTCTACATTTAAAGAACTATCTACTAGAAAGAGAGCTATGATACTAGCAAATGCCTGGTTTTGGCAACTATAGCAAAAGCACACATATTTAACACTAAGAAAGAATAAAATTTGTGTAATAAAATAGAAAACACTTTGAGTATGGTACAATGTGAACAGACAAAAGAAAAACTGGTCAGTAGCAGAACAAGGTAGACAATTACTATGCAGAAAAATATCTGGCTTTCTTTAAAGATATAATTCATTACAGGTATAGAATGAGCCTGGTACACACCTGGGATGACCCTTTCCCAGTGGATCAAAGAGAGCAGTTAGGTACCTCCATGAACTCAAATATGTCTTTGAGTTTATGTGGATGAAAATCATCAAAGCATATAGAACAAAGACGCAAACTTTATGATTATCTTATATTCGAGAATAAGTCTGGACCATGGTTAGATTTCTTAAAATTACTCCTACCCTAGGCTTATGCCATTACTGCTTTCCTCTTGGATTCGAAGATGGGACAACAGGACTACTCTGAGTGGAGGCAGGTTTCTTCTTAATACACAAGGCAAAAGGTTTTCGGTATCCTAAAAGTTACAAAACTTTTCTAGGCTCTTTTAATAAAAAAGAAAAATATAAATTCTCTTGCAGTCAACTGAATAAGCAGATATTGATATAATTATCTATAAAGTGAGAGTCTTAATGTCAGTACATTAATCAGGAAATAGTTACTGAGTTCCTTCTTCCATATGTCAAGCATTGTGCTAGAGGTCAAGGTGAACAGCACAGACAGGTTCCCTAGAGAAGTTTTCAGTTTAGCAGGGAAGTGAAGGAATAAGGACACATAAATGATAACAAATTAACCACAATTGTATAAAGAGATGTTAAAGGAGGTGTACGGATTGCAAAATCAGTGTATAGAAGTGCACCCAATATAACTGAAGGATCAGGAAAGATTTGTGTACATTCAGTGTGTGTGTGTGTTTGTTTGTGTGTGTTTTCACAGATCCACCTATACACATATACCCACAGTGGAACAGAAGGCAGAAATACAGATAAGAGAAAGAAAAAGATCTTGGAACCATCTGAGGAGAAAAAACACGTCCCTTTTTCCTTGGATATAAGAGTAAGGGAGTGATGCAGGGTGACACCAGAGACAGAGAGGTCAGATAATGTGGGACCTTGTAGGTCAATAAAAAGACTTTGGACTTTATAATGTGAGCAAGGTAAAGCCATAAAACATGACCAGCTAAAAAGTGAGTTTCTCTTTACCTGAGAAACATTAAGGGAAAGGAATATTCAGTAAACCTCTAACAATTCTCTGACTCATATACATGTCTCTGGAAGACAGAGTCCACATTAAATGTATCCTTGTATTTTACATTGTGCTCCTTAGGAGAATAAAGCAGATGCATAATTAACCCCAATGCAACACAAGAAGCCACAATTGTCCTAAAAGGAGAGCATGTGGACACTACTAGAAATCAGCACTGGGAAAGGTCACTTGGAAAGGGGAATAGGTCATAGCTTTCTGTGAGATGTTACCTATAATAATACATGTGATGGGCTAAATAATAGCCCCAAAATCCTCAGATGTTACTTTATATGGCAAAAGGGACTTTGTAGGTATGATTAAATTAAGAATCCTGAGACAGAGGGGTCATCCTAGATTATCCTGGATTATCTGGGCAAGTTCTAAAGGTAATCACAAGGGTCATTAAAAGACAGAGGCAAGGAGATCAAAGGAGGAAGAAGCAATGTGACAACAGAAGCAGGAGAAGACACAGTGATGTGATGGGGTGCTGTGAACCAGGGAGTGCAGGTGGCTTCTAGAAATGGAACATAGTAAGGAAATAGATTCTCCTCTGAAACTTCCAGAAGGAACCAGGCTGCCACATCTTGATTTAGTCCACTAAGAATCATTTCAGATTTCTGACCTCCATAACTGTAGGAGAAAAAAAATTGAGGTTTTAAGTCACTAAGTTGATGGCAATTTGTTAGAGCAGCAATAAGAAATTAACAAAATAGATATGATTCCCATAGAGTACATGGAAAAAGTATAATACCAGAAGGACCATTATTTGCCTCATGTTGCCCAGTGCAGTCTTGGTTAATGACTATTATCCTAGGTTTTTTTTTCTTTTTTTATCAGCAGTGTCCCCCTTTTCTCTATTTGGATTATAAATCTGTGTAAACAGAGCTATTGAGGCAGGTGTTTGGAAGAGCAAGCAGAAAACTGAGGACAAAAGGGACACGGAGGCAGCCTCTACTTTCTATTCTACATTGCATAAAACACATCTCATGAATAACCACAACAATGCCTATAAAATCAAAGATTACACATTGATATATTGCTTGAAAATATGTTCTTAATTGAAGAAGAGAAAAGGAAGCCATGGCTTGTCTTATTCCTTCCAGTCTCCTAGTCTTGCCTTTATGTAAGAGGACAGCCCTGCTGACTACTGGAGTCCACAAGATGATGAGGGAAGGCGCATACAGTCTGAACATTTTAATACCAGTGTCATAGATAACACCATTAGCACAGATAACCTATATGGAGCTTTAAGATCACTTAAAAGCAAAGATGCTGTGTTTGGAATTCAAAGAGATAGATTTGAGGTTTCTGTGGGGAAAAACATCTCTCTGGATTAAGTGTATTTTTTTTTTTTTTGACAGAGTTTTGTTCTTGTTGCCCAGCCTGGAGGGCAGTGGTGCGATTTCTACTCACCACAAACTCTGCCTCCCAGGTTCAAGCTATTCTTCTGCCTCAGGCTCCTGAGTAGCTGGGATTACAGACATGCACCACCATGCCCAGTTAATTTTGTATTTTTAGTAGAGACAGGGTTTCTCCATGTTGGTCAGGCTGGTCTCCAACTACTGACCTCAGGAGATCTGCCCACCTCGGCCTCCCAAAGTGCTGGGATTACAGGCATGAGCCATCATGCCCAGCCTGGATTAAGCGCATGTTAAAGAGATCCCCAGCATCCCATATCCCCCCTAGTTTTGTTTGTACCCTATCAGCCAGGTAAAAGAACAATCTTGTCACAAGGAGGTTTTTTGGTTTGTCCTCTTGATTAATGCCAGTTTCATCTTATGAGTCCTGCTACATCCATCTCTTAAGAACCAACAAGGGTGTCCAAGTTTCTCTCATTTAAAGCCCCAACTCCATTTGCTGTGGCCCCTCCTAGTCAATCTTTTACAAGCTCATAGTCCAGTCCAGCAGGTCTGCTCCTCATCCCTGCACACCACATGTCCATTCTCTCTCATATCACAGCCCATGCCCTCCTCTACACATGGAACACCATCCCTCCTCTCTCTCATCCTTCAAGGAAAAGCTCATAATCCTTGATACTTCCTATAGCTCTGCAGGGCTCTTGCTTCTCTGATTATCTGTTGCATCTATATCCAACTATTATGTGTCACTTGTTGAGTCACTTGTTGTGTCAAGCATTGTGCTGGTCACTGGTATGTAATTGGTAAATTTTAAAAAAGGACATAGTCCCCTGGCTTCAGACAAATAGCCAAAAATCAAGAAGCAAATAAGAAAGTAATCACCTATCATGATAAATGTTATGAAGAAAATGAACAGGAGATAGTGCTAGAAAAAAAATATCAGGAGCATTTACTTAAACAGGACAGTTACTGAGGAACTGACAGTAAAGCCAATATCCAAAGAAGCCCTCAGCCATGCAAAATCTACCAACTACAGCATTCACAGCTAGTAGAAAATCAATGTTAGAGTATAGGCCCATAACTGAGTTTAACCATCCCAGCAGAAAATAAATGGGAGCTCCAAAGCTCTGAACACCTTTCCTAAAACTATATAGCTTGAGGTGGATCTAGAACTATAATAACCAGGGTTCCAGACTCCTTGTCTGAAATCAGGCTCAGGCATCACCTCCCCCGCTGATTACTTCCTAATTGTCTCATGTGATTCTTTTTTTTTTTTTTTTTTTTTTTTTGAGACAGAGTTTCACTCATGTTACCCAGGCTGGAGTGCAATGGCGCGATCTCGGCTGACTGCAACCTCCGCCTCCTGGGTTCAGGCAATTCTCCTGCCTCAGCCTCCTGAGTAGCTGGGATTACAGGCACACACCACCATGCCCAGCTAATTTTTTGTATTTTTGGTAGAGGCGGGGTTTCACCATGTTGACCAGGATGGTCTCGATCTCTTGACCTCGTGATCCACCCACCTCGGCCTCCCAAAGTGCTGGGATTACAGGCTTGAGCCACCGCGCCCGGCCCCATGTGATTCTTGATGAGCAGATGCTAGGTCTTATACTTTTCTTTCCTACAACTCTGTATATATAAAAGATTCTCAATAAATATTTACCTATTATGGTTGTTTTTTGCCCCTGTAACAGTAGCCATGTCTTGCTTCTTTTTACTGGGCATTTCTGCAGCAACTCACCCAGGTTGGTGCTTAACAGTATTGTATAGGAAATGTGGCATCCACATTTCTGCACAGTGGAGGAATTCCTATTTTTGCTCCCATCCAATTTGGAGCCATTCATCCTGCTCCTTGGATCAGATCCCAATACCTTTTCTTGGTCCAGGAGAACCAGAACATAAAGGCAGCTGGTTGGGAAACAGAGGACGCAGAGGCTACACAGTGGTTGCTCTCTGCTGGGAAATTTCCCCACATTTCTCTAGTGAGCTCCTTCTCCCTTTATGCCCCAGGACTATTTGCGTTTCTCATCAAATTTCCTTCCAGACCCCTCCCTGTTCCTTACTCCTCAAACGTCATGAGAAAATTGACGTCATCAGCTGGGAATTTCCACCTCTTTCCAAACCGCCATATTGTTCTCTCTTCCACCTGCCACCTCCTCCTCCTCTTTCATTTTCCTTTAGGCTCCCAGCCCCCTTACAATTGGAATGTCTTAACTCTTGCCAAACCCAGGCCTTCCACATTGGTTCTGGATCCCATCCTCTCACATCTTCTCACCTTTTCCAGGATTTCCTGTCTTCAGTTATCCCCTGTCACCTGAACCTTCAAATTCTCCCATTCTACCAATCACTACCCTGAGCATTCGAACTGATCTGGTAATTACCATTTCAACCAAACTTCCTCACCTCTGGCTTCCACACCACTTTTGTTTATCTTGATGACTAAGCATTTCAAAGAAATGAAACTACCTAATCTTTCTCAACTACCTTTCTTTTAAAAATTTTTTACAACAATAAAACTATTTTGGAATTATAAAATATACATTAATTTTCAAAGAACAAATAACAAATTAAAGTATAAGGAAGAAGGCAAAAACAACCTACAACCCACTTCCATGAGATAACCACTATTAACATCTTGGAAACTTTTCATGCTTCAGTTCATATGTCTGAACCCATAAATATCTATAATTTTCACATTTCATTGCTATCACTTTGTTTAAATGTAGGTTTTTTCCCCCTCCTGTGCCTCTAAAATGACAATATACCCCATTTGTACCTCTTGTAGCCAATGTTAACCTAGTCTAAATCTCTCCTCCTCCTTTTTCTTCTTTTTCTCCTTATTTTTCTCCTCTTCCCTTTCCCCTTTTTCTTCTTCTTCCTCTTCCCCTTCTTCCTCTTCCTCCTCTTGTTCTTCTTCCTCTTTCCCTTCCTCCTCCTCCTCCTCCTCCTCCTCCTCCTCCTCCTCCTCCTCCTTCTACTCCTTCTTCTTCTCCTAGATGAAGCCTTGCTTTGTTGATCGCCAGGCTGGAGTGCAGTGGCTCGATCTTGGCTAACTGCAACCTCAGCCTCCTGGGTTCAAGAGATTATCCTGCCTCAGCCTCCTGAGTAGCTGGGATTACAGGTGTGTAATTACAACCGCGCCTGGCTAATTTTTTGTATTTTTAGTAGAGACAGTGTTTTACTATGTTGGCGAGGCTGGTCCAGAACTCCTGACCTTAGGTGGTTCACCTGCCTCAGCCTCCCAAAGGGCTGGGATTACAGGCGTGAGCCACCACATCCAGCCTGAATCCTTCTTATAGGTCTTCTTACTAATATAATTGCTTTCAAAGATATATATGTACATTATATGGGTTTTCTGAACCTTTTTTATCCTTCAAATAACAGTAGTTAGCAGATATTTCTCCAAGTTAACAGAGATGCATCAAATTGATTCTTTTATCTCATCATGAAAATGTAACACAAATTATTCGACACTTCTCTAGTGATAGGCATTCACTTGATGTCCAGTTTTTGAAGGACTTATTTGTTTCTTCCTCCCTCAAACACTGATATAAACTAATTCTCCTTGTATGTGTATTCTTACATATTGCATCCTTTATTTACCCAGGCTGTCTGGTTTTATAGCTGGTATTCTTAATTTTGTGTTATTTTAAATTTTTTCCAGTGTGATAGATATAAATCGATATGTTCTCTTCCTTTAATTTCTTTTTGTCTTAATACTAAAGTGGTGAATTGTCTTGTCAAATATTTATTTCTCATTTAGGCATGTCCTTTAATAAACTATTGATTTATGTTTGTATCAGTTAGGGATTAAATTGAGCTGCCTTTAAAGGAAAGTCCAAATAAGAGTGACATACCAAGGAGTTATTTTCCTTTCATACAAAACAAGTGCAGGGGTGAGCAGCCCAGCCCTGCTGCAGTGGCTCCCCTAAATCACCTGGGACCTGGGCTGCTTTGAGCTTTCCTCCTTCTCCCTCCTTGGGGCATGAACCCCTCTCCACATTCATAAGGTAGTTACAGAGCTCCAGGTAATCAGAGAAGAAAGTAAAATGCAAAAAGCAAGAAGCACTTTTACAGAAGCTCACACAGCAACCAGTGCTCCTCCATGCCTCCTTGGCCAAGACCACATGACGAGGACACTCCAGTTGCAGGGGAAGGTACAGTCCCTTAGCTGGATCCACACGACCCTAAATGCAATTAGTGCTCTAATAGTAAGAGAAAGAAAAAGAATGGTCACTAGACTGACAACTGGTCATTAGAATAATAGTCTTTGCTCATTTTTTCTATTGTGTTGTTTGCCTGCTTTTCATGAATTTATAAGAACTCTTTCTCTATGTGCTATTAATCCTTTACATGCCATCTGTTTGCATATATTATTCCCTAGAGCTCTTTTGTCTACTGACTCAGACACTAATTCCAGAATTATTTAGTGAGTTCTTTCTATGTGCCAGGCATGGCACTAGGAAAATAGTAAGGAATAAAACCAGCAAAAATCCCTGGGGCTTATATTCTAGTGGAAGAATATAGAGAAAAAAATAAAATAAAATGCACAGTATGTTAAATGGTAATAACTGTTGAAAACAATAAAGAAAAAAGAAGGACAGGGAACACAGAAATACAGTTTTAAGTAATGTGGTCAAAGTCCACTACCAAGAAAATGGCATTTCTAAAAGAACTTAAAGAGATGTGGGAATACTTAAGCCATCAAAGTATCTACAGGAAGAAATTTCCAGGAAGAGGATGTTGGAGAGCAAATGACAGGATAATAGGAGATTCATTCTAGTGTGTTAAAAAGAGGATAGCGTGTAGAGAAGTAGAGTGACTGTGAAGAGTTTTAGTTTCACTCCTGTCGACGTGGACAACCATTGGAGGTTTTTTTGTGTAAATACATGACCTAATTGTTTAAAGGATTGCTCTGACTGCTCTGCTGAGAATACACTGTTGAAATGATAAAGACACAAAATGGGAGACCAGTTAAGAGGCAATGGTAACCCAGATAAGAGTATATAAATGTATGGTAAGTGGTTGGATTTTGTACATATTTTAAAGATAGATCAACAAAGTTTACATAAGATTAGAAGTGGGCTGGAATAGAAAGAAGTCCAGAAAGACTCTAAGAAGCTCAGCCTTAGCAAGCAGAATAATGGATTTACCAGTAATTGTGTTAGAGAAGTCTTTGAGTGAAACAGATGTGTGGGGTGCTGAGAATCGGGAATTCAGGGGAATGGTCAGAGCTGAATGTATAAATTTGGGAAATTTTCAATGTAAAATGTTTTTCAATGTGCTATGATTAGGTGAAATTGAGAAGACAGTGAATTTAGTTAGAAAATAGAAAATATCCAAAGAACTGCTTGTACAGTAGAAGGAAAAATAAGAAAGTAGGTGTGTTCTACCTGGAAGAGGGCAGCCACCTCCGCTTGGCTCAATTATCATTCACACGCTAACGACATCTGACTTTATAGCTCCAGCAAAGGGATTTTTCTTCCAACAATCAAGATGCTTTCTCACAACTCCAACCCAATCTAATGAGACTTCTACAAGGCTTTTCCTTATCACATTCTCCAAACTCCTTCATTCCTAAATTTTGCTAAGGTTGTTCATTGCCAATGATTCTGAACTATCATTAAACTTCTTCTTGCATTATTGTTACTTTTAAGAAATTTTATTTATCCTTTATGATATACATTCTCAAGCTTCTCTTTAAAGTATGTATTCTGTACAATTTACACATATCCGCCAGGTTTAGTAGCTCACTCCTATAATCCCAGCACTTTGGGAGGCTGAGGTGGTGGATTGCCTGAGCTTGGGAGTTTGAGACCAGCCTGGCCAACATGGCAAAACCCCATCTCTACTCCAAAAATACAAAAATTAGGCAGGCATGGTGACGTGCACCTGTGGCCCCAGCCATTCGGAAGACTGAGGTGGGAGGATCGCTTGAGCCTGGGAAGCAGAGGTTGCAGTGAGCCAAGATTGCACTATTGATGTCCATCATATTATTGTATGCACGTATTGTAAAAGGAACAGGAATAGACACTCTTCAGTATATCTACTATTATTTCTTTATCTAAAAGATATCATAAATATTTGTCCCAGGAGGAATTCCAGCAGAAATATCAAAATTCTTCAAGTAGAAGAAAGTACAATCACTAGGATCTGAGGAACCTTACAGCAAGAGGCCCAGAGTTATAGATAACTGCATTCACATACACACGTGTAAACTAGGATCTGAGGAACCTTACAGCAAGAGGCGCAGAGTTATAGATAACTGCATTCACATACACACGTGTAAACATGAAAGTTGGGAGAAACCCCGCACATGACCTAGGTCTCACTAATGGATAGACTAATGTCCCCCTCTCAGAGCTAGAATTGGAAAGCCAGCCTACTGCATATATCATGATCTAATCTATTATCCATCTGTCACTCATATAATATAGTGGTCTCCAAATTATTATGTGCTTAGTTATATATAAACACAGACATGTGTGCCTGAAAAAGGTTTTTGCAAATCATTCCTTTACTATAGAAAGTGTTTCTTACATACCCTTATCTATATCTTTGCTTAGATTGTTGGTTATTCTTCCCTAAATGTATTATATTACGTACTCATGATTACATCCCACAGTTTGAAACACCAGTTTACTATGACTTTTAGTATACTAAAGCAAAAAATAAAAAAAAATAGCTAACATTTTTCAGAATGTATGCACAAGAAATTATACTAAGAATTTCACATGGATTATCTCATCTAATCCTTAAAATAACCTTAAAAGTTGAGGACGATTATTGTTTCCTATAGAATATAGAGAGGAGAACTTGAGAATTAGAATGGTCAGTTAGTTTTCCAAAGGTGACACAACATAGCCATATCATTCTAGACACAATGCTGATAATTGCTACATCCTATTACTGCCTATCTCATCCTCTCATCCAATCATAGCTCCCTGTAGCCTCAAACTACTAGGCTCAAGCAATCCTTACACCTCAGTCTCTCTAGTAGCTGGGATTACAGTTGTGCACACCGTTACATTCAGCTGATTTTTCACTGGATAAAACATATCTTGAAAAATATAAAAGTCTCCAAGAGACATGAATTAGAAATCCTCAGTGAGACTCTTCCTTCCCCATGTGCCCTCCATCCCAACAGCTGTTCCAGTCCTTCTTTTAGGAGGAGCTGCAGTGGTCCCTTACGGTGCTTTTGAATGTCCTCATTCTGTATTTCTCCATACATTGGCTGGTATCCTTTGTTTTCCTATATTATCTGTTAGCTACTGATGATCCCGAATGCTTATCTTTTTATGACCCTTCTGATTAAATGCCTGCTGCTAATTAGCTAATTCAGTATTCCTGGTTAAATTCCTGGGGGAAAGAACCTGTTTGGCTTAGTTCATCTTCTCACAGCTAGTAATGGCATCAGTTTGTGCTTATTCTTGCACCCATGCACATGTGCTCCAACCCTGTGTTGTGGCACCTTATCACATATATAACATTCTACCTATCTTTTGTTCTCCCTTATTAGATTCTAAATTCCTTGAGAGCAACAGGTATGTCTTGTTTACCATTGTACCAAGTGATCTTAACTAATATGGTAAACTTGTGTAACATAGACGTGAATTTAAAGGAGTGAACTTGCTATAAAGTAGCAACCACAAACAAGAAAGAGAGATAATGAGGTCATACAACAAAAAATTAGAAACAGGGAAGAAGTAATAGAAAAGCTATGTAGATAACATTCTGCCCTTAGCAACAAGGCAGTATCCAGGAGGAAAGTATAAATGTTAAGTTTGGCCAGGCACAGTGGCTCATGCCTATAATGCCAACAGTTTGGGAGGCTGAGGCAGGAGGATTGATTGAGGCCAGGAGTTTGAAAACAGCCTGGGAAACATAGTGAGACATGCATCTCCGCAAAAATAAGAAAAACTAGCTGGGTGTGATGGTGTGCACCTGTAATCCCAGCTACTAGAGAGACTGAGGCAGAAGGATTGCTTCAGCCTAGTAGTTTGAGTCTATAGTGAGCTGTGATTGCGCCACTGCACTGCAGCCTGGCAACAGAGAAAGACCTTGTCACAAAAAAAAGTTAGGGTCATGTAAGTAGCTTTAACCAGAGACCACACATGACCTCAACCTTCCTTCAGAAAAAGAAATTAAAGATGATGCCAAAGGGGTTTTACCTAAGTAAGGATATGGAAGTGAATAATGGAGAACTGTGTTTGCCCCAAGCTCAAACTGCAACACATATAAGATGAATTCAATATGTTGAAAACACTCAGAAAAGCAGCATTGGTCAATTTGACCAGTATTTCTGTGTTAATTAAGCAATTTTCTGAGTCAAATGTTGTCTGGTTTGAATCACAAAAAGTCTAGGAAACGAAGACATGTTGGGCTCTAGGGAAGACAAAGGGTCAGAAGGTAAATCATGTCCCAGCTATTAACATGCCAGAATTGGCTCTCATGGACTAGCTTCAGGTCTTAAATCAACCAACAACTTCCAAGAAATAAGGAAACATAAGCGAATAAATAAGACCCTGGCTGCTATGCATCTCTCTTACACATCTTTTCAAAGCCAAGCAAATGTGAGGCCTGCTATATTAAAAGTTGAATCCAGGCCTGGTGCAGTGGCTCACCCCTGTAATCCCAGCACTTTGCAAGGCCAAGGCATGTGGATCCCTTGAGCCCAGGAGTTCAAGACCAGCCTGGCCAACATGGCAAAACACCACCCCTACAAAAAAAAAGAAAAATTAGTTAGGCATGGTGGTACACGCCTGTAATCCCAGCTATTTGGGAGGCTGAGACAGGAGAATCACTTGAACCCAGGAGTCAGAGGTTGCAGTGAGTTGACATTGTGCCACTGCACTCCAGCCTGGGCAATAGAGCAAGACTCCATCTTAAAAAAAAAAAAAAATTCCAATCTAAGAATGATAATCCTACCTCAGCCCCTCAAAACACATTGCTGTTGCTACATATTCTCACCAGTTTGAAAAAATCAAATTGATTTTATAGAACTAAATTTAATATAATACTATGTATTCTAATGTAACTCACTATACATGCTTTTAAATTGATGCTACCAGATAATATAATCTAATGTAACTCACTGTTATATGCTTTTTAAATGATGCTACCAGATAATAAAATGTTCAACTGCAATAATATTAGATTAAACCTGCTTCTTATTAGTCAAAATATGTGTAATGTAAATGTAAATAGCAGCAATTTAGAAAACATTTTAACTACTCCTTTATTGCTAAAATATGTTGACTTTCCCTTTCTTTCCTTCCTACCGCCTAATTTTTTGTCTTAAATCTCTCATAGGTTTATTTAGAGAATAATTCAGCTTTCTGAATGTTTCAAAGAGCTTTATCCAATAGGTTCCTTAATCAGCTGTCAGTTTCACGCTTGTTTTGCCTGTTGCCACATTTGCTTACTAGGGAAATTCTGCCTTTTGATGGCTATGCATGTGTCTCCAAGGACAGAATAGGCCTTGTGTTTGTATGCCTCATCACTGTTTTCATTGCTACTCCAGCTGTGCGTCTATTGACCAACGCCGTGGATTTACATAAGCTCCTCTTATTTTTCCTACCTCATCTCCTTTTTATGACCTTTTAAATGTTAGAAAACCACATTTCTTATGTTGAAGTCCATCAAATTTTCAGCAGTTTTTATCAGACCACATGTCTGAAACACAGCAAACCTTAAGTATTCATAGTTGATTGTTAAATCCTCCTTTAATTTCTTTGGAGATCATATAGGAAGTGATGACGTATAAGTAGGTTCTCTAGAAGTTAATGAACAAGAGTGTGGGCTTTGCTCCTTATGGAATAAACTATCCTGACCATGTACTTTAACATAAATAATGAAAGACATGTTTGCTATTTTTAAGTGATAAATCTTAAAATGTAACAATGCAGAGTTTGTATTTCCTTAAATCATGACTTTCATTCCAAATGCTTTGGTTAGCAACCACAAGGTATATCTCATGATATATACAAGTGGCATGTGATGTCATTTTCTTTATAAATAAATCATTCTATGCCATCATTTTGAATTAAAAGTTGTGATTAAATATTTCAAATGAAAAAAATAAAAACACTGATATCAAGCCATTTATTACATAACAACTATCAACCTGATTCAGGGCTGCTGAGGACTCTGCTGGAAGCTAATTTCAAGCCAGCTAAAGACTGGCTTGAGGTAAAGCATTGAGCTAAAGTGTGTTGATAAACAGAGGAGGAGGCTCTGTAATAAGGTGGAAGCACAGAAATTACCCTAAATTAAAGAGTAGCAAGGACTTCCCATTCTTATTATGATGACAATAAAGATCGGGAGTAGAGGAAAATCAATCAGATGGCCAGTCATCATGTGCAAAAACCCATTGCTTTAAGAGAAGCTATTATGGTTTTGGAGTACAAAGGAAATATAGTCTACACCACTGCATACAATGTAAAATGGAAAGCATTTCAAATAGCCAAAAACATACTGAATATATATTGCTAGTTAAAGTTGTACACAAGCATGTGCAACATTATAGGGATAAGCTCCTCTTATTTTTCCTACCTCATCTCCTTTTGATGATCTTCTAAATGTCAGAAAACCTACATTTCTTCTGTTGAAGCCCACGAAATCTTAGTAGTTTCCATCAGACCACATGTTTGAAACACAGCAAACCTAAGTATTCATGGTTGATTGTTAAATCCTCCTTTAATTTATTAGAAGGTTAATAAACAAGAGTGTGAGCTATTACTCCTATGGAATAAACTATCCTGACCATGTTGTCAAAACGACTGTACACATTGATTTAAGTGGAATTAGTCTAAAAAGACCAAAAGAAGAGGTGAGCTTAGAAAAGAGTTCTCAATAAAAAGTTAGAAGTCAAAGGGAAGAGGGAGGAGGACGATGAAAATGAAGCCGTTGCCATATGCAAAGCCTTAGGTTGTAAGAGTTTGTGCTCCTGTTTGGAACGCCGCACACATTTGTTTGCCTGAAAGATATAAAGTGTCTCTTAGGAGCTTATTTACAACAATAAGAACTAGAAGAGCTAGTTGGAAACTATTCCTGTAGTTTCCAAGGGCCTGGCCAAGTTATCACTTAATAAAAGTACAGTGGGTGAAAGATGCACGGGTAAATGGGGGGAGGCAAGGGAACTAACACTGGTAGACTGCCTATTCAGTGACAGGTTCTGTACTGGGTACTTTCACCTGTTACCTGATTTTATCCTTCAACTCTAAAATTTAGGTATCATCTCATTTTTGCAGATAAGCAAATTGAAGCATAGAGAGAACAGACCGAAGGCCAAAAGCTAGAAACTGGGAAAGCAAGGATTTGAGTGGAAAGCTATCCAACTTCTTGTTCTTTTTTACATTATGACTTTAAATCTGTCATCTGTCTTTAAATTTTTTTTTTTTTTTTTTTTTTTTTGAGGCAGGGGCTCTCTCTGTCACCTATGCTGGAATGCAGTGGCATGCTCATAGCTCATGGTAGCCTTGAACTCCTGAGCTGATTTGATCTTTCTGCCTCAGCCTCCCAAGTAGTAGCTGGGACTACAGGCTTGTACCACCATGCCCAGCTACTTTTTCTTTTTCTTTTTTTTTTTTTCGAAATCAGAGTCTTGCTCTGTCATCTAGGCTGGAGTACAATTGCGCAATCTCAGCTCACTGCAACCTCCACCTCCTGGGCTCAAGCGATTCCCCTGCCTCAGCCTGAACAGCTGGGACTACAGGTGTCTGCCACCACGCCCAGCTAATTTTTGTATTTTTAGTAGAAATGGAGGTTTCATGATGTTGTCCAGGTTGGTCTTGAACTCCTAACCTTACGATCCACCCACCCCAGCTTCCCAAAGTGCTAGGAGTACAGGTGTGAGCCATGGCGCCAGGCTTTTTTTTTTTCTTTAGTAGAAATGGGGGTCTTGCTATGTTGCCCAGGCTGCTCTTAAACTCCTGGCCTCAAGAGATCCTCCTGCTTTAACCTTTCATTTAAACCTTAAATGAAAGAAAGGTTTCTTTTAAGAAAGAAGGCAGGCACAGTAGGTGGAGCACTCCCTCCCTTCTGAAGACTTATTCTAGAGCTGAATGGGCCTTCCTACTCCTTATTCTCTACTTTCTATCATCTGTAGATTGACTTGCCTATTCTTCACAGACAGTAACCACCACTGGCCTTCTGCTTGTTTATTTGCTTTGGAATAGTCATTGTCTTGTGGTTACTGACCCAACTCCTTTGCAAATATTATAGAGTCGTTTAGACATCTTCTTTGGGGTGGTCAGCCAGTAAGGCCAACTGTATCATGTGTTATTTATCAAAGAAAATTATATGGCTAGCAAAATACAGCACACAAATTATAGAGAGATGCTTACATCTTTAGGCCAATATCTGCAGTACATTCTAAAAAGCAGGTATTTATTCGCATCATATTATGCTGTGAAACAAAAAAGAATCTGGAATTTGTAAGCTAATTGACTGGAAATGATTATAACCAATGAATTAATCATGTCTATTTGTTCGTATTTTTCTACATGTAATGTGACCTATATGTTTTGAAAATGTAAACTTATTTTAGTGTTTATTTTTAATTATGCCATTATTTATGTTTCTGTCAACTGATTTTTAATTGTACTGCAGTTGTATTTTTGGTAAGATTATTAACAAACTCATTCTTACATAAAGACAAACGCATGGCATATATACATGCCATCTCATCATATATATGCTCATCCCCGACATTAACATAACTAACCTTTTTAAAAAGGATCATTAATCTACATTTGCTGCCATAGCACATTATTAATCTTTCATGATCAATATATACCAAATATAGATTTCTTACCTGATGAGAGATTTAGTAAATCCAGTCATGCCCATGTTGGTAAATCCGGTCATCTCCTTAACATAATATGACCAAAGCAACAAAGACAGACAGAAGAATTCTCAGGCAAGCAGCATTTCCAAGAGTGCCAATATTTATTGCCACTGAGCAGGTCCTATATAGAATGGGAACAAATATAATAAACTTTTGTACACACTCTGACCTCCAAGAATGGATCTGTACCACAGAAATTATTTTTTCACTTTGTTCTGGAAAAAAAAAAAAAAGAACTAGCAAATGCCTTGAAGAATCATTCCCAGAAGTAGAGTACTCTCCCTCTACCTTGAATCCACCCCTGTAATCCACCCTGCTCTGGTCATTAACATATTGATGCAGTTCAATATTTCTGACAACGTTCGTTACCTCCAAATACAATTATTATCATGCTCAGAAATACAAAAAATGAATCTGATATAATTCTCCTGCCCTCAAAGAGTCTACAGCTCATTGGGGAAGAAAGAGAGGAGACAAGTTTAAAGCAATGTGTTGCGTGATGTAAGGGAATTATGCAGCGGCATGTGGTGGTAGGTGCACTTCTTTCTCCAAATACCCTGTTTTGCATCCACTGATTCATATGGTAGCTGAGGAGCTTCCAAGTAGGTAAAGCAACTTGTACTGTCTCTTAATTGGTGTTTAGATTTATCTGCTTATCCAAGGGAAAGTCAAAATACTGAGCAAGTGTTATAGCATCCCTGAGAGAATGTATCATATGGACAAGAGTCTGGAAGGGCACATGTTCACTAGTGAAGGTGCTTGTCAGAGGAAAGGAAAGGCTGCAGGTAAGGCATCGTGGTGAGTACTTGAGCCCATCTAGACTCAGCAAATGGGGTGGCATGTGTGCACAAGGGAAAGGGATAATTCTGTGATTAAACGAAGGAACTTCATAAGCTCTGTAGCATGCCAGGGCCCAAGAAACCCCCCTGCACATACCTGTCACTGAGAGTAACTCCAGAGACAGAAGAGTTCTGTGTTCACCTTGGTGGAGACTGCTAAGCAGCTGCATCAATGCAGGTCCCTGTGGCACAAAGAGGATAGCTTTGGTTCTATGGTAGCTCAGAGCAGTCAAAGGTAGTTTTTCAGACTACTAGAGATGAGCCCAGTGTTATAAGCCAGGTGATGAAGATTTTATATCCTATGGAAAAGAATTTATATTTTATTCTAAAGCTTATTGAAGACTTTTAATGAAATCAATGGTTTAATTGGATTTCTGTTTTTAGGACAACCACTCTGGTAGTTTGGGGGAGTGGGCTGGAATGAATTAAGGCATGAACACACTCTGGCTTGGCCTTAACCAGTTAGATAGGACAGCACTGCCATTTGCTGACTTATCCACAGATAAGTCAAGAAGACACAGCAGATTTCAGAGGGGGAAAAATCATCCCGTTCACCAGGATGACCCAACCAGGAAATACATGGAACAGTTAGAAGTCATATTGAGCAATCAAACTATGAGAAATCAAATTTTAAATGCTGTATTTGTTAAAGGAGTTGAGGAAGACAACACAATGGTTCAGAAACGGTGTTACAAGTGAAAGAAAAAGATAAATTCCATACACATTTGGAAATCCTTCCAAAAGATAAAAATTACATGCTATATTTTAACCTTTATCGTCACTGGAAGGCAACCATTACAGTAAGTAGATTAATTGATAAATGAATTAAAAACTTGGGCAATGGCTTCTCAAGACACCACCAGGTCGGTAACCCATTGTTTGGACCATAAGATACATGCAAGGTATCCCACCCTTCCATGAGAGACCTGCTGGTGGCCAGAGTCATCAGTTTATGAACAGCTCTTAACCACTTACGTTTCATAAATTTTTCCCACAAAGTTGTCCTTTTCAATGTATACCATGGGCTAGAAACCAAAAGCATTTGCTTTTGGAAATAATTTTTGTGACTAATCCTTTTTCACTTTATCTCAGTGCTTGTGATGATGAAATGTGCACATATCACCAAATACTCAGAAGGTCTCACCCAGTCATAGTTAAAATGAGTTAAGGAGCTGCTTCTATGAAATTAAAATGTCATCTACAGATTTAGTGAGATTAGCACTAAGGGGAAAAAAGTTCAAAAAAGTAAGAAAAGATTTACAGATTTCAACATTATGCTAGCTTCATTGAAATAAGCAATCTCCTAGGTTTTACATCTAGGAAAAAAAGTCTATTCGTTTTTCAATTAACCTTCAGATCAAATATTCCAATAATCTGATATTTCTCCATAATATATGCATGAAGGGAAATATTTATATAATATAAGTATTTATAAACACTTAATTTACATAAAATTAAGCCCCTAAAAATTCCAGAGTTTGGTTCCATTTTTATGTCCAACGGTCACAAAGACATTCTCTGACCTCCCTTGCATCTGTTGTTTTAAAATAACTCCATAATAATGTATGATTTCTATTCTTATTTTGTTGAAACCACTGGCATCTGCCCAACCCGTAAACAAAAACAGCATTCTAGAAACCACCAGACATCAAGTATGCAATTTTCTTCCCTAATACTTGGTCTGAAAGAAAGGCTACACTCGCACATTTACTGTAACCAATGTGAGTGCATCATATTCTACCACCATCTACTTAAATTCATTGTTAATGAGTCACATCATGAAGCACTATATATTTTTTGTTACTAAATTTATTAACATATACTTAAGGGCATATAGTTATAAAGGTTTTCTTGTGGTGTTTGTGTTTGTACCAATTCTTGCTAATTTTCTTTTGTTTTTCCAAGGAATATTTTTGTCTTTCTAAACCTCAACAATTACCTTTGATGTGGTTTTCAAGAAAAAATTCAGCAGTTTTAGGATACAAAGGCATATATTTCTAATATGTATTATCCATATATTTTGAAAATTCTTTTGGAAGATAAACCTGGTATGTGAAGTTTACCTTCAGAATTTCCTCCACTCTAATCAGTCCTGGATATTAGAAATATAGTGAATGTATTATGGAAATAAATTTAATAATTAGATTCAGGGTTCATAGGCTCCAGTAGTGAAGCAAGTGATCCATGTTTTCAACAAGAATAAAAATTGAAGTCAGCAATGTGAGACAGTGGAAGTGAGCACGGGCTTTGGCATGACCAGACATAGTTTGAATCAGAGTTTACAAAACATTATTTACTCTCTTAAAATCTGTTTCTTCTACTGGAAAATGAGAATAATATTACTCACTTAAAAGAACTGTTAAAATAATTAAGTAAACTCTGCTTGAAAACTGCTTATACCTTGGACACATAAAGTAAATTAATATAAACCAAAACAGCAAGCTAAAAGTTTTGTCATTTTATTCTGCATATTTTTAGGCATTTTATATGTAAATCTACATGTGTTCATATCATAGTATGCATATGTACATCCATATAAAGCAAGCAATACTGACACACACAAATGTCCACAATGGAGCAGAATTATGTGAAGACCTGAGTTAGATAAAGTGTAGAAAGACCTTATTTTCCTATTAAGGTCAGTTATATACATGCATCATTGCTAAATAGGAAATTGGAAGTTTATTCAATGTCAAGAAAACCATTTAGCCACTGATGATTCACATTTTGCCTTGAGTAGTCTGGCAGGAAACTGGCATATCACTTGTTGGCAAATCTGAACGATATTAAATTGAACAGGTAAAAAATAGACTTGTGAATTAACCAAATTAAATTTGCAATACATATTTCCGAATGGCAAGGATCAAGGAATGGTGATGTAATTTACAGAAAGTATAAGGATTCATAACATAGTCATCCTTTCCAAAATCAATGCTCTGCAGCATTCTAGAACCTCAGCCTCTGGGGTAATGGTGTGTAGCTGCAGACTGCATGGTCTTTGGGCCTCTGTCTCCTGAAACCACAGCCTGAAGCCATTTGGCTACCTATCATCTTCCTTTTTTGTCAGGAAGATGATAAGGTAAGTCAAAGTCCATGCACATCTACCTAGTAAAGCATAACTATTTCTGTTCACTCACTTTTATAAACCTTCATTTATCTCCATTTCTAGTTCATGTTCATTGCCATTTTGATTCTGACTCACTTCTCTACTTTGACTTCCAGTTTCTATTTCCTGGATCCAGACCATCTCTTGACTTTCTCTGATTCATGAGTTTCAGTCTTCACTGATTGTGCTTGTAGCTTGAATCTCTAATTCTGTTTCCTCTCTTCCATTCCCCATTTTCTTTGATTCCACTGGTGATACCAAAAAAACATCTGTAGAGTATTCCAGGTAACTACACTCCACAGAGACAATAAGGAAAGGATTGATCTCAACATTCTAATCGCTGAACAGGAGAAGGAAATTCCTATTATACTTCTAGGAATGAAATTATGCCATTCAGCCCAAGGGAATATGAGTTAGTTCTCAAAGAAGAACTGCTTGTGCTGCATGAACATTTTCAGAGAGATATTTTTTACTTTTGTGTGTTCAACATAACAACCAAAATACAATTTCAGGGGAGGTAGGAAGAACCTGGAATTGCCTCTCTTAGATGTTGACTTTTTTAGTTTTTCCACAAATCCAAGTAAAATCAAAATATAACTAATTTAGAATACTAAACTAACTCCAAAGACTTTACTGGATCCTTCAGCAAAATTAGACCTCCTGGGCACAGTCCCAAGAGACAAGCTGATGTCCTGATGTTTCAAAAACAGTAACAAAGAAAAATGAGGTTTCCAACCACCAGTCTTTTTTCCATTTTAAACACACAAGTCTTGGAGTACTGATTTTAACCATGGCAAACCCATCTTCAGCCTACAGTCTGGATATCACTGGAAGATACAGGCTCTGTCAGACTAGCACCTCTCCATGTCTGGGATGAATGGTGATTTTGCTTCCAAAGCGTTTTGTGTTTCTATGTTGCACTTCTCCAACCCTCCAAAAATGTCATAGCTATTCATTGGTTTATTACAGTGTTGCTAAATTGATACCATATGAGATGCCCATTCCAAAGCCACCCACTAGCTTTGGTAGCCATTTATATTCTTCCTTCCGCCTTCCCCTTTGGAAAAGTGTCAAAACTTCAGTGGGACCCATAGTATACAGCAAACACTTAATTGCCTCCTGTTGGGAACAGAGTTTTCTCTCTCTCCCACCCCATGTTATTCTAGGTACCATTTTACATTTGTTTTCTTCTCCTACCTAAATTTCAGTGTTATATCATATTAGATAAGGCAATCTACTTCAGGAGCTTTTCTTTTCTTTATCCTTAATGGCCTTATAAGAGAGTCACTATTCTTTCATACAATGGGATTCAGAAGAAGAGCAACAAAAGGGAGTTGACATTTTTCCTAAATGGAAGAAAAACACCTGTCATTTTGAAGTCATGCTGTCATGGTGTCATGTAGAGCAAGCCCCTATTATTGTTCTGTAATGCATAGAAAACCAAAAGTCTGTAGTCCTAGGCATATGAGGGCAAAAACAAAAAATAAAATAAAAATACTCCCCCCTTCACCCAATTAATGCGAATGAAATGAATACCAACGACACAGAGGCCTTGGGCCACAGGTGTGCCTCTTCATACACAACGTAGGCTTGTCACAATACAGAAAGCTATAGACCTCGGGACACTCCCAGATACCTGCCAAGTCATGCTGGCCTGGAAAAAACTGTAGTCAAAAAAGAAGAAATAATTCTGTAAGGATAAACTCAAACTCAGCTTCAGAAATATGGCCTAACTCTACCACTTCACGAAAAAGGAGCTGAAAAACACATCTGTTATGTGACAGGCAAAGAATGGTGTATATGTGCAAAAGAAAATGGATGACAAAGGCAGAGAGGTAATGCTGAGAATTGCAAAATGCATGCTTCCAGTCTAAAATACATATAATGCATGAATGCTTTTTCTTACACAGGAAAAGATCTCATTTTTATAGCCAAACTTTTAACAAATATTCAGTTAATACCACATGCTGGATCCATAAGACATACAAAGTTCTGTTGATAAGTTGCTCTTAGCACCAGGCAGAGGTAACTTTAATTTTAGTTTCACTATTATCAAATGCCTTTCACAGTGCATTAATTTCACAGTTGTCTTTACATATTCCTAAATGATTCTTCACAACTATGGAGGGCTTAAGGGAAAAGAAATCTACCTGTCTATGGACAAGTTCCCAACATACACCAAACCATATATACAACTTACAGGGAGTAGAGATTATAGTCTCAGCAGTCATAAGTATGTATCTGTAAAGGTTGGGTCATCATTCTCCCCCTCAAACATGATCTAAATCTGTGCACGTCAGTTCTCACAGCCAGTGCATTCTCTTAATATTGAACATAAGGCATAGAAAGAGCCCCATGTTTGATATTAGACAAGAAGACTGACAATGAGATAATGTATGTGGGATAGTGTCCATGTATATGAAGTTATAATAATATTGAAAATTTTATTTCCAATAAAAGAAATGTCTTTTTAATTCTGTTAAAGTAAATGATTCACAGGATGCCTGCAATGCCTTTCCTGATCAATTAATTGTTTTCCTTTTTAATCTCCAGCTGCCAAGTGTATAGAATGTGACTGGGTGGTTGGATGGATGGATGGATGGATGGGTGATTAGCTGTGATTAATTATATATTTTCTTCTTCACATTTATTCATTTAAATTTCCAAATTTTCCACTATTCTCTGAAATATATTCTCTGACATTTTTTAAGAACTTTGATTTAGTTATTTTCTTCTCTTTTATTAGTTTTCAAGTGCTGTATTTCTTCTGCTCTTCCACAATGCACCCAGTACATTCAGGATTTCTCAGCTCCTTAAAAAGGACACATGGAGTCCCTATTGCACCTCTCCCTACCATTAAGGACCTGGATTTTAATACTTGGACTTCATGTATACATCTTTCTATCAGCTTAAGTTCTATCAACAAAAATTAAAACACTTCTCCTGAAAGCTGCCTTTGCCAAGGGCTCTGATGGATGTTTCTCTGCTAAATGATCAAATAATAATGATCATTTAATCATTCAAAGACTTCTCGATGGCTTGTGCCTGGAGAGCCAAGGCAGGAAATCTCCTTCATGCCAAGTGTCATCTAGTTGTTGTGCAGGAGCTGAGTAATGTCAGTGGCAAGCCACATAAGAAAATAGAAAATTAGTGTATGTAACAGCATTTCACGAAGGTTAAAAGCTCAATGTAAATATAATGTTATTGGGAAAAAAGCCAGGCAGCTTAGTGGTTAAGAGTATGGACCCTGGCAACCACTAAGTGCCATCATTCTGGGGCTTGTCATTCTGGCTGGGCCACTCACTAGCTGTGTGACGTTTAGCAAGTGACTTGCTGTCTCTGCATCCTAATTTCTTCTGTAAAATGGGTGTAATAATTGCACCTACCTCTTAGAGTTAACAAGAGAATTAAATTCATTGAATAATGTGAAGTGCTTAGACTAGTGCCTGGCACAAAGTACTCAAATGTTAACAGTTATTATCATTTTTATTATAATTATTTTTTATTGTTACCACTTTGAAGAGAGAACAAAAAGAAAAAAAAAAAAAGATTAAGAAAAGAACATAGAAAAGCCCAGAATGGGGAGAGTAAGAAAAGATGGCACCCGCTTTTGACAGTCAAAGGCTGCTTTGTGCTCTCATGTTGTGTTTAATTCAAATCTGTCCCCCACCCCACAGATATAAGGAAAATTTATAAACAAAGTAGTTCACTAAAATTCCCAAAACAATATGTCAATGGGAAACCTCCTTTATTTTCCATGAACTATTCATTTTCTGTAACTGCTTAAAAACTAACTGAAATGTCCCATTTTCTTTAGGTATAAAATATTAGAAATATCATCAACTCTTTAGTAGTTGACATATCTTCAGATTAACTCTACAACCAAAACTTCTTCCTATAAATAGCCCCCAAAATAGTCTCTTTTTTCTTTATTCCACAAAGTATTAATCCAGGTTCTAAATACTCCTTTACTTTGAAATCTCATTTTTCTAAACCACAAATACTGAGAGTTTTGTTAGTCTTCTTAGATGCAAAAACTATGGAATTTCTTCTAGAAAGTCCATTGCCTTATGTAAAAGGATGACTTTCCTTTCAGTGCTCACAAGGTTTGCTTTCAAGCAGGCCTCAATTCTCCCATTTCTTCAATCTTCCTTCTCTGACTTTTATTCCATTATAGTCCTCTCCATTGTACTCTCTTTTGTTCAAAGAATCCTTTATCTCCTTTTTTCAACTCACCCACATGAATCTTGATTTTATCACCTACATTTTCAGTGCCATGCTGGTTCATGTTCATTTGACAGGTATTTATCCTGTGTCTACTATTGTGTTTCCTAGCATTGCTGATACAGCAGAGAGCAAAAATGGACAACTTTCCTACACAGCTTATATTTTAGCTGGGAAAGGAAGATAACAAATAAATAAATATATAATGTCTAGGTGGTAATGAGTTTTAAAGAAAACAAGCAAACTAAGAGGTCACTATCTTGAGATAGAACTCTCTAGACAGCTTGGTTAGAGAGGACCCTTCCTATATGATGATATTTGAGTAGATGTATGAGTAAGGTGAGG
Organism: Sapajus apella; assembly: GCF_009761245.1. Classification (NCBI taxonomy): domain Eukaryota; kingdom Metazoa; phylum Chordata; class Mammalia; order Primates; family Cebidae; genus Sapajus; species Sapajus apella. The sequence goes on from NW_022436950.1 coordinate 41,101,388, forward strand.
GGGTAAAAGATGTAAAAATCTGATGTATCATTACATAGAAGCACAGGTATCAGCATCTTTAACATCAGGAAAATTACTTAACTTCTGTAAGTCTCAGTTTTCTTATGTGTAAAATAGCAACGATGATAACACCATTGTTTTGGGGTTATCATAAAAATTAAAGTTAATATCTGTAAAAGATCACAAAGGACCTAGTGCAATAAATAATCATCATTATTTCACATAACTATGTAAGAAAGTTTAAAAATTTAGGATACACCAGTAATACTTTCTGGAAATTTAGGTTACACCCATAATACTTTCTGAAAAATGTCTAAAAAGCATTTCGGAGTTTATAGTAAATTAAGTAGCTTCTTAAACACAAGTTTAAAAAACTGACAAATCTCTGAGCCCCAGTATTCTAATTTTCTGGATGTAAGATCTTGGGAAGCTTATACAATTTCTCCAAATTTGAATTTCTTTGTGTAATATGTTGTGTTAAGGCTGAGCGCAGTGGCTCACACCTGTAATCCCAGCACTTTGGGAGCCTGAGGCAGGAGTTCAAGACCAGCCTGGGCAACATGACAAGACCCCATCTCTACTAAAAATATAAAAAATTTGCCTGGCATGGTGGCATGCATCTGTAGTCCCAGCTATCCATAAGGCTGAGGTGGGGAAAATCACTTGAGCCAGGGATGTCGAGGCTACCATGAGCCGTGATCACGCCACTGCACGCCAGCCTGGACAATAGTGTTACGTCCTATCTCAAAAAAAAAAAAAAAAAAAGGAAAAGAAAAGAAAAAGAAAGGATTAAATAAGTTGATATATGAAAAAGGCCTAGTACAATGCTTGACCTAAACAATTATTGATTTCTTTTTCCACAGCTTCTTCTACATTTACTTAGGTAAGGTAACACAAATTGTTTGTGTAATTTGATGCACAGAATTAAACATGTTACTCTTACAGATGAAATCGTTAAAGGTGATCCCATATGGTCACAATAACTTTGAGGTTACTGGGGTATTGGGAGAAGGTGAAGAAGAGCAAGAAAAACAAGTAGTTGGCCTGTGACCAACTGCTTCCACCAAATACCCCAAAGGTAGGACCCTTTTACAGAACAGTTTTTCCTCAAAAAAGTTTGTTTAAGTTAGGAGAGCTTTACCATTTTACCAAAAGTGAAGTCCTTGAAAACACTCAAAGATATCCTTAACTAAAAATTCCTCATGAAGTTTGACTTTCCTAAAACTCCCAAAATTCCTAAATCCATTAAAAAGTAGGGGAGGGGATGGTGAAGCCTCTAAAAATTACTACGTCTTCAACAGTCTGGCTGAATGCTGTAATAAAATTTTTTAATAAAAATTATTGCATCCAACATTGATTAAAGGCAAAAAAAAAACAATTTGTTCAAAGTCAGTTGAAGAGAACAAAGGTTGTGAACACAAGATAAAGTAGCATCACTTTGAGGAACTAGTTTAAACCAGAAAGCAAGCTTTAAAACAGAAAAGACAAAATACAATTCAAATCCTGGCCGAGTTCCAAATTTGGACATAAATCCTTTCACAGATGATATGCTAAAATGGATTTGTTCATTCAGCAACTATTACGAAGAGCCTACTGCATGTCAGTTATCTCTCTGGGCACTGGGGAAGCAAAAGCAGACACAACAGACAAAACCCCAGCCCTTCGGAGCGTACCCATGGATGGCGACAAGAGATGATACACAGGTGAGAGATATGGCAAGTCAGAGGGTGATAACTGCCTCGGAAAATAATAAAGCTAGAAAGTTGCATGAAATGCAGGGTCCACTAGACAGGGCTACTTTTTTTTTTTTTTGAGACAGAGTCTTGCTCTGTCACCAGGCGCCAGGCTGGAGTGCAGTGGGGCAATCCCTGTTCACTGCAGCCTCCACCTCCCGGGTTCAAGCAATTCTCCTGCCTCAGCCTCCCAAGTAGCTGGGACTATAGGTGCGCACCACCATGCCCAGCTAACTTTTGTATTCTTTTAGTAGAGACGAAGTTTCACCATGTTGGCCAGGATGGTTTCGATCTCTTGACCTTGTGATCCGCCTGCATCAGCCTCCCAAAGTGCTGGGATTATAGGCTGAGCCACCTCGCCCAGCCTTTTTTTTTTTTTTTTTTTTTTTTTTTTTTTTTTTTTTTTTCCCGGGCGGGAGTGCAGTGGCAGGATCTCCACTCACTGCAACCTCTACCTCCTCGGTTCAGGTGATTCTCCTGCCTCAGCCTCCAAGGTAGCTAGGACTACGGGCATGCGCCGCCTCACCTGGCTATTTTTTGTATTTTTGGTAGAGATGGGGTTTTACCGTGTTAGCCAGGCTTGTCTCGAACTCCTGATCTCAGGCAATCCACCTGCCTCAGCCTCCCAAAGTGCTGGGATTACAGGCATGAGCTACTGCAACTGGCCAAGGGCTGCTACTTTTAAGAGTGGTCAGGGAACTCCTACTCAGTACATAGGTGACTTTGGGGAAATATATTATGCAAGTGAGGAAGTGAGTCATAAAGGTATCAGGGAATGAAGCATTCAAGGAAGAGAAAATAACAAATCCCTTGGAGGCAGGGATTTTCCTGGATTATCAAGAAAGTACAAAGTGGGACATGTGGCTGGCATGAAGTGAGCCAGGAAGAAGAGTAAGGGAAGAAGCCAAGAGGTATCTCAGAGGTCAGATCCAGTAGAGCCCGGGGGTCATTAACAGCTCTGTGGCCGTCACTCTGTGCTAGAGAGCCACTGGCGGGTTTTGAGAAAGGGACTGAAATGAACTGATATTTAACCTCTATGGATTTGACCTCAGGGTGTATTGGAGTGGGGAGAAATGGACACAGGAAATGATGACAGTGGCTTGGACTACTGTCTTAAAACTGAGGTTTTATCCTGAAAAAATTCCTTTTCTAAGACGGGAAGGTCTGTTAAGAAGTGGCTTGTTTTGTGAGGTTGGGATGGAGTTTGAGAAGCCTGTTGGACATCCAAATAGCAATGTCCAGTAAAAAAAGAAGTTAAATACACATGCCAGGAATTCAGGGAAGTAGTCCTGGCTGGAAATAAATAATTAGGATATTTTAGACTATTGGCAGTATGTAAAGCCTGAGCGATTAGATGAACCTAGAAAGCGAGTAGAGAGAGAGAGACACCTGAGCTTTCCAGGGTTCAAGAAGATGAAATACAGGCTGGGTGTGGTGGTTCATGCCTGTAATCACAACACCTTGGGAGGCTGAGGTGGTAGGATTGCTTGAGTTCAGGAGTTCAAGACCAGCCTGGGCAACACAACAAGACCCTATCTCCATTTAAAAAAAAAAATTTAAGTTTTTTAAAAGAAGATGAGACACAACTAACAAAGAAAGGAGTGGAGCAAGAGCTGGTGGTGAGGGAGGAGGGCAACCAGAAGCCATGTGAAAGAAATCATTTAAAGAGGAGGGAGTGAACCCCTATGAGAAAAAAGAAATGCTGCTTCTATGTCAACTAAGATAAGGGCCAAGTCATCACCTAGGAGGCAGCAATAAAAATAAATAATAAAAGATGAGGGCTGAGGACTGACAGTTAGGTTTAGCATCGTGGAGGTCCTTGATTTTAGGAAGAAAGCAACAGTGGAGCAGGAGAGGAAAGAAGGAGGGGTAGAAAGCTTAGGACATCAGATACGAACAACCCTTTAAGAGGTTCTGTTCTAAAATGAACTGAAAAATGGCCACATGCAGGAGAGCACGCCTGTAGTCCCAGCTTCTTGGGAGACTGAGGTGGGAGAATACCTTCACAGTAAGAGCCAGTCTCAAAAAAAATAAGTAAATACAAAATAAAATGGATTGAGAAATGGAGAGGCTGCAGGAGAAGTGGGGTGAAGACAGAAAGGAGAAATTACAGCAGAGAAATGGAACGTTTAATGATAAGGAAGAAAACAAAGCAATGCTGAAGTGGCATCCAGCGTCAGGCTCCAGGAGTTAAGGGGCTCTCTGATCAGGAGAAGGGGCTGGTCTCAGAGAGGGAAAGAAGAATACAGCCATGGTAACAGCAGGCCACAGAAGCGCTGGCAGAGGCAAGTAAGAGGCTGAATGTGGAAAGTCAACCTCCAATGTGTTAGACCAGTTAATGCTACTGGTCTCTTTGAGAGGTAACTATGGAAATCTATAAAAAGCCAAAGCAGCTGCACCCACAGTTGATGTGAACCTGAAAGGTATAGCCATGTGACAGGACTATGTCATTGTTATGGAAGGGGTTCTTAGAATTGCCACCCAAGTAGATTCTGTCGGAGATGGGAAGAGAAAGGGAGGAAAGGGAGTAGAGAAGGCCACACGCAATCTTAAATCCAATATTTCACTCCCATTAAAGATAAGCTGCTTATAAGCTCCAGTGTAGGGCATGTAATTCTATGTAAAAACTCTGTGGTTCCTCTTCCCACACGTAAGTCATGATCATTCTACATTCTGCTCTCCGGGAGCCCTCGAGGCAAAGAGACAACAGTGCTCGAGGTATAGTAATAAAAGTCTGGGTATTATAAAATCCACTCTGAGCTCCAGGAAAAGAATAGAAAGAAGGAAGCTCTGTTAAGTACTAATTTATCAAAGTACAATGCAGTTTTGTAAATTTTTATTAACATCCCTGGGAATCCAAATGCCTACCTTCTTGATATCTGAGGGTTTTTTTTTTTACTCGATTATGGCTATATATGGTTTAAAGATAAACTATGAATTCTCTTTAAGCTAACTGCCTTGATAAAATAATGGGTATTAAATACATCTCAGACCACAGAAAGGACTAAGCACCACAAGTCTTTGTGGTAGCTGAGGAGTGCCCCCTACAGTCTGATATGCACAGTGCAAGCAGATGAAGAGGAACGACCTGAGCGGCAGTATTTCAGGATTCTCAATAAGGCATCAATGAAAGAAAGGTAAGAAACCTTTGCTGAACAAAATGTGACACTAAAGACTAGGAAATATATGGACACTATGAATTCTTGTTTTTACATATTTGTAAACAGCAAGAAATGAAAAACCTTTGTTTGGACTTTTCTTCTATTTGACTCTCACCACCTATTGCCTGCAACTAAAGAAAATACAATGTATTAGTAAAGTCTGTTTTGTTCTTTAGTTACTTCATGTCAATATTTGACTATAAATGAAAATAGTAAAAAAGACATTTTATTTTGCTGTGCAAAAACAACTACCTGGATTCAGAAATGATTTACATCAGATGTTAGTAACAAAAATAAAATGTAACATATTTATTAAAATGAAGTTAAATGACTTCTAGTTGGAGGCTTTATTTCTTTTTGTAAAGACTCCACAGAGAAGTATTTGTCTTATATGAATGTTACCACTTAAAATGCTAATGATTTTCAAACTAAAAATCACAAAAAGTCCTGAAAAACATATTCTATGATTATCAATAAGTTTAAAAATGCATAAATCTATATATATGTCAAAATATATTACTACACCAATATTCAATATTACACACTATATAAATATATTGTAATAATATTGGAAAGGCAGAAAGTTATATGGTATATAAGCTAATCATAGTTAATAAATTACATATATAACAACATATTCAAGTTTAATTTTCCTTTTGTAAGAGAAAGGAGACAAAATATATACCAAATTCTTTGCATTTTTTATTTTTACATTTTATTTTTCAAGAGATTTTTGAAAATTAATACTGGTGCAATTTAAATGTACAAATCTGTTTGATGTCTTTAAGTTAAAACTCAAATTTCATAAATCCTTAGATATGGACAGAATAGTATCTATCCAAATTAACAGCCTTTTACATGATCTTCGAAGAAATGTAGATCTTTGGAAAACTGCATTTAACATCATAAAATGTTCATTTAGACTCAATTTCACATACACTCAGGAGAGATACATAAATGTATGTGATTAAATTGATAAATTACACTTCCAAGCATTTTCATAAAGAATGTTTTTCACACTCAGAAAGAGGCAATTAGGGTCATGTGTTGATGACTTCTTTTTCTTATGGAATTTAATAAGATATAATCAAATATTTATATATTGCTTCTTCTAAAATTTTTCAAATTGCATAATAATGAAATTAAAAAATATGTTCTTTCCTGTAGGTAATAAAAGCTGGTGTACTTACAAAAAACTGCTTGATATATTAATCTTCCTAAGTGTTCTGGTTATTGACCTAATAATCACAATTGTCTCTTCTTTTCCTCTGCTAATAATATATACATAATGCATTCAGATGTTAAAATGCAGCGCTTGTGGAAATGTTATTAAAAAATATTAACATATAGGCCCCAAAAATGTACAGTACATTCAAGTTAATGAATCTAACTGTTTTTACATGTAATTAACCTTTTGAATGCACTCACTCTTATTATAGAATCCTTGCCAAATCCAGTATAAAATTAAAATTATGCTCTAGGTAACATAAAATATTTCAATAATATAATGATTCTTCAATTTTTAATCCAAAAAGGAGGAAAGAAGGAAGAAGGAAGAAGGGAAGGAAGGAAGGAAGGAAGGAAGGAAGGAAGGAAGGAAGGAAGGAAGGAAGGAAGGAAGGAAGGAAGGAAGGAAGGAAGGAAGGGAAGCAGGGAGGGAGGGAGGAAGGAAGAGAGGGAGAGAGGGAGGGAGAAGGGGAGGGAGGGGAGGAGAGAGAAGAACAGAAAGAAAGAAGAAAGAAAAAGGGGAGAAAGAGGAAGGCAGAGGGAAGGAATTAGGCAAGTCAGCCAACAGATTTAAGTAAATGAATCAACATTTATAAATGTGCACATTGTAAAATTAATAATTTTCAAAAGAAAGGAATTAATTTATAAGAATAGCATTGATTCAGAGATAAATGTTATTATTCTTAGATAACAAATATGAATAAAAAATCAAACGTGCCCAAGGCTTAAATATTATACAATGTTGATTACACAGTCTTGTCTTGTGGAAATGTACAAAAGTACAATTAAGACAATTCTGAATAAACTTTTATTCAAATTGAAAACACAATTTTATGTCGCATATACTCCTTCCGTGTTTAGAAGATATCATAAATTCAGTTACTTCCTCATGCCCCAGAAAAATGCAGATATTTTTTAGAAAGGCTATTGCTTTCATACTGTTTCTAACATGAAAAATGCTACCTTTTTTGGCTAATACAAAGAAACCACAATTAACAGTGAAACCATAAATACTTTCTGTGTTAACCACAAATGGCCTTTTTCATAGAGAAATGGCTTACATGTGTTCTAAATGTGTTTGGTTTCGTTTTGTATGGAAGGAGCTGTGGGTATGTTTTTATCTAAGAAAAGAATATGGCATGCACATGCACAACTTTCTAAAACAAGAAACACTCATTGAATTTAATCGGAGTTTCGTCTGGGGCGGAAATTCAGAATTAAGCTCCATGGGCAATGATTTTGGATTATCTAGACAGGACTTCAGGGTCTACTTGCTAAACTTTCTTGGACTCTCAGTGCAACAAGAGGCAGAAGGGACCTTTGCCTGTGTCCTATTATTGTATCTGGTGTAACTATGGGTCGATCTCACCAGGCATAGACTTCACACACCTTCACTTTATCAGTTTCATTTGAGTCAATCCCATACACAACTGTCCACAGCTCGCGACTCTGCTCTGCGTCAGTCCTTTGTGTGTGCCTGTATGTGTGTAACGGCGTCTCATTTCTTCTGTATTACACATCCTGTGAACATCAGGAAGTCCATGGAAATCTACACATGTTGATGTTTATAATCATTTTTCTATTTGAATATAACATGGGCTGGGTCATCTTTATAAACGTTGGCAACACTCTGAGAATACATACGAAAGAGGAAGTTTCTTTTAAAATGTGACCTTTGCTCGCTTGTATTACTGAGTCTCCTGGGAAAAGGTCTAAATGAAAATTAAACCAAATTTTTGTTTTGTAGTTTTTCAGTGGTCCTACATAAAATAAAAAATAAGGAAATCAAATTGAACAAATGGACAAATCAGGAGTTGTTCAGAATACTCTCTACCCAATTGAATTTACACCGACAAAATAGCACATCTAAGCAGAAAGATTTCCCCCATAGAAAGCATATTTTAGAAAACTTTCTGTAAATATGTATCCCACTAAAGATTCATCTAGTTCTCTGTTTATCTTAATAACTTATAGGACTAAGGTTATTAAGATAAAGAATACATAGGTAACCTCCAAATAATTAAAAAAAAGCCTTCTTATCATTTGTAAGCTTAAGACAACAAACTAAACATTTGTTTTCTCTATAATTCTGTTTACTTTATATGTGCTAAGAGAATTACTAATTTTAAAAGAAGAAAGCTATCATCTTTGTGGCTCTGTAAATTATTTTATTTTTAAAAAGCTAGGTATTCATAGCACTGAAATTAGTCTTTTTTAAAAAAGAAAACATTTAGTTCAGAAATATTAATAAAACCCTTGTTTAACAACATGTAGACAAAGCTATTAATTGACCTACGAATTGATTGCTTTTTGTGAATTTGTGATTAATTTGAATATGGTTGTAAGTAATGCTAATAATCGGCAATTCAAAATTAGTATTATTTTGGTTGACTGGTTGTTTTGTTTTCACGAAGATGAGGCATGGGGGTATGTGAAGGCATCAGTGGGGGTGGGTTCTCTTGCCTAGAGGAAGATTTAATGGAATTATCCACAGCTATGGCTCTTCATCTACAGAGTAACTATCCATTCACCCCCTTATGTTGAGCTATTAAATATACATGATAAAACTTGGAAAATCTTTTATTCTGCTTTCAGTCAATTATCTTTTTAAAAATTGATTCAAACATACACAGTCAAAAAAACCTGTATTAGTCTTTGGTATGTAAGTTTCTCTGTAATTAAGGTAGCTACCTATATTTAAAATATCATCAGATATACGCTACTTAAAAAAATATGTATCATGAGATATACTCTGATTTTCATTACAGTTTAAAACTTGATTATAGTTAAAAACTTAAAATGTTTTCTTTATGAGAATTTTCAGTATTTTGGGAATGAATGGCAACCATGGGTGAATGATGAGAATTCTTTTGAAAGGAAATTTTTTACATTCATTTTATAAATCAGGTGAATCCAAAAGATGAGGTGGATAATAAACTTGTGTATGTTTTTAAGACATACAGTTTGATTACAGTTAAAACCTTCAGATAAGGTACATAAAAAGTACAAGGTACATAAAAATAAAATATTAACCTAAGGAGATTATTTATCCTAGAAATCATCTCAGTATAAGATGGTGTTACAAGACATCAGAAACCTTAAAAGCTGTCTTATAACACCATTTTATACTTCTCAATGTATTTCCATTTACCTTTCCATCTGCAATACTAACAAAAGAAAACAAATACAATTGCACCCCCTATAATCAAGACCATTTTTACTATCACATGAATATTAAAACAATCATGTCTTACAAACAGCATCAGTTTTATAAATGAAGTCTTAAAAACATACGCTCTCGGCCAGGCGCGGTGGCTCACGCCTGTAATCCCAGCACTTTGGGAGGCCGAGGCAGGTGGATCACGAGGTCAAGAGATCGAGACCATCCTGGTCAACACGGTGAAACCCCGTCTCTACTAAAAATACAAAAAATTGGCTGGGCATGGTGGCGCGTGCCTGTAATCCCGGCTGCTCAGGAGGCTGAGGCAGGAGAATTGCCTGAGCCCAGGAGGCGGAGGTTGCAGCTAGCCGAGATCGCGCCATTGCACTCCAGCCTGGGTAACAAGAGCGAAACTCCATCCCAAAAAAAAAAAAAAAAAAAACATACGCTCTCATCTTTTGCATTCGCCTGATGTATTAAATGAATGTAAGAAATTTCCTTTAAAAAGAATTCTTAACATTCATCCACGGTTGCCATTCATTTCCCAAATATTGAAATTCTAACAAAGAGCACATTTTGGGTTTATTGTCCACCTCATTTGATGTCTCTTAAAGTGAGGCCCATGCACCACTTACATCAAAATTTATCTCTGAAATTTGTTAAAATGCAGATAAGAATCTCTGAGGTGGGGCCTGAGAATATGCATTTAACCATCCCTGAAGGGCTTCTGACACATTCCTAGGTTGGAAACACCCTCAAATGACAGTTTCAGGAAGACAGGGCCTTATTAACCTATCTGTCCCCTGCACCTGGACCTGCACCTGGCACAGAAGTGTGCTGAGCAGAGTGCAGTTGAGGTGCATATCTGGCTCACTGCTAGGATGACCTGAGACCACAGCAGTCCTTCTCAGCTCACAGCTGTTCAAGGTGGATGCCTGTATCCTCAAGTTCTCCACAGCATTCACCATGCACCCAGTTCAGGATGCCTGAGCACCGAGGAACCCTCGCTTTGTGTGTTACTGAACTGACCTGACATTCTAACCAGAAGATAAATTCTAGGAGAAGAAAGTTCTGTTTTGTTTCTTTTCCTCATTCAACATTCATTGTATAAGAGTTTATTGAGCACTTACTTCATGCCAAATGCCATGTTTAGAACTGATGTATAACAAGAATAAAATAGACATATTTCTGGACCATTGGAAACTCCTTGACTCCTGGAATGATTCTCAGGAGGGATAATTCTACACCTAAGTGACAATTTAGACTTACGGTGTGTATTTCCATCTACTAGTAGTGTCAGAGCATTTACAGATTACATACATAGTATCTCATCATATACTTCCCTTTTATATTTCCTATATTTTACAGTTACAACATCATAGATCTTTCAATGATGTGCACAAGTAAGTATTATCTGTTAATTTCATTTAAGATTGCTATATTGGGCATCATAAAACTATTTTTGTAATGGATAATTGGGTATAATATGGTTGAAAATCATTAACTTGGTGAATTTGTTAAAATTAACTTGGAGATTTCCTTAGCACTAACCAGAGAGATATTTACAAAGTATTTACCTAATAAAAACATATAACTTAAGGGATGAAGTAATAATTTCACTGGTGACCTCTTGACTGTGCTGTAAACTTTCCTTCAGTCAACAAAAGCTTTCACGTAGTTCTCAGATATATGCATTAGTGGTCTTTAGTTTAATACTATGTCTACATGACTAGATGGCCAAGAGGTTTCATGGTTTGTCAGCTAATTAAGTTAACTATGGTCAGCACTTACTATATCACCCTGAGAACATTCTGGCCAACTAAATGGTGACCATTCTCTAATGACTTTTTTAAAAACCGAACTGCTCACATTAGTATAACTATACTATCTAGACTCAGTTCCATTCCAAATAAGCAAGCCAAAATTACCAAAAAAAAAAAAAGTAGGTGAGATTTATCCTACAACTAAGGCATGTTCTTGATATTTTCTTATACTTGAAGGACAAACAAATGAAAATTACTCAGATGCTATCAAAAAGCAATAGCAATTCTATACCTTGGCATCTCTTTTCTTCATTGGAATTCTAAATCACGGAGACGCTAACAAAGTTTGGCTTTCTTTACATGAATGATTTTAAATACTTATCTTATTGTGGCTTAAGCTGATAGTGAAGCAACAGCACCTGATACATCCCTTATATTTTCAATTCAGGTATAGCAAGAGTAATCAATCTTTGGCATTAGAAAATACGCTTTATCAGCAAATGAAGAAAAAAATAAATGACACTGAAAGATGATGAAGGAATGACCCAGGATAGTTCCACTGAACTTTTATCATCATACTTTGTGAAGACCATCACTGTATGAGGAATGGCCCTTCTCACCTAAGCCTTCTCCCTCAACTCAAACTTGTGTTTCCCTTTTAATGAGCAGTAACCACCAGGATGCCTATTACTTAGCTTGCCGGAATGACTACAGATTTATAGGAAAGAGGTAAAAATAAACACAAGTAATTTAAAATGCATTAAGTAGGAAATGCCTTCTTGGACTAAACTATGTGGTACATTTTATCAAAAATGTCAGAAAATATTTGTACATCTTATTTTTCCTTTCCACAAGAAACGTGGCACCCATGTCACTCACTTCAGCAGTGTGAACAGTTGTATGAAATGGAAAACTCTTAAAAGTAGCAAGTAGCTTTCACTAAACTAAGAAGCCTTGAATAAAAAAAAAAAAAGTCATATAAAATACATCTTTTTCTTAAAATTATTTTTTTCAAGACTTTTGATTACCTGGGCCACAACCGATTTATTTGCTATATGCATTGATATAACCATCTCTTTTCATTCAACCAGTAGAAAGCAGAAGCCATGGATGTCATGGGTTAAGACAAAGGCCTAGGACAGTGGGACGTGTTAGGCCGTAAACATGTACACATGTGAAGTGCAGTTACTCCCTTTCAAAGGAGGATGTGGACCACAAGTCACACTCCTACGATGTGCACAGTAGTGACTGAGCCGTGCAGACAGAGTGCTCAGGATTCTGCAGTATTTGAATGATTTTCAGTTATTCCAATACCTCCTTCTACAGCTATTGTTTTTAGTCTGAGCTCTGGTACAAAAGAGCTGCAACCCAGGAGGAACAGAGGTTATGGAAAGCGTCAGAGCTACTTACTCCGTGTCAGAATAGTGATGAGAACTAGAAACCTTCAGAAGTCTATAAACCAGAGAGTACCATCTCAGCGCAGTCTACAGTTCTCTCTGCTTCAGTTCAAGATTTCCAACTCATTCCATTTCCTTCTTTCCTCAGGAGGATGATAGAAGAAAAATAGCTTATGTATTTTCATATGAATAACCCCAAAAGAGAAATAAGAAGAAAGGAGTAAATGAGAGGTAGTCATAATTATCTGCCTCATTACATCCCCAACTTAAATCCTCCTGACCCCAGAGGCAGAATGCACATGGATTTAGTTGGGATCCCAGGACCAAAAAAAAATGTCTCAACAACAACCAAAAAAAATGGCTTGTCAAAAAAGATCACGGTCTCAGGTCTTCGTATTCATACCTACTGCAGAACCCAGCTGAAAAGCAAGAGTGGCCATTGACTGCAGTGTGCTTGAGGGACCTGATCCAGGCTTAACCATGTGTATTGTGATGAGATATTTCACAAAGATGTCCTCACTCCTTAAAACTCATGTATTCCTGCAGGTTCACAGGAAAAATGTCAAAAAGGCAACTGCCACATCCAGCATGTAACAAAATCATATTGATTTTCACTATTTAGCTATAAACAGTCACTAAGGCTTGAAGCCCTTCGTTCTTTCTCTTTACCTCCTATCACTTTCTCACTGTTGATAGTGGACATCGTATATCTTTCACACAACAGCTTAAATCACTTCTGCGGGTGTCATCCCCAACTTGCATCATCAACATGACTCCCCTGTCATAAACCCTGCACTTTCTCTTTTTAACACTTGTTACACCTGTATTCGAAGTTTATCTTTTCTGGCAGGGCACAGTAGCTCATGCCTGTAATCCCAGCACTTTGGGAGGCTGAGGTGGGAGGATCATTTAAGGCCAGGAGTTCGAACATAGCCTGAGCAACATAGTAAGACACCATCTCTACCAAAAAAAATAACTAGCGGGATGTGGTGGCGCGTGACTATAGTTCTAGCTACTCAGGAGGCTCAAGCAGGAGGGTCACTTGAACCCAGGAATTTGAGAGGGCAGTGAGCTATGATCACATCACTGCACTCCAGCCTGGGCAACAGAGTGAGACCCTGTCACTTAAAAAAAAAGTTATCTTAGAATGCAAGTTTCATGACAGCATGGACCATGCCTATGTGCATCACCACTATATTAACAATGTTCATTCCTTGCATGGGGTAGGTGTTCAATAAAATATCAGTTGAAGAGAATAGCATTTTAGTACCAGCTAATGGCAAATATTTTCTGCCACGGGACTCAGTAATAAGTTCTCCAGTGAATAATATAACATTGCTGTAAAGACCAAAATTCTTAACATCAAACCCTACCACCTTTTCCAGGTTCAAGTTGCACCCAGATTTCTCTTGCTATTCATTCACACTATTCTTTCAGTTCTCTGCATGTACCATGGACTCCTTTACCACCATGGTTGTTTTAAGGGGCTATTTTCTTTGCTGGAAATGTTCTCAACACCTCCATCTTGCATCTGTTCCTCATATTCTTTCTCACAGTTGAATTTTGCATTTATTTCTATAACCTTTCAATTCCTCACCAGATCGTGCCATCTGTGAAACTAGGACAGCATCTCTTTATGTTCACTATAGTATCCCATTGCCTAGCACAATGCAGGCACCTGACAAATATTGTTGCATGATTAGATGAATGAACAGATAAATATATTTTACTATGCCTTAAATCAATCAATTATATTACCATCTTCTTATTGGTGTTTATTGCAATGTTGCCTTTGAAACTATAGATTTTTCTATTCTTTATAAAGTTGCTACCACCATAGAATGCAAGAAAGTCAAAAATGTGCCACCTACTTCACTTCATAATTTTTCTCCTTTATCAAGCCAGGAATTTTCCACAGATATACATCAGATTTACCAATTCCTAGATTTCTCCAAGAATATGGCCAGCCTATAGGAAAGGCCCATCTTTGCAGCTAGAGCTTTGTGATTATGACTTTGAAATGTGGTCTGTCACATTCAGTAGCCCTTAGTATTAATTCTTAGCAGATATAAGCTAAATGACTACTCCCTTAACAAGTCCTGAGGACTAGACCAAGGTGGATTTACGAGCTATGTTAGGCCAATGGATTAAGATATGTCCAAATCACTCACATTTTATGAGAGACATACTCTCTATCTTCCACATACAGCAGAGATGCACCTGCCTCCCGTTACTCATCTCAGGGTAGATGACTGGAATTGGTATTTTGATTTCTTGCCTCAAAATGGCAAGATCTGACATCACCTCTCATCAGAAATATCTAAAATTGATTTCTTAAAATGGGATGAAAATGACTTTATGGATTACACAATGGAAGGCTAGACACAGAATTACGCTCAGAACAAATAGATAAAAATTTACTTTGCTTAATCTCAGGAGTCCTCTGGGCATAGGCCACTTGACAGCACGCAGAGCATTGGCTAGCATTCTTTTCTTTCTGCTCTTTTAAACCACAGGTCCTCTTAAGTAGATGTACCCACTTAGTCAATCCAACAGCCTTTTTGCTGATCTGGGTCTGATTATGACAAAATATGTGGGATGTTGACTTTGGTCACCAAACCCAAGTTATTCAAAACTGCTGGCATGCCAAACACAGGTTTCCTTATAGACATATGTCAAAGGCACACTATGTGCTCTGGCTCCCAAGCAGGGGTTTTAGAGTTGTTGGCTTTCTAGCTTGCAATTTAAACCCTTGGACAAAAGTATTCTTCTGGGTAGTGTGGGTGCAGCTTTTGTAAGCTTTAAGTTGTTTAAGCTGAGTTGCCCCAAAAGGCAATTACTGGCACCATTTCACTATCTTTCTGCTGTTTTGATGTGATATTCATTTTGTTTGAGGCATTTGCCTACTTTAGGAGATACGAATTTTCTGTTAGGATTACCCCTTAACCCCTCCTAGGGTTGGGGAATGGGTAGTCTGCACGAACCACAGAGCCCACTGCATAAATTGAAACACACACACACACACACACACACACACACACACACACACACACACAACAGTACATCTAGCATAATGAATCCAGCATCTAGGCAAAAAGGCTGATGTCTACAGATCACAGGACCCATCCCCTCTTGGTTTATCACACGTTGCCCCCTTCTCTCATGAGACATTGTAATAAGTGTTTTGAAAAGCAAAAAAAACAACACCCTGCCTTTAGATTGACATTTGAAAGGTATATCCACAACTCTTTTTTCCTGATTGTAACTTTACAAAGATCTTGTGGCCTTAGAAAAATGTCTTCAAAGTGTGAACATATCCATTTTCACCTAGAAAAAATTGAACCAGGTGGTTTTCAGAGCTGCATGAGAAGAAGTAGCAAACAGGCTTGGAGAATGCACCCACATGTCCCTAGCAACAGGTCAGCATCTGCTATTTTCCTATTTAAATTATATCAGGACAGGGCCTCAGTAAAAGTTTGAAGTTCTGTGGGCCCTGGAAGAAGGGAAGAGTTTAAGCTACATGCCAAATATGCTTCCAGGTGAAAGTGGGCTGTACTGATGCACGAAAATAGAGTTGCTTTCAAACATCAATAAGGTCCATTCTTTGGATTTGAATAAGAACAAATTTTGTTTCTCTTTTATTTCTGGAAAGTAAAATGAGGACAGATAGATTTTTGAAACAGGTCGTAAGCAATGGATCCATTTTTATTATTTCAAAACTTTGCTTCATTGGATTCATACTAGCTTAAAAATTCAGGTTATTAATGCAAATGTTTAAAATAGTGTGGTGATGAGAATCAATGTGTATATGTTAAATAATTGTGCACTTTTGTATATTGGGCATGAATATTACTAATGGTTCAAACCTAAGCTGGCTTTTCTTTGCAAAATGATTAAATCATTCTCACATTCTCAGTACTAATGATGTTACTCAGAATAATCTCTTAGAAAAATACTTGTGACTTTTTAAAAGGTCTTTGCCACAGAATATCTAGTTGCTACTAATATGAATTCAGGAAGCATGGAGTTAAAGAAGTTGGCTTTTTTTTTTTTCTTAAATCTGAACATTGGAATCAGCAGTTTGCATTATTTTAAAAGTGAATGCTTAGAATCAGCAATTTTCTTGGTTTTTTTTTTTAAAGATCTTGAGGGTTTTTTTTATTTAAAGTGGAAAACTACATTAAGTGCAAGGCAGTCAACAAAGAAGCAGCCATAAAGCCTAAGTATTCCTAGAGTTATAAAATATGTCCATTGTGCCAATTCCACTGCCAACAATGAAGTTTTAAGCATTAATATGCCTTCATTGCAGTTTTAATGCCTTAATATTGACTCTATAGCTCTTTTGGGTAATTTTGCTTTCTCTGGTACTTGAAAGGTGATGATGTCAGCGTTCTTCGCACTGATTCATATGCAGGTTGATGAAGCTGAGTTATTTATTGAGTTCCATTATATTTTCTATAAACATTAGTTCTCAATAAACAGAGACATTTAGCCGAGGGTTTATTTATTAAATAGGTACTGTACAGATGGTTTTGCCACACATGATGTGCTGCAGAGGATATTACTCAGGAATAATCAGCTGTGTTATAGCTTGGCTAAATTAATAAGATGATAATGATGAAATTGATGCTTTTGAGCTAGGCTTGGTAAATGGTTTTTGCATAAACAAACTGATAAATTTGAGAAGCAATTACTTGCTTGTCAAAGATAAAAACACAACAGGGCCCATTTATAGTTAGGTCCTATTTATTTTTAAAGATTGTACCAGATTTTATGTTTAATATGCTGCAATTAAAAAATAATACTTAAATGAAGGAGAACTTTTTAAAAACTAACTTTCTGAGTTCTTCAAATCTGAAGAAACCCCATTGCTCGATCAGACATCAAGAAAACTTTTTTGCTGCATGTGAAGGGAATATATATATCTGAAAAACAACAGTGTAATATTGTACATAAATTTTTTCACCATGTAGGCATATTGCACAAACTGCTGATTTACAACTCCTGCTACTCTATTTTTCACCCCCTTCCCCAGAACACACAAACACACACTTAATGAAGGGTTCTACAAAAACTTATCTAGTTCCCAAATAGCAAAGGTATAATTTAACCTAGTTAATGATGTCCTACAAAAATTACAGTATTCACCAATCTTCTTCAACTAAAGGTTGTTCGGTTTTTACCTGAAATCTGAACATGAAAAATACATACCTATTGATGAAATTTACTGATATATTTTCATTACATACTGATGGCTTTTTGCACTGTAAAAGTCAGACCTGACTTATAAAATCAAGGAAACATTAACTTCCCTTCTTAACTTTAGCAGAATTTTTTAAGGCCCTCAGAGTCCACCTTTTAGACCTGGGTATGCTCACGTAAGTTACATTAGTATCAATGTGAGCTACACAACAAATGTATATTGTCTACATCTGTGTGTGTGTGTGTGTGTGTGTATGGGTGTGTGTGTATATGTATGGGTGTGTGTGTGTGTATGGGTGTGTGTGTGTGTGTGTATGGGTGTGTGTGTGGGTGTGTGTGTGTGTGTGGGTGTGTATGTTTTTAAAGTATACAAAAATAACCTACAGACTATCTCCTTATATGCTGCAGTATCTTATCAAAAGCTATTAAATAGCAGTTTTCATTTTTCTCCTCTTTAAAGAGTTTATGATTACCAGTAAGTTTTAACAGATTTTTACTACTTAGATATATTTACTGGTATCTGCAATGAACTATTTGACATAGAGAAAGAGAATCACACACAAAAAATAAGTATTTTAATTCTAGATGTTAGGAATCAGAACTTTTGTAATTGTAATACATCTATTTAAGAAAAAAGTAACAGAGGCAGAGACCATCACTATTCAAAACTATAACATGATTGTGAGATGAATCAGATACTTGTTTCATTAAAATGGTTATTGTCTTTTGCAAACAAACAAACAAAAAGACTTGGATTTCCTTTATTTAAAAATGTGTTACCTTAAAATAAATTAATGCTGTGACCATTCAGTGCAAGCCACAGTGTTAGAATGAGTATTTTGCATTTTATTGTTTTTGTGACATAAAATGAGCTACAGAAAAATGGTGTGTATGTACATAGTGGAAATTCTATCCCTTTGGGAAGCTCAAAAACACCAGAATATTTATCTTCTCAGGAATTGCCAGTAAGTACAAAAATGTAATGATCATAAATAAATGAAAATGGGCAAATTTGTTTTTAAATATATGTAACAGATTTTTATCACAGAAATTCATAAAACACTGTTCTGATATCAGAATGCCTAATGATTTGTTATAAAACTTCAGTCGTGATTTTCTCCTCCTCGTTAATTGGAAACAACTGCTCCCCAGGACTAATTACAACTCTATCAAAAAGAAAGGTGAGCACAAATACGTCTTAAGGGAATGGAAAAACTTTAAAGGTGAGGGCCCATAAACTGAATTAAAGGATGAAATTTAAAAATACTCTATAAGCTATGCTTTCTAGAGACTGTTGCAATGAGCATCAAGGAAATAAATCCAAGGAGTTTTCCAGTGATGATAACAAGAGGCATGAAAGCATAACATACTGACATGCCTCAGATAGTGAATCCACACTGATCAGCTCAGAAATTGCTTATTGTTAATAGAAATTCTATGTTGGGTTTCAAATGTCATTTGCTTTACCAAAAATAATTTTTGGTAAGTGCTTAACAGAAACTGACTGCTTGAAACTGGTCTGAATTACCTAAGAGCACTAATATGCACATGAATGCTGCCCTAAACTGCAATCTTGGTAATAATCCCACCTAATATGTATCATTTAGTTCATACTTGAAAAATTCAAGATATTTTGAACTACCTATGAGATTAAAGAATATATAAGTGCAGTGGTAGCTGTGGTTTTTTGCTTTGCTATTAAAGATTGCAATATCTGAATTGATTTCTCTTGATTTCCAATGTGCATGACCCTATGTCACAAACCTGAGGATCTCGTTTTGCCCTTCCTTTTATAAATCCTCTGCAATGGTGATTCCCACTAAGACACAGCATACTCCTGACAACTAATACCAGGGTTATTTGGTTCTAATACTAAAAGGATTTGTAAAGATTTGCTGTTTATTTGGCAGTCTAACGTTCAAAACATAAATGAGTAATGCTGAACTTCAGAAACACGTCTTGATATTAAAATTGTTGCACCTGTGAAGTTTCTAATCAGTGTACATGTGATACTTTTTTTCTCACAAAAAGAGAAATACTCTAGTCAAAGCTCTTATGTAGATACAGAAAAAGGGAAAGCATTTTACTAGTCAAAAATTATAACAAATAATTTCATAATTAAAAGATTTTATTGTTTATGTGCTTCATCACATATTTTACCAACATATACTAATTTATATTCACCATTTGCTACATTTACTAGTCCTATACTAAATGTTGGTGATCTATTCAATTAAATAATCAAAATAAAGATCAAAGCTCTCTTTTTGACATATTTTGACAGCTATTTTTGGTTTATAGTTTTAAAAATAGTACTATTTCACATTTTAATGATAAATTATATTTTAAAAATAGCAAAACAGTTAGAAACATTTAACTAGTTCTAATATACATAAGCAAAACAGTTCTAATATATTTACTTGCAGTACCAAAATGTAGTCATGGTTTCTCATATTTATGAAATTTTCTCCTTTGTGTTAAATAATTTTATTGGTTAAAATAATCAAAGTCACATTCATTAAATTATTATTTCACATGAAATTAAAAACACTGGATATAGCAGTGGTGAAATTATAAGCTCTAACAGAGAACACAGAATCCTCCTTATAGACACATCTCGGAGCAGGCTCCTCAGCTAGAAAGCTGAATTATGCCGATTACAAAGCAATTGTATAAGATGGCTTGCATAGATTAGAACACTAAGCAATCATTCAAAATGAGAGTGGGAGAATGTCAAAGGCACCAAGAAGAATAGAATGATGAATTCCTGCCACTCTGTCTCTTAGACTCTGTCTCTTTCATATTTACTTCTAACATCACTTCTAGATGTGGTTATATGTCTCCAAGAGGCTAAAAATGCACTCATTCATTTATTCATTTTTTTTCACTCATTTACTGCGTACCTGATGTGTGCACTACAGGAACGCTAAAGTGAATCAAGCAAGGGCCCTATCTCAGAGACCTCAGAACAGTGGGGGAGACAGCAGAGTATAAGAGATGTGTATTCTAGTCACCAAGTAAAATACAGAAGAGAAGAAAAATTCATTAACAGGTAGCAATTGAACCAATATATTCAGCTCTGTATGTGCATGAAAACTGAGGAATCATAAATCCTGGGAGAAAACCAGGAACATGAAGTCTGAGGTTGAACTGATGAAAGAATATGGTGGCTACCCAAGCGGACTTTCTGCATACCAGAACATGTTTCCTAAGATAAGAAAGGAGAAGGTGGGACCAAATGTTCAGTTCTAAAATGCAAGGAAGATAAGAGAGAGATGATGGACAAATAACTGAAAAAAGTTCTTTCAATGTTGGAAATGTCTAGATCTCCTGAAAATACTGTTCTTTGAGCAGTAGGTAATTATTTACTGCTTATATCCCCAAAGACTTCTTTATCTTAGGTAACAACAGCTTCTCCTTTTCCCCCACTTATCCCTCTGCTTTTCTGCTGAGACTTCCAACAAACATGCCAATTAGCGCCAATTGTCATGATGTTTTGAGATGTAGACACCTGTCTTGTAATAACTGGACTGAGACCATCAACTCATTTCATACAGACCATCGAACAGACATCAACTAGTAATGGCTTACATTTACTATCAACCTGGGCTCAAGCCAAGACCTTCTCCCATGGAACTGCTTCAGCATTCTTGATAGCGAACAACAAGTTCAATATGTGCTCATTGTCCTCCAATAAATGGACCAATGCCTGTGGCAATAAGTGCCACTAAATAATCATGTCTCTCTCTCATTCTCTATGTTATCACCATATTTGACCTTTGTACAGTAAGCCTCTGTTAAGCAAGTATTTTTAAGACCCATTGAAGTGGAATGCAGATTAAGACTTATGCATATTTTTTAAATATGGAAACTACATTTACATATTCATGTCCCACCATAAGAGGAGGAGGTAAAGAAGGCCTGCTGTATGTTAAATTCCAAGAAGCAAAATAAACAGTATCAACAACAGGGATGCATGAATTCCACGTAAAGTATTTTATAACCATCTGCATATTGTAGTTCTCTAAAATAATCTTTAAAGTAACTTTAGATTACTTAAGTTCTAGATTCTCAGGTTCCTGTATATACTTTGAACATTAAAGAGGATGTGTGTTTCTTTTTCAAGTGTTAGTCTAAATGATGAAACACACACACACACACACACACACACATACACACACACACACAAACGATTTAAAGCAAATGGCAATATTTGAAGAAATTAAGAGATGAAGTCCTAAAGAAGTGCAGGATACAGAGAAATTATTTTTAGTTCCAGTGGTAAGAAATAGGATTGAAGAAGTAAGTTAGAGTTAGTCCCTAGAAGGCTAAAGAAATTGTTGGGATGGGAATGCTTCAGGGATATTAACGTAACAGAATAAAATATACCTTATATAGAAAGACCAGAGGCAGGAAGGGAAGGTGAAAGATAACAATAGTTGTCGCAGAAAAAGCTGAAGTGGGGAGTAGTGTTTCTTAGAGAGAGTGTTGGTTGAAATGGATAATTAGGGGAGAGGCTGTAGACTTAGAAATAATAAGACTTGGAAATTGATTAGCAGAGAAGGCAAAGAAGTAAATGAAGTTGACCCTTAGAAGTACCTGGGTATATAGAAGACAGTGAGCTAGGAACAACAATCAATTAATCAATCAGTCAATCAATAGAGGGAGAAAAAACAAAGGAGGTCAGAGGTAGGTGCAGATGCAGATATGGATTAATTTGGGAGGGACATAATCATTTCAAAGTGCTAGTGAGACAGCCAAGCATGGCTATCTCATGAGCATCCACAATTTCTATCTACTTTGGGAGTCACCTGAGAACATATAATGAAATGCAGAAGGTAGATGAAAATGTAAAAGGCTGCAGAGATAGAAGACAAAAAGACAAACAACCCAATCCCTCAGAAGTACCTTGTCTAACCATAGAGAGAATAGTGCACCTTCATGACAAAAAAAAAAGAGAGAGAGTTGGTAAAAGATGAAAATGTTAGCAACACAAAGCATTTAAATGCATACACATTTATTCTTCATAATATAACATTTCTGACTCATTTTAATAACCTAGAAATTTTGGAATTCTGAGTCATGAAAGCTGAAGGTTGTCACTGTACAGGAGTAACTCTCAAACGAGGATAATTTTTTCCCTCCAGAGGACATTTGTCAATATCTAGAAATATTTTTGGTTGTCACAACTGAGAGGTACAACTGGTATCTAGTGAGTAGAGACCAGGGATGCTGCTAAACATTGTACAATGCACAGGACGCCCCCCACCACAAAAAGTTACATGGTCCATAACGTCAATAGCACCAAGAAACCCTGCCACAAAGTCACTTTGGGGTTCTTTCCTTAATATTATCTAAGATGCTTGACCAGTAAAGTCCACCAATGAGATGAGCTAATATATTACCTGACCTCTATTCGAGTGCTTAAGATAGTTATTCAAGGTACAAAAAAGACACTAAAATGTTCTAAGGTAATTTCTACCACAATCGAAAGTAATGTTCATGGCGATTTGTATAAATATGTAGCTAAGCATTTAGAATTTCAGCCATTTAAAATGTTCAACACTTTCCAATGTACTTAGGTTTTCTACATTTCTATTTCCCAAAGTGCCATTAATTAGTTCATTCCTCACAGTTCCAATCCTTTAAAATATTAATATAACTTAATAGATACAGAACTGTACCTTGATTGACTTTACTGCTAACTTTCCTCTTTGACCCGTTATAACCTCTGTAGCATTTAAATTCCAGTACACTCTGATCTGTGTTGTTGTGTTGTTTACGCCCATAGATCTCTGTGAACACTTATTCTGCTTCTATGAGATTTTATTTTGGCAATGCTGCTACTGTTGTATAAAAGTGCCTTCACCTAAGCCCTCTCACAATGAAACCAGCCACAGAACCACTTAACATCTGTGATTTATGGTTTGCAAGGCACTTCCGTGACATCATCTTACTCTTCAGGAAAGTCTGTGACACCATGTGTTACCTCATAGCACGTGCCAGGAACTATCACCATGGTGGGAAACTTTGGCTTAGAGATATTCTTAAAGATTGGGCCCAGACCTTGAGCCCAAGTTGAGTTGTGTGACTCTGGGTCTATTTAACCACATCCCTTACTGGATTGTGGGGAACACACCGAGTGCCCCTTTCTCCAAACTCCAGGCTCCACGTTCACAAGGTCTGTCACTGTGTTTCCACCTTGTATAATGCCGCTTGTGCAGGCAAAATAAATTTCTGAGGCTGCTATTAAAGCCCAAAGAACAGGTGGCTTCAATGGACAAGATTTTGATTACCACACTTTTTCTAGGCAGAGACTTAAGCTAACCATTCAAATAGGGTTAAAATATTCTGTTTTAGCCAGTTCTTCAATTCTCAGTAGGAAATGGTAGGTCACTGGCTTAAAATATTAAATCTGACAAGATTCCATTTACATGAATTTTCTTGTTGGATATTCACAGAAGAGTTTGCATGTGAGAAAGAATTCTGCCAACATATGTCAATATTCGCTTCCACTGCTAATGAGGGGTTCCCTTGGTCTCCAAGTGTCTTAGTCTCTTCCTCTCTCCACCACCACCAAACTCCTCTTAACATCTTAGAAAATGGGCGCTGAGGTAGTGGAGTCAGCTATTAACTGAAAGCTCTAAGATATGACTAGAGATGATCAAACATTATTTGGGATCTTCTCTGAGCCATACATGGAAAAGTGGAAAGTGTTCTTTGTAGCTGATAAGAACTCATGAAGAAATGTAGGATAGAACCATAGAAGGCATCTTAGAGTGCAGTTGTCCAAGAAGCTCATTTTCAGCTGAGAAAACTGAGCCTCAGGGAAGAGAAACTTTAATATAAATCATGGTCATTGCAAATACATTAAAAATGATGAAAATCTCTCCTGACCATTTACCTTCTGCAGATTATCCCTCATTCCAATGCACCAAATACCATTTTCTCTGGATTTTTTTTCCTTCTGTTGTTGACTCATCTTTCCCAGTGCTGTAAACTTCTTGTTGACTGATCACTGAAATGAATTATTTATTTAATGTTCAGTCTGCACTTTCTTCCTCATGTTAAATATGTGGACTCTGGGACTACCTGGATTTGACTCCTACTTTTATCAGATGTTGGACAAGCGACTTAATCTCTCTGGCCTTCATTTCCTCATATTTAACATGGTGATAAAGTTGTACCTACATAATAGATGTTGGGAGAGAATAAAATGAGATTATAGATGTAAGAGTGTGTGTGTTGTGTGTTTTGTGTGTGTGTGCGTATACATGTGCACCAAGTGCATTAAGGCACATATGCTTAGCACCATGCCAGGCTCAGAGCAAATAAAAATGTCAGCTGTTATTTCCAAAAATAATAGATTTAATTATCAAACTGCTGGTATGTAATTGAATTCAATAAATAAATAAATGTCATAAACCAAGTCACCTATTTGATCTCTATGTCTTTCCTGGGAATCGGAGTTATAAACATGCCTAACGAAATAGTAGCCATTCATTGAATAGCCCTGTTTCCCCAGCCCTGCAGTAAGAATTCTTGTTGTTTTGTCCAGTTTAAACTCTACCACAATCTAACCCTGTTTTTCTGTTTGAAGTTGAGAAAAGTTAACCAAATCTGAGAGGAGAGATGACTTGCCAAAGGTCACTTAGAGACACTGGAGACAAGACAGGAAACAAGAGGTGTCTCATTTCAGGCCCTTTCTAACTAAGCCACTTTGGTATTTCCTTCTCTTGAGTGTGCCCTGCTCTGGAAAGTGTGTAATCACGTTCCCAAACTATGCACACAGAAAACAAGGGATGTGCTACATAACAGCAAATGTGCAAGGCCCTCATCCCTCCAACTCTTCTGCTTTTCTTTGGCATCTACCACTTAGTTGTCTCAAAGTTTCATTCCACAAAGTTTGGATTTTAATTGTAAACTTTCATGACACACCTCTCCCTGCCTAATCATATAACCATTATCATATCTTAATTTAGGTGTCATCATATTAAAAATTATTCAAAACAAGAGCAGTCAGAGCTCATCATAGGTAAACTCAAGAAATTTTTTATAGTCCACCAACCTTATGCTATCCATACAAAATAAAATTAAGTCATTTTATTAATGGTTCACTGCTTCCAAAATCTCTCTCTCGTGCCAAGTGTACTGCCCTTGAGAATCCACAAAGACATAAAATCACATTTAATAGGCATTCTGTCTACAGAAGATATCAATTCAAAAGAATAAGGGCTAGATTTTTTTCTGGCAAAGGAAGTTGAATGATAGGAAAAACAATGTACTAAAAAGTAATTTTTATTAACTTTTCTTTTGGAGAGGAATGCTATTTAAACATACACAGATGTGTGTGTGTGTGTGTGTGTGTGTGTGTGTGTGTGTGTGTGTGTGTGCATGTGCGCATGCACACGCATGTGTAGAATAGGTTTGCTTTCATAAACCCTCTAAATAAAATTGGAGAGTGTATAATCCAGGAAACTCTAATGTCAATCTTTATTTTACAGGCACCAAAATGTATATCAGAAGAAATTGTCATTCATCATGACACTTCACATGTACTGCATTGTTTTAATAGAAAAATCTAAAGTTTCATTATGTTAATGTTGAGCAATGAAAATAAAACATCATAAAAAAATAAGCACTTTTTGGTGATTGGCTATAGCAATTTTCTGTCAGCTTCAAGCACAATAAAAGCATACTGAATGGAGACAGAACAAACCCCAGGAATCCAGCAGCACCAAAAATGTTTTACTGGATCCCTGGAAATCTAGCATTCATAAGTGCCAGACAAATAAAATGCAACTTCTCCAATAAACTATGTAATAATTGTTTCAGAGAAGAATTAATAGAATGATTCTTCCTATACACCAATACTGAAAGAAATTTGTCCAAATAACATTTCTCATTCAAAGTGATGGACAAACTGACTCATTTAAAATTTAATAACTAATGCAGGTCAAATTCAAGATAGAGAAATACTGCAGAGAAAATGCAACACAGAAGCCCATTTGTTACTTTGATTTTTTTCCTTCTGTAGACAACACAAATATAGAATTGATGTACAATATTAACAGGAGAACTGTCTACCATATGATTATTGTGCAGACAAAAAAACCTACAAATACAATACTGTTATAAATAAGCTTGAAATTTCTGTTTACAGACACTTACAGGGAAATTAACTGAAAGTGTAGATTGATATAAGAGGGGAGTGTAGATTTGGCTTTATGTAAAATATCTTACTCTAAAAGGTAAACTATTTCTTCTTATGTATAAAAATGTCCACTATTAGAAGATTTTATTATATTCATATTTTTCCCTTTTCACTTTTTGCTTTAAGCTTCCTTATTACAGCAATTCTCTTTGTAATAAAACAAATAATTTTTATATTATGTGATGTACTAACCAATATATAATACTTATGTTACAAGAAACCTATAATAAATGATCAATAAATATTTATTGAACTGAGTTAATATTTAACATTTTCACATAAAAATATTTCAAAATAAACCACTCTATTTGAAAGTAGATTAAACAGCATTTCCCTGCAATGTTCTAAATTCAAAATATCCAACCATTCATTTACAAACCACTTGAAAGAAAGAAAAGACATGCAGGCTAGATTATTAGGTCAACCGTTTCCCTTCATTTTTTGTAGCAGATTATTCAGATATAATACAATTTATAGAACATTTTCTAGGAGATGATTAAAGATGTTTTAATATGTCTTTCCTGAGACAAGTGAGTAAAATATTGTTTAATATATCCTACCCTTGCATGAAAAAAATCTTGAAATACTAGTCAGTTTTACTAAATTTTTCTATATTATGTCCAAGAGTTTAAGTATTATCCAGACCCTAACTTTGTGAAACTGATTTTTCTTTCCTATTCAAATTCCTTTATATGGCAGAAAAGTAACTGTCCAATAAAGGCAAAAGCTGAAATAATTGCCCAAAATAGATTTATAACCCTTTTTTGCAAATCTGCATTTGTTTTGTTTTGTTTTTTGTTAATGTCTGATACAAATTTTGATGAAGGCTTAAATGAATAGACCTTTTAGTGAGGGTTATAGGGGTTTGTGTTATATTCTATATGTCTTACAATACAGAGAATTACAAGATATCAGTATTTTTCCCATCTTCTGAGAGTATCTATGCTATTACAAACTTCATAGCCTGAATATTCCTGCTTAATTCTCTTACATTCATTTTATAGAAATGAGTATTGTCCAGTCTGCAAGAGGATAAGCATTATCTAACCTATGCCATGTGAACTCTTGAAAATAGTTCATATGATGATCTGCAGGAAAAAATAAATGAGTGTCCACTTTGCAAGAGTCCTAGAGTTTCTTTTGGTTTCTAGGACCCCTGGATCTTTTTAGTCCTGATGTTTGTGCTTCCCTGAAAACAGAGACAGTTCATGGCCAAACCACTGGCACTGCCAAACCTGTGGCCGTACTATCTGATGGAGTTCATGAAGATCCCTCTTTGTTCTGTTGTCTGTACAGACAACACTCACCCGACTGTGTAGAAAAAAGTGCTAGACTGAAGCTCTGTGCACATAAGTAAAATATTGTTGAATAGTGCCTAAGGAAATGAATAACATTATTTTAAATTATCTCGATCATAAAATCCAAGTGAAGATTTGGCAATATAGCAACAACAACAACAAAAAAAACCCTCAAAACCAGTGATTCCTTTTAAATAAAAACAAAAATGAGAAACAGTAACTATTAGAAATCCCACCTGGTGCTTTTCCTATGTTAATGATGCTTCTTAAATTGCATGTGGGTAAATGGTAATTTTGTCTCACACCATTAAAAACTAATGGAACCCTTGATGATAAGAAATGCCATAGCTAGCTTGTTGGAAAACGTTTAATTAATAAAGTAATAAAATTATTGTAAACTAGTGCAGTTTCAGGGAGAATTCAATGGGATATAAAACAGATAAAACATCCTAGTGAGTTTGTATAGAAAATAAACATTACTATATAAAATACCATATAGAGAAAAAGGGGTTTCTCTCACATAGAATTAAAATTAGCTATTATACTAATAAAAAAAGATTTTTCTTTCAGGGAAAACATGCTAGAGAACACAGCCTATAAAAAGCCATTTTCTATCATTGAAGAAAAGTCAGAGACAGAAAAACAGAAAAAAGAAATGTTACTGTATTTTTCTATAAGTTGGAACTCAGAATTTAGGCATAAATGTGTATAATAATCTTTGGATGACTGAACAATAGGTTACCTGTCTTTTCTAAAAATAAGTTAATTCTTTAGATAAACTTCTATACTTTTTCCAGTACACTTTGCATTTTTGTCAGATATTGATACTTGTTCAAGAGTCTCAAAGGAAGACGATTTTGTCATTCATTTGAGAATAAATCACTAAATAATAAATATTCCAATGACCAGCCCAGTTTTTCCATAACTCTATAGCATAGTGCTGATTCTTTTCCAATCCTCTAAATCTCCTTAGGAGTTATACTATTCTAAGACTAAATTTATAAGAGGAACAGATTTAATGTCCTTACAAACAGGAGGATTGGGAATCTTCAATCAGTGTCTCAAAAGGAATTTGAAGCTTTCAATTACCAGTTTCACAGTGATAAGGAGAGTTGCCTCTGTAATGGTGCTGTTGCTATCTTAACTGTAATACTGATTAATACTGAGTCTGAGAGTTTTAATAATTCAAATTTTCATGTATTCCTTTATATAAGCTTAGATGTATGCATTCATTCATTCATTACAAAAATGTTATTGAGCAACTTCTGTGTTCCAAGTGCTGCTATGGGGGGACACAGCAGTGAACGAGACAAAGGTCACTCCCCTCATCCAATTTATATTCTAGTTCTCATTTCTATTTTGTTTTGAAATTGAACAAGTTTCTTCTTTTCAAGAGACAATTCTACAATCTGTTCTAATTGTGTATGTTTTTGTCCATAAATCCCTAATTATTTTTTATTTTTCACCTCTCCTTTTATCCCTAGTTTTTTGTTTTTAATTAAAAAATTGCTCTATTTATCATCTTGGGAAAGGGGGTCTTAGCAAACCTGCAAATCATAAATCATAAGGAAAAGTTTGACTTCACTATACAAAGAGCTTTTTATAATCAATAAACAAATAATAGATAACAATTTAAAAATTAGCAAAGAAACTTTAACAAGTAATTTATGAAAGAAAATGTAAAAGGTTAATAAACATAAGAAACATAGCATTATATTAAAAGTAAAAGAATTTCAGATTAACACAGTCACAAGAAGTTTTATTTCCTCTCTGATAGAGAAAAAATTCAAAAGTTTATTATACCAAGGTAGGTAACAGAATGTGAAAAGATTTACTCTGAAATTTAGCTGATAGTAAAACTTCTAGGTGTTAATTTGAAAATACCAATTAAAATTTAAAATATGTACAATCTTAACTAAATGATTCTGTTTCAGAAATTTATCAAAGGGAAAAATGGAAAAATATACAAAGATATGTAAAAGGATATTCATAGGAACATTATTTGTCAGTTGAAAATTTAGGGGAAAAAATAAGGGACTGGCTAAATTATATGTACATAAAACAAAAACATAATGAAAAAATAGCTCTCTATATATTTAATTAGAAAGATACCCATGACACACTGTTAAGGAAGGCAGATTATGAAAAACTATGTATAATTTAGTACCATTAAATGTATGAATATTTCTATATCTGGAAGATACACCTTAAACTTTATTGTTTCTAGTGCTGAGATTATGGTAGACTGTAAGGCACTTTTCATTTTCCATTTTATATATTTGTCATTCAATTCTCCCTTGCTTGTAATGAGCATTTATTAAGTTTGCAACAAAAAAAAATACTTTTTTCATCAAGAAATTTAAAAATTCATTCTATTCTCAAAGATGCAGAAATCAAATATAATTTTCTGGTTCAGGATGCCAAGATCAATGGCTTAGGATTTAGAAAATCTTTTTTCAATTTTTGATGAGTTTGAAAAATTCACATTGTCATAACTTACGAAAAACTTCAAATTTCTAAGATCAGATATTATACCTGGAAAAAGAAAGAACGTGCCCAACATATATATAAATGTATCTTTACATGCATTTCCAAAACATGCGGCAGAGCATCCCTGAGCACTCAAAGCATTGTTTCTTCACAGAACAGCAAGAAAGTTTACTTCAGAATTACATCAGCATTTGCATACGGTTAATCATCAGCCATAAATACAGATGGAGGCTTAGGATTTGTTTAATCTAGGTACCCAGCAGTGCTAAAGATATCATTAGATAGGCCGGGCTATCTAATAAAGATATCATTAGATAGGTGGCTCACACCTGTAATCCCTGCACTTTGGGAGACCTAGGCAGATGGATCACCTGAAGTCAGGAGTTCGAGATCAGCCTGGCCAACATCATGAATCCCCGTCTCTACTACAAATACAAAAAATAAGCTGGACTTGGTGGTATACGCCTGCAATCCCAGCTACTCAGGAGGCTGAGGCAGGAGAATCGCTTGAACACGGGAGGCGAAGGTTGCAGTGAGCCGAGATCATGCCACTGCACTAAAGCCTGGCAACAAGAGCAAAACTCCATCTCAAAAAAAAAAAAAAAAAAATCATTAAATAACACAACAGTAATTTGGGAATTTTATATGTATTGGATTTAACATATTTTAGTGAACTGGACACTGTCATTGTCATTCAGAAATTCATGAATCGTGTGTGTGTGTGTGTGTGTGTGTGTGTGTGTGTATACTTGTATCCTTTTATGTACACAAAACAGCTGTTCAGATTACCATAGTGTATATCCCAGCATATTTGTTCTGGGAATTCACAAGAGACGTTACTGAGAAGCCATCGTAATTCACAAGGCTTCTCTCTCTCTTCCAAATTTGTCATCAAGCTCAGGTGATTCTATCTTAACGTCGCTCTCATCTTTCCTCCTATTCACCCATCCTTATAATGTTAGCTTCAGCTCGAGCAATTTCTCACCTGGCTTTCTGGTCTCATGACCCCACCCTTACTTCCTCTTAATCCATCCTCCTGATTGGGGTTTCTTAAAGACTGATTGAATTATGTGGCTCTCTTGCTCAAAGCCCTTTTGTGAATTTCCAAGCTTTCCTAAAATCCAACTTCCTGCTTCCTTTGTTTCCCTCATAAGACTGAGACCCCCTTTGAAGGCAGAGACACATTTGGCATAGTTCTTGGCACATATTAAACTCCCTGGAAATTTTGGTGGGCTGAGTGAATGAGTGATTAAAGAATGTATCATCCTGTACCCTGGAAATCTACACATCACCAGATATTTTCATTAATAATTATATGACTGAAAACCATCATTGATTTCCACTACTTAGTTTATAAACTGAGCTTTGGTGCTCTGATTGACCAAAGTCATTTTTAAAAAGTGAAATGAGAAGTAAATATATTCCTAGTGAGATTTGCAGATTGAGCTTAGCACAAAAGACCATCAGTACCCATGTTAAAAAACAATTACATAAAATGGTTTTGTCATCTAACCTGATGTAGGGCTTTAAGTCCACATGTTGTTTAAGATAATGGTGTTTCTAGTGACAGTCATACAAAAATATGTCCTCAAAATAGGTTACTAAACTGGAGGGAATCTCTTTCCATTGAAAAATGTCTGGATCTGTGTATGATTTAATAGTAACAGCAGCTTTATGGTGTGATGAAGTTAGTCAACACATGATATAGCTGTGGATTTGAAGGAAATAAAAGCAGCAGGCAGACGGACAGATAAGCCTTGCCAAAAAAAATAAGAATAAAGGAAATTCTTAACAGCAAAGATCAACCAAGAGGCAAAAGAAGAGAGAGAAAAAGTGATTCCGAGGCCAGCCGCAGGATGGCAGTGAGAGCTCTGAGCTAGGAGTAGGAGCCATGTTTGAATCCTGGCTTCAACCTGTAAGGTGGGCATATCCCCCTCAAAACCTCTGAATTCCTAGCTTTCAGTGTGTGTTGAGGGGGTGAGAGAGAAAGAGAGAGAGAGGAGAGAAGACAAGGTAAGGTAACTGTTTTACAGCCACTTAAACATTACATGGTACAATATAAATAGAGAAAATGTCATTAAACTACAATACACTTATTCACAAGAAGCATGGTTGGAAGAGGCTGCTGCTCACCTTCAGTTTTTCTAATTTATACCTTCATCTAGAAGTATTCGAAAGTCTGTTTCATCTCAAAAAATTGTTTTGAATGCAGTCTTTCATTGACATCTAGCTATTTTTAAACTGCCTGTGTCTCCTTTACCTAAGAGCCAAGTTTCCCAAACAAATGACCAAAAATTCCCTCTTATGGCATTGAGACATCTGATCCCAATTCTCTGGCAGCCTTGGCTAATGGATGTTTTTAGTCTTCATCTTGGTTGATTTCTCTGTGGCTTTTGATATTTATTCACCATCTCTTTCTTGACTCTCTCTTCTTTGACTTCCATTTTCTACTGGTCTTCCTCCAATACCTTTGACTGCTCCTTCTCAGTCTCCTTCACTAGTTCTTTTCTGTGTGTTTCTTAAAATTTTCCCGCTACCTCCATTCCAACCAGACACACACACACAAAGAGACAGAGAAAGAGAGAGAGAGATATTTTTTGTCTCACTTTCCCTACTATTCTTGGGCCAATTATTTGAAGTGCTTTAACATACTAAGAGGAGATTTATACAAAGTGTGGGTAAGGATTAACAATAAAGAGAGAAATATAAACACTAAACTCTCTAAGAAGGTTGCAATTAAAGAAACTTTCTAAGAAGATTATTGAGAAGATGAAGGTAGAAAGGTGTCAGATTCCTATCCTCTATGTAAAGAAATCAGTGTATAATATCTAAAACTGAAAAATGAGCAGTCTGTAGTATAAACAAGTTATTTCAAATAACAAAAGAAACAACATCAGGAAAACAGAAAGTCAACTAGAAGCATTAAAAGTGCTTCCCTGAGGAGGGAGAATTGTGGAAGAGTCCAAGGTCTGCTAGGCAAGGGACTGCTGTTTTTCACAAGACCTCTTATAATGCCATTTGGCTTTTTAAACTTCATACACATTCATATAAAAGCTGACAAGGATACTATTCCAAAGCTACCAGTTTCTTGAAATATAAAATCAGTATTTTCATGTAAAATTTGCCTAAATGAAAAAAAGATAACTGGCACCATTCCAAAGCAGACCTCCAAGAATGGAGCAATAAAACAGAAAAAAAAAAAAATGCTAGCATGGCAGTTGAAGGAGGAGATGCGAGAACTGCCGTATGGAATGATAAAGACTTAACTGCATACCCCTTTTCTATTAATACAAAACTATATTATAATAATCAACTCCTAAGTCTTCATAGTATCTGCTATAAGCAACTCCTGTGTTTGCCATTAGGAGTCTCCTAGGTAAAATTCCATCTGCCAATTCTTTTTTTTTTTTTTTGGTATTAAATCTGTTCTAAATGTATTTGATTCTTAATTTAGATGTTAGACTAAATAACATGCTCTTACCTTTTAGGTCATTTATGTTGGTGGGTAACACATTCATTATTTATCTCTTTAGGTGCATTAAGTATAAAAATTCCAAACATAAAAACCTTGACAATAAATCAAGGGGTTCATATTTATATGACACATCTTTTACATACAAATGCAATAATATGAAAGAATTAAACACAGAACTTTCTACAGACTCCTGTATATTCCATATTGTACATATCTACCATGAAGCCCTAGTGTGATATCTTGTAGAAGCCTTTGGGGTTTTACAAGTGTTATTGGATTCCAGTACCAATAATTGGTTTAACATATCTTCTTTACGAGCATTCCTGATTAAAAAACATAGAAAGACAATCCAGAGAATGGAAGGGGTGAAGGAGCATTCTTTAGTAATCTCAAACTAAAAGGTAGTCATAATCCATAAACTATTGATCCAATAGACAGAAGTTTCCCTTTGTTTTAAATCAATTAACATTTATACATGAGTCATTAAAAAGCTATCATGCTTATAAGCCATTACAGTGTGTACCTATTGATTAGTATACAGTTATTAATTAATGACATCATAACTCTCAAACCTCTCAAAGGCTTTAGTGTCTTAAAGAGACACACCACCCACCAGAGTTAAGTACTGTATATCTGACACTCTTTATAGCCTTGAGCAGAATGCTATGTTTTCCCAGATCTTCTGTGTATCCTTCTAATGCATGTTGGCCCATACTGCATGGTGTGTCCTCTGAAATAACCCATTGCATTTTATAAATAAGCCATAAAAAACTCCAGTGACAAAATGGCTTTAACATTATTTGTATGAGTGACAGAAGCATATTAACTTCTCAATGCATACCCAAGATGAAAACTGTGGTAATTTGCAAGATATGTACAATGACTGCCTTCTAAAGCTAAATGCCTCTTTCATCCCAATACCCTCTTACACTATGCCTAGTGTCCTGACAAAGTAGGGCCTAAAACTGCACAAAAAAACACAAACTCTACAAAGTCTGTAATATCAAATATGCTTTATTTAATGCAATATAAACCAGAATAATACTTTTTAATATTTTTTAATTATTATCTTGAGAAGTTTGTCTTTTTAGAAAAGAAAAAAATGTCTTCAAATCTTTGAATGAAATTTTTAGCTCAAGTTTCTGCATGGATGTAAGAGAATTAGAATAAAACCCTAAATCATATTGTGAAGCAGTCACACTTAAAATACTACAGCCTTTTAGATAACACACTATCATCATTGAAAAAGTCTTATTAAGTACACAATAAAGTAAAATTTACCCTAGGGAATCTAAAATCTATTAAAGAATGTTAACAATATCTTTCTATCTAAATCAAATAAACCTCTGAAGAAGACACATATACCACAAAATAACTATTATTCTACCTATCTCCTATTTATCATGGATAAGCTAGTTATTTGGTTTTCCTCCTAAAACTTTAAAAATAATACAGACATTTAATTGACATTTCTTCTTTATTCAACTGTACATTGTGATTTAAAAAAAAATCTTCTCAATAGATTTACATTAAATAGGCACAAGAATGAGATCAAATCACCTAATTTTTTTTTAATTTTTCTACTGTGTTCTTCTCTGAGATCTTAGCAAATTATTAACTATCCTCATTCAGGATCATTGGGAAAAGAAAGGTGGAACAAGTTTGTGTTAATTAAATCTTTTGAGGTTGAAATAATGTTGTGAACACATTAAGTGTGCAGTATTATCTCTCCAGTAACATCCTCTAACATAACTCAGCCTGGAAGATGAAATTAAAAAGCACCAAGTAAGATAATGGTGGTTATTAATATTACTTTGCCTCAAAAGAACTCTCTATACCACCAGCCTCAAAAGAGCTCTCTACTATTAGACTCAAAAGAGCTCTAACCTTTCATTAGATTAGAGCTCAGCTTGAAATAATCTGAAATGATGGTTACAGCATGAGGGGATAGAGTAAGAAGTAGGTTAAATAAGGCTCCTGTGTCCAGTATCTGGGCCTCAAATAGTAGTCAGGTGTATCCTCTTTCATGAAAGATTTTGGTTCACGAAGCAGTTTTTTGGGTGTTTTTTTTTAAACCACAACAAAGTTATGCTTATTTCTTCCATGAAGGAAGACATCTTTTTTTTAATAAAATTGGCAGTGAGGTTATGTGTAAGGCAAATTGTGCCTGAGCCAATAATCTGTCATTCTTACCATCCAGAATGTTCACATGAAGACATAAACAGAAAAAGAAGCCACTTCATATCTAAAGAAAAAAGAAGAACACTCTTCCTCAGAACCTCAAAAGCTCAGATTCACACTCATTGTGCTCAGAGGGAAGAGTGAGGTGAGCAGCAGAGAAGGTGTGAAGGGAGAGAGAGAAAAAAATACTAACGGGGAGCAAACACCGCAAATGATTTCACAGGAGGGACCTTCCTGTACAGTCTACACAAGCGCCTTTGGTAGGCCCAGTAATGCTGCTCTGGTTTTAATCGGACAGGAAATCATTATCACATGCTGTGGTCCTGACACAGGTACAAGCAGGCTTTTCTTCAGAAATAATAGCTCAACCTCTAATGTCCCCTCGTCATGCAG
Organism: Sapajus apella; assembly: GCF_009761245.1. Taxonomy (NCBI): domain Eukaryota; kingdom Metazoa; phylum Chordata; class Mammalia; order Primates; family Cebidae; genus Sapajus; species Sapajus apella. The sequence goes on from NW_022436950.1 coordinate 41,138,082, forward strand.
TGGTATCTGCAGGATCTCGTCACAGACACATGTGCCATTTCTGCACTCCATCCGAAGTCACAACCATGAGATTAGTAACAGATTAATTACATGAGAATGAACTCATGTTAATTCTCTCTTTGTTTTCCTCCTTTGGTACCCTGAAGTCCATGTTTTTAAAAGATTGTCCCTTCATTCAAGGAGAAATCCACAGGTAGTTGAAAGATAATCATTTGGTGTTTGTGTGCATCTAACTGTCTCAGAAAATTATAAAAAGGTTCAGTAACTCTAAAAGAAAACATTTGTGGGGCCAGCCTCAATGGCTCATGCTTGTAATACCAGCACTTTGGGAGGCCAAGGCAGGTGGATCATGAGATCAAGAGTCCAAGACAAGCCTGACCAACATGGAAAAACCTTGTCTCTACTCAAAATACAAAAATTAGCTGGATATGGTGGCAGGCGCCTGTAATCCCAGGTACTCAGGAGGCTGAGGCAGGAGAATTGCTTAAACCTAGGAGGCGGAGGTTGCAGTGAGCCAAGATTGTGCAACTGAACTCCAGACTGGGCAAAAGAGCAAAACTCTGTCTCAAAAAAAAATTACATTTGTTGACCAGAAACAAAGGAATATATATATACATATATTTATTTATTTATTTATTTATTTATTTATATGTATATATACATATATGTGTGTGTATGTATAGTATGTGTATATATATATGAATATATAGTGTGTATATATATGAATATATATATATATACATATAATTATACATGCCATAATGATGAGGATAGGTTCTGAGAAATATGTCATTAGGTGATTGTCTTTGTGCGAACATCATAAAGTGTACTTATACAAACCTAGACAATACAGCCTACTAAACACCTAGGCTGTATGGTCTAGCCTATTGCTTCTGGGCTACAAACCTGTACAGCACACTCCTATATTGAACACTGCAGACAAATGTAACACAGTGGCAAGTATTTGTGTATCTAAACATATCTAAAGGCAGAAAAGGTAACACATAGCCCTACAATGTTATGACAGATATGATATCAGCAGGCAGTGGGGGTTTTTTGGCTCTATTATAATCTTACGTGATCACCTTCTTAAATACAATCCATTATTGACTGATACTTCATTATACAGTGCATGACTGTATAACAAATGCAGTAGTTAATTAGTTATTTGAAGCAGATCATTTTACTGGCACTTATCTGTTGTCAACTTCTATGAATCCGGGAACCTATCCACTAAAGATCTTACTTTACCTTAAAAAACAGATAGGCACTTACTTAGAATTATATGGAGTCCCTTGCTATTCTGAGGTCAGAAAGGAGCAGTGAGCTCAAAAGAATAAAGTTGATTAAGCAGCTCTTGTGTATCAAGTAATATAGTAGGTGATTTAAGCATTGGTCCCTCACAACAGGATCCTTATTTTAGAGGATCCTGAGACCCAGCGCAAAAACACAGCTCTTAAGTGCCAAAGGCTGGATTTGAACCCAGATCTTGCTGATTTCAAAACCTACTTCCTCTCCATTCCACCAGTCTGCTTTAATTGCAATAAACTGGAGATGCTCCTGTGATAGGTATGACAAAATTTCCTATAACACAGAGCTTAGTACCCTGCACCCAATGAAGAAACAGCAAAGCAAGGATTTTTATTTTTATTGTTGCTGCTGTTAATACTGCTTTAAAGCATGGATCAAAATTCAGACAGATTATTGTAAGTCATGGCCTGCTGTGTATCATCTAACATAGGACTCTCTGGCATACAGTAGGTATTTACTATTTACCAAGCTTTTATTTCAGTGGTGAAGAACTTTACTTTTCCATTAAGAGTTTGATAGAGTTATTTAAAAATCAGTCAAGACAAAATTGAAAGCGATTATTTAAGCTTCTTCAAAAACTTTAAACCTGAAATTTAAAAACAACAAAAATGGCAAAATTAAAATTGATAGAAGCATGAATTTTCATGTACACAAACACACCATATAGCCATGTGTGCTTTAAGGGAAATGTTCCCTGTCTTATTGAAAGAGAGGCAACTTGTTATGATTTGTGCACACTTTCATGAAATACCAAAGAGGGAAAAAACCCTCCTGTCACTTGTCAGCTAGTTCAGTCACTGCTGCTGTAGAGGTACCATAACATATGCACGTCCCCCTTCTGAAAATGTATCAAAAGGGGCTTTGGTAAACTCCTGTACAAGCATATCATATGTGCTAAAGCCAAAATGACTTAAATTCCATTCCCTGATGGATCTGCACATCAGATGTATAACTGATTAGTGACAACTGACACAGAAACAGAGAAAATGTTCACTGTTCGGATGAACACACGATTCACAAGAAATGCTATCAGGATGGCATACTATACTTTTTGTATGCACGTAGAGTATGCTCCTCTCCTAGAAGAAAATTCTAGCCAAATAACTTTGCCTTTTAAGTACTAAACCCTCAAACTGGCTTGGAAATATGTCTTAAGAATGCTTATCAATTTAGTATGTTCATCATTAAAACCCTGAAAAGCAGCAAAAAATTCTACTCTTGAGTTAAAAATAATTCATTCAGATATATATCTCAAATACCTACTCCATGCAGTGTGTACTTCCCCAAAGCATAAGTGACAGAAAAAAAATATATACTGGTAGCATAAAGAAGTTCAAATGGAAGTTGATTGAGTTATGTGCATGGCTTATATACTGAACAATTCTCAAAGATGTGAAAAATGTCAGAGATTTCGAGTGGCCCTTTAAAAATGAGCAAATTAAACCAAGATAGTATTAAAGGATCCAAGAAAAAGATAATATTCACCATGTATGTGAAAGACAAACTGCAAAGCACCAAATTCTCTACCTAGTTCATTTATATTTGTTCTTCAAGAAAGTCACATGGGCATTTCACTACCATATGGAAAACTATGCCCTACCATTGGGAATAATAAAGAATTTAGGCTGATCACAAAACAGACTTAAGAGAAATTATTTTTCTTCCTTCAAAAAATGTAAAAATATATTAGATGCATAATTTCTACAAGTTCTTACATTGGCAAAAAAAAATATTTTATGTTCCCTTGCTTTCATTTGATGTTCTTTAAAGATTTTTTTTATCTTTTCAAAAAGTTTTTCTCACCATGAATGTAGAGATGATCCATTTTATGATGCCTGTCTTACCAGATCTGTCAATAAAATTTCAACATATATTGGTAGTTGTGTCCAAGGTCTCAGGCAGTCAAAGAAAAGACAGTCCTGGATTATTATACCTCTCACTTTCCTCCCCTGCCCCTACCATTTCTTATTCTGAATAATTTGCTTTATTTGTTTAGTTTTCCTTCCTTTGCAAGCTTACCTCCTGCGCCCACCTACCCAGTTCCCCACGTCCCCCCCCCCGCCAAAAAATCTGCCAGTTTCAAGCTCTCTCTGCTATTTTCTCTGCTTGTTCAAATCACATGTAAAGATGTAGATTCAAGAAAACATCTTAATTCAGTTCGCCTAAAACAAAATGCCTTATGTGCCCATCTTAAGTGCTACAACAACTGCCAGCCATGAAGAGACACGAATTACTGGTCGGGGAGGGTACGGGGCCAGTCCTCTCACATCGAGTCTGCACAGGATGAAGGAGGCAGCCAAACACAGGTAATGGGCTCGCTTCTTTCACCCAAAGGACTTAGGGGTAGAAGAGGATCCCTTCTTCCACATGTATTCTAAAAACCCTTCTTTTTCCTTTCCCCTCCCCTTGCCTCCTTTTCAGGTAGTATTCTCACAAAAAGTCGCTGCAGATGCTCTTTGTGAGATGGTGACATTCCCATCCCAACCCAGGCTGCTCTGCCTGGCACTTGCTCTGTTTCCTGGGTGTCACGGCCCTTTGGGAGCTCTGCTTACCCACGCTTCCAGCCCGGATGCCAATGCCATATTCTGATTGCTGTGAGGAAGCCAGTCACTCCAGGAGGCTATGTATTTAAAGTTTTTCATACCAGAAGAACTGCACATAGATAAAGATGCCTTTCATCAGTCCTGTGAGAAACCAACACCAAAACAAAACCCTGGAGCAATTGAATCACTTTCTTAAAGTGAAACCCAAAAAGCCAGAATTCTAGGCCTTTATAATGTCCATTCTTAGGTTCTTTTTTACAAGGAGTTGCTTTTGCATTCTTCTCTTTACAAAAGGAAGAATAAGATCATGGCGATTTTATATAAATGTAAAAAAACCCCTCTCTTAAGACTCCTTTTTCTCTCTCCTGCCATTGGCACTAATACCCTTGGTATTCTGCTGTCTCGTTTGCCTGGTATGTTTTTAGCATGTTTTTATCCCCTGTGCTCAGTACCGTAACATATAATAAAGGTTTCCAATCTCTGCTTACATTATTTGCCAGGGATGGTTTACAGAAAACATAGCCAACTTATATGGAGAATAACATCTGAAGAATATTTCAAACTTATGAGAAAGATGCTCACAGGAGAGAGTATTGCTTTAAAGATATGTAAAATAAAATAAATCAGCTCACATGCCAATTAACAGCTTACCAGAACATTACCTTCTTCTATGTGAATTGACTGCCTTTTGCACTAGTTCCTAATGTTAATGGAGGTGATAAAGAAACTGCAAAATATAAAGGAAATATGTTACAAACCAACCTGTTGATATTTTGAATAAGAAAACTCCATATACTGCACCAAGTTAAGCACTAGCTATAATATAATATGTGGGACAATATTCTAATGTACTAAGGAAGTCCCTTAAGGTTTAAATTCTGATGATCTATTCACTTTTGATAATTTTTATGATCCGACGTAGTTCTCTCTCTAATATAAAACATATCTCTAACTACCTACTAGTTATGAAAGCCATTAAATTCTTGTAGATTGAAGGTGGAAAAATAAATTGTGTATCTTTTAGACCCTGAATGATCTTCCTATAGCAATTTTAGAACAAACTATGAAGAATTCTGCAATTTTAATCTCAGTAGCTTCCCATTACTAAACAAGCAAAGCGCCACGATACAAATGTAGACGTTACATGTCATCTTGATCTGCTGCTTTTTTCTTTCATTAAAGCTTTAATGCAGCAATTATGGCTACGTTGCCCTATAAAAAAGGAAAAGGCAGTTTACTTTAAAAAGTGAAATTGCATAGCCTACTATTTAATTATACACAAATGTAAATGGCCTATTTTTCCATAACTGGTTATTACAGCACTGTTTTACTTTCTGAGTTTTCACAATCTCTAAAACCTACAAAGCTTCCTGCTATATAATTGTTTTGTTACATTATTGTTTTCATCTTATTTTTTCTTTTAATGTGAGTGCAGCGGGATAAATCTTGGTTTTAAGCCAGCCACTACTTCATCTACTTAAGCTTTTATAGATGAAGATTGCTGTAATTATCAGAATACCCGCTTATTTCTGAAGTATTATCCTGGCAACCTGCTGGCATTTACAACCAATTAACAAGCTTTGCCATTAGTTGCATAAGGGGTATCGCAGAGTAAACCCATTGTGTGCTAATTTTCTATTTTAGATAATCAGTTTGGCCATCCAGAATAGAAAGAAAAAGAAAAGAAAAGGTTTGACACTCAGTGGCAGACATGGAAAAATTACCGCGTGCCCCTAGAGACAAAGGTATCCTGCAACTCAATGATTGCTTTCTTGCCATCACTATTGGTTCTTAAGTATTTCCCTTTGTCTCTTTTGGAAGAAAAAAAGTGGAGATTCAGCAAAGTAATCATGTCCTGTCTCACACACTCTCGGTCTTTTAAAACTGACTAGCTTCTCTTGCTGTCCTGCCCATAATTTGACCAAATTGTACAAGTGTTAAACATCTAAAAAAAAAAAAAAAGAAAGAAATTGAGCACGAGTTCTTGGTGTTGTTTCTTTCTTTTTTTTTTTTCTAACAATGCCTTTCAACCTCTGTCCCCTCCTCTCCCTCATTGCTATTAGAGTAAATTAATGCATGGGCTTCCTCCAACCAGTCTGCCTTAAAATTAGCCTGCAAGCTGGGCTTAGTTAAAGTAGTGTGTTGTTTTATTGCTCTGTTTAAACAGTCTCTGATATTAATATGTCACGAAGTTTGGTCTAAAGCAAGACAAGAAGGTGCAGCTAAGTTTTGCTCTTAAAGCTCAAGTGTCACCATAAAAGGGTAAATGGCATCATCAGACCAAGAACTTCAGTGTGGGGCCACAGGAGCCCTCTGGGGGTTATGTTCAGAAACAGTCTGTCACCCTGTATCTTAGGCAATACTAATAATTGTTTCATCCAGATTCTCTCTATGTCTATCCGAAAAGTTCTCCTAGTCAAAAACCTGCCTCCTTCACCCTACCCCCAGATGACACCAAATCAGATGCAACTCTTCTCTCTAGGAGAAAAAGCACAAACTGTCATTTTAAAAACACTAGTATTGATCAGCACCCATACTGGTATTTGTAAAGCTCTTTCGCCACAGAGCTCCTTAAATTTCCATGCCAAGAGCCATTTAAAATCATAGAGTTTGGCACCTCCAAGGTGAGTTAATAGGTTATCTCTATTTGCAAACCTAGCTTTAGAGCAGACAAGCAACCTCCTTGCTTTGCTGCTTCTCAAAGGATCCATGTAGGAAAACAGTTGTAAAATACCCATCTCTAAGAACCTAAAGCTGCTTTAGCTGGAAGTCATCCCCTGCCTTCCCCTCCCCCAACAAAAAAAAAATCTGTGAAAGAATACTCACTATCCCATGCATAAAGTTAAAACTTCTAAAAATCTCCTTTTGTCCAATAGTTTGGTCACAGATGCAGGTAATGGATGTGTCTAGAGACAGAGCCATATTATCAGGGCATGAAACCACTGTACTAAATTTTTCTATCTTCATAGCCAAATTCAAGAGTCATTATGCCACTGTATTTGAACATATTTTTCCAGCAAATAAAGACATTATTATGCTTCTCACAAATACAGCTTATTGAAATCAAGAAGAGACATTATATTCAAGGTTTGTTATACTCTCATTCTCATTGTAAAATTCTTATTAAGAAAATCCTAGCTAACTTTTCAACTTTCACAGCACAAGGACCTAAATGCATGTGTTTTGTGCACAGAACTACACATACACACACACACACACACACACACACACACACACACACAGAGTCAGAAGCTACTTAAAAGCTTAGACAGAAACAGAGAAGTAAATTTAAATGTTGGAAGTTCCTATGTCATTATTTATATCTCTTGAATATTTCAGACAGTTATGTTAGTTAGCCCTGTATTATAATGTTATATTGTTACTCCTATAGTTATTTTGAGAGGCTTTTATTCTTTAAATTAACTATTATGGCTGTATTAATTTCTGGTTTAAAAATTGCTGATTTCAGAACTTAGCAAGTTGAATCTAAACCTCACTTATCTCTTGGAGCTATAGTGAAAAAGGACAGAGAAAACAAAACCAAAAATGACTTTCTGGAGAATGCTGGAATTAACAGGATCAACAGGTAAGTGAGAGGAACATTCCCTAAGTTTTGTTCCCTCAACAAGCAAGAGAGCCACAGACTGTCTCTGCATCTAAGAGACATACATTTATTCCTTTTATATGTGCTCTATGTATATTTCTGCATCCCAGAAGTGCTAGAGTTGTAAAAACAAGGTTTTCAACAAATTTTTAATCTCAGTAATTATTAGCATCATCTCTGAAATTCCCGTATTTCTCCAACTATTTCTAGCTTTGTGATCTTGGTCAAGCTACCTCTCTGTGCTCAGTTTTCTCATCTGTAAAATGTGAGTGACAATAGCCACTTCATAAAGTCACCTTCATAGAGTTAAATTTAATAATGCATGCAAAATGCTTAGCACAACGCAAAGCACATAATATATACAAATGCAATTTTTGTAATTTTAACAGTGTGCTGATTATGCTAGTCACTGCCAGGTTGCTCACATTGATCAGGGAAGGAGTCCTTGTCACATAGAGCTTATGTAACCAACCAAGTAAAAGATCCTGGCAGAGGCCAGAAGGGAAGAATTTAAGAATATTTCATAACATTCCCCCCTGAGCATAAGCAGAAACCAAGACTGATGGTTTGGATTTTGTTAAACAGGTAAGGCTGAAAAGATTGTGGTGAAGGAGAGCTAATCCCAGACATGATATACTGGTAAACACATACATAGTGCTTTATAATCAGTTAATTTTCAAAGAACTCCAGTAGAGTAAGTGAAATAAATAGCAGTATATGGTCATTACTAGTCAGTATTTGATATTTCAGAAATATAGCTCAGCTTGAAATCAGCTAAAAGAGTTTATTTAATAACTGGAGATTTTATTTTCAAAATTACTGTCATTAAACTCAATAGAAAGTGTTTCCCATAAAGAGAGAAAGCTTGGTTTCTTTTCCTATAAGCTCCATGAGTGCAAAGACCCTATCTAGTTTGTTTATTGCTGCATCTCCAGCTCTCAGCCAGGGTTTAATACAATTATTATTTGTTGGATGGATGAATGAATGATTTCATTTTCTGTTGGTAGTATTTCTACCAATCACTGGTCTTTAATAGACTATTAAGTTAATAGGTGTTAAGCATCTAGTGCTGTATTAAATACGGAGGTAAGAATATGAGGGAAATGATATGGGAAGATTCTGTCTCTGAATAGCTTACTAAATAGTTTTAGAGCCTCTTTAGGGACTTCCCACTGGTAATATTTCTATGTACTATGTACTAGAATGGTATTAAGCTTTGCTGAAAACTGCAACAGTATTCTCAAACTGCAATTGTTTTATAAATAACAAATTCAAACTTCTTGTTTTATGAAGACTGTAGCAAGATTGAACAACTGTTCATCAAACCCCAAAGGTCGATTAAAAATCCCAAATATGCTTTTTACAGGTAGTGGTTTAAGGTTTTGTTCAATTGCTAGGCCAGCCCTTGTTGATTTAATAATCCATCATAAATGTTGGAAAAGAAAAAGCAGCATCTGCATCAAAATTATTAGACAAAGAAGAATTTAAAATTGAATATGTCTTTTTTTAAAATAAGTTGACAGTTCTCCATTTTAAAATAAAACCAGAACATACCTTACAACTTGAAAACTTCTGAGCCACATTTCTATTGCTGTCAAAAGGTGAAATTGACTCCACCTCAACAGCCTCATCAAAGTTCTCCAAATGGCAGCTTTCAGCTGTTGAGAGTTACATTTCGATTATATTTGAGATGAGTTTTCTAGTGTGCTTTTTTAATTGGCAGGAGTTTAAGAAACATTTTTATATCACAAAGTGTTTCCTTTTAAATTAATGAAAGCAAATAAAGTCTTGCAAGATTATCATTTGAAGTTCATATTTTTCTGCCTGATGTTAAATTAAATAATATCCCATGTAGCCATGGGAAACTCAGAATAAAAGTATTGCAGTTTAGATTAAAGGCAGTAAAGTGTGGTCTAATGAGATATATCTTTTAAGATATCTGTAGCTCTTAAAGAAGAAAGCAAGACAGTTATATTTATGTTTCCAGCCCAATAATTAAGAACACATTTTAATTGCCATTGTTTTTCAGTGTTAAGTTAAAACATCTTTTCAAGGAAATGTTAGTCCACATAAGGATGTGAATCATCTGTGTTTCTTCTTAGTTATTTGGCTATTATCATGCAAAATCACAAGTCTCAATTCAGCCCCAGTATCACTATTACTGGTTTGATCTATGATATAAAAAATACATATCAGGTCAATTCTGTCATTATGACCAAACTTGTCAGTGTCTTCATAACTTAGGTCCTTCTAAATTGTGGAATGTCAAATTCAATAAAATTTGAAAAGGTTATAGGGAATATGAAATTCTTTCTAAAATGTCTACATATCATTTTTCACCAGTGTAAAATAATTTTGAAACTATATTTTATTTTCTGTTCTATTAATTTATGGTTGAGAGTTTTTCAACCATACACATATACGTGCACAGAACTCTTTATCATTTTTTACAACTGTATTTAAAAGCATTTTAAAACAGTCACATAGGTAAGACTATGTTTTCAAGATATTTGTCGAAGGAGCCCAAATCAGAACAAAAAAACAAATAAGTAAAAGTGCACACAGACTCTTAGGAAGATGCTTTATCATGTCACCACTTTTGAAGGAGAAAAGAACAAAGGTCAGGAAAAGCAGTTGCATAGCACAACAATCTGGAAAGGAAGAGAAGTGTTGTTTATAATGACACAAAACTCATGCTCACAGATGAAGTGTTCTGGGTTGGGGAAGGGTGACCATCTGAAATGGTTGCTGCATGTAGTATCAGGGTTAGGGTTAGGGTTGGTAATCTCTCCTCTTCCATTTATCAGATTCAATCATCTGGTCAGATTCAATCATCTTTCCAAGCATCAGTTCCTTTTCTTTAAAATGAAAAAAATAAGAACTTGTTTGCAGTATTGTGGGAAATTAAATAGAAAGTTAGAGAGCTAGAGACATATGGTTTATTACCTGGCACACAGAAAGCGCTCAATAATGTAGCAGTAAATTTACTAAAATCAGGAAACGTTAGATTATGGACCCAGGGAAACTGTGTGGGCAACATTATAGTTCCCCAAAGATGTCCATGCCCTCATCCCTAGAACCCTGTGAAGATGTTACATTACATAGCAAAAGGGACTTTGCAGACATAATTAAGGTTAAAACCCTTAACATAGGGAAATTATCTTAGATTATCTGGGCAGACCCAGTCGAATCACATGAGCCCTTAAAAGCTGAGTCCTTTCTCCAGCTGGAGGCAGAAGAGTGATAAGGTGAAAGAAGTCAAAGAGGTTCTAAATATGAGAAAGCTTTGCCTCACTGTCTCTGACTCTGGGATGGAGGGAATCACAGGCACAGTGAGGCCTCTAGTAGCAAAGGGTGGTCCCAACTGACAGCCAGCAAGGAAAGAAGAGGTTCAGTCCTACAACTGCAAGGAACTAGATTCTGCCAACAACCTGAATGAACTTGGAAGTAGATTCTTCCAAGAGCCCCCGGATAAGAGTTTGCTGGTCAACACCTTGACTTCAGCCTTGTGAAACTGGCCACAGAGAAGCCAGCCATCAGCCGGGCACAGTGGCTCACACCTGTAATCTCAGCACATTGGGAGCCCAAAGCAGGCAGATCACTTGAGACCAGGAGGTCGAGACCAGCCTAGCCAACGTGGTGAAACCCCATCTCTATTAAAAATATAAAAATTAGCCAGGCATGGTGGTGCACGCCTGTAGTCCCAGCTACTCTGGACACTAAGGCAGGAGAATTGCTTGACCCTGGGAAATGGAGGTTGCAGTGAGATCACATCACTGCTCTCCAGCATGGGCAACAGAGCAAGGCTCCACCTCAAAAAAAGAAAAAGAAAAACAAGCCATGCCCACATAGAATCCAGAGCTGTAGAGCTGTGCAATAATGAATGTGTGTTAAGTGTGTGGTAATTTGTTACAGCATTAATAAAAATCCAATACATGAATTACTAGTATAAATGGTTATTTTACTTCTAGATTTTGATAGTCTCACTAATAACAGTCAATGCCCTCGAAAATTTACTTAGTAGAGCACAGTGCCAAGGGCTTTATATATATCATCTCCTTTTTTCTTCACAAAACTCTGTAAGGTAGGTACTAATATCATCACTGTTTTACCAGTGAAGAAGTAAACTAAAGCACAGGAAGGTTAACAACTTGGCAATAATCACACAGCCCACCCATGGATGAACTAGCATATGCTAGTAACTGTAATACCATGCTTCCCTCAGCACCGCACAGGGATTGGTGAATAATCTATATTCCATATTTTACTGAGTAATTGAACAAATTAATAAATGGATACAAAGAAATATGGATACAAAGAAATCGTTTATCTTCACTGATTTAACCAGTCTTTTCATAATCTGATTTATTCCGAGTACAAAATCAAGCCAACCAAGGCGGTATTATTAGATTATTCTACTGGTGAGTAAAACTAGGCTGTGGTAACAAATAGTCCCACAGCCTCAGTGTGTTGGCATGACCAAGGTTTATTTCTCATTTATGCAAATTCTGTTCTGAGTTCGGGCAGCACCTTGGGCCAATTGTTTGCCATAACTTGGAGAATCTAGGCTCCTTCGACTTTGAGGCCATGCTGCCTCCATAAGAAGTCCTGCAAGTTGCCGATGTACAAGAAAAAAGCACCTGGCTACATTACACATATTCTTCTACACTTCAGCCTTAAGGTAACATAAGTTATACTCACAAAACCGTTGTCCAGTACAAGTCATATATCACCCCCTATTGCAAGAAGCCTAAGTTGTGCAATCTTCTATGTGCTAAAAAGAGAAGAATCAGATATTGACGAGCACAAGAAAAATCAATCAAAATCATTAAATCCCACCATCTCCAGAAGAAATAGTTATTAAAAAAATAATAGCCCCCACTTCCTGTATCAATTATCTAAAGAAACCCTATTTCAGCCCAGTCTGCTCAACATCCTGCCCTCCCATCTGCACTTCAAATTCTTCATGACAAAGGAAAAGTTACCAGTTTTCATGTAGGAAAGGCACTACCTCCTTTCTTAGTCTGTACATGGCCAACCACAGGGTAACAATTTAGACAGCCCACCTGCCTTCTGAGGCTATAAGAAGCTTTACCAGGGACTCTCAGCCCCAGGGTCTGTCCTACACCATCCCCTAACTAAAGGACTTTCATAACTACTGTCAACTGATATCGATCAAATATGTATCTACTCTCAGCCAAGACAATTCAACTATCAAAGAAGACAAACGGAGATTTGTTTGGGTTTTTTAATCACTAAAAACTTACCCCTGAAAGTTATTTCAATGTTATAGAAAATTCCTCATCCTGCTCAAATAAGGCTTTTATAAGAATCTCATTTAGACTCTTACTTCTTTTCTTAAATTAATTAGTGAGTAAAGGTCTTATTCTGAATTAATGAAGGTGTGAGAAAGAGCAGGAAATGTTTTCTAATAAGTAAACCTACTATATCTGCATAGTCTTGCCATTAGCGTTCTATATGTGTAATATCACAAACTGATAAATGCAGCTTAAACCACAGGGATATTGGTGTTCACCTTGGAGAGACTGACTAGACCTCTTATTTTAATAGAAATCTGCAAAATTGTAAGATTTAACATTTTTGGAAAATGAAAAAAGTAAGTTTTACTCCATGTCTGGAGAATGCTAGGAGGATATTTTGCTATTTATATTTAAAACAATGGTTCTTAAATGTCTAATGCATAGAAAGATGATTTTCAGAGTTTATTAATAAAGATTTCTAGTAACTCTCCTCCCCAAATGCCTTATTTAATAGGTGTTCTATGTAGCTCTAAAACTGCATTTTAACAAGTGATTCAGGTGATGTATCAGGCAGTGCTGCTCAAAGTGTCTAGGCTACAAAGTATTTGTTTTCAGTCTACAATGAAATAAGGAACTCATGTCAGACTGTAAAAGTACATAGATTCCTTCATCTTGCTAGAAAAAAATTGTTAGCTACATTCAGTGTATTTAGTGATGAAGATGTTTTATATTCTGAAGCAATATTTTCTCTTGAGCAGAGAAAAAAAACAGCTGAAAGGCCAGAACTCCTGCATGTTCCATACTCTGAGGAACCATGTAGATGTCCATACTTGAAAAACCCAGCTGTAAGAATACTAAGATGTGGGCTTATCCTTTCCTATAAAATATGCTTCTGTTTCACAAGTCACTATGAAGTCAGACCCTTGAGAATGGTATCCACCCTTTTCCTACTTCCGGCTTCTTATAATATATTACAATGTAGAAATATAGCTATAATTCTTTCTGGGTGTTCTGATGAGGGCTATGTACATGTAGGCTTACATAAATATTTCTAGTACTCAGTCCAACTGCTACATTCATTTGATTTAATCAATATTTTATAAATACTCATACAGTGCCTGGTCATTTACCAAATAAAAATAAGTTTCTGGTGCAAAATACAAAATACTCTTTCTACTTCCAATGAAATCTATTAAAATCAGAATGTCAATTAAAAATCTTGAAATCTCAATTATCCCTGATTATGAAGATAATGAGTCAGTTTTAATCCAAACCACCAGATGACATCATTGAATACCTACATTTTTAACTTTTTAATCAATTTTAATATATTTAGTGTTAAATCATACCTCTATTTGGAAAAAGCCAATCTTAAGGGCAGGATTCAAACTTATCATATAATACTATAGTATCCAATTCACAAAAAAGGTATTTTCATGTAGAGAAATGTACCTCAATATACAAGTTTCTTATTTTATCCTTTCTTTATTATGAAATTACAAATTTATTAAAGGTAGAGGGGCAAATAGCATAACTCATCTTTATAATTCTCAGAATAACTTGGTTATATAGGGCTCACAAATCAAATAAACTTAACCATGAATTTAATTTAATTTATTGCCTATGGTATGCCTAATAATGCCAATTTTAACTTATTTTTGGTCCAACCAACAAGTATTTATTGAATGTCAACTATATTCCCAGTACTGAGCTAGATGGAAAAATCACTAAGACAAAATTCTTGCTAAGTGTTTGCATTCAAGTCTGCGTGATAGACAAACTAAACAGATAATTACAATATTATATGATAGTGCTTAAAGTAGAGTATGTAATAATAATAGTGGCCAACACTTCAATGGTTATATGGAACCAAGTAGTACTTTGGAACTTTTCTTGTCTTTACTTGTTATTCCTCAGAAACACAAATGCACTGTTTCAGGCTCAATTCTTGGATGCAAAGCAACAGAATCTGACTCTGACTACTTTAGGCAAAAGGTCAGTTCATTGGAAGACTTTTGTGCCCCTCACAAAATGAACAGGAAACTGGAAGTCTGGGCTTAGGTACAGGCAAGATTGAAGGCCCCTTCCAAGGACTAAGAAACAGGAAGCAGAAGGACACACTCAACTAGCTTATGGATGCCACACCCATTACTTATGCGAGTTTCTAGTCATGCCTCAGGCCTTGTCACTTCCTCAGATTTGATGTACCCAAAGAGGGTGCATAATTGGCCAAAATTGACACTCAATTGCCCATGACAGTACTAGGGAAGAATACTAGTAGAGATGCAATTTCCTAAAAGGCAGGGAAAGTGCTTGAAGAAATAACAGATTCTGGACAACCAACAATTGACAAATGTTAGAATCAATGTAGATAAGACAAAGTCTAAAATAAAAATTTACTGTAAGAAAAGAGTGGACAGAGAAAGGTGTTTTGTGATATATTAAAGTTAATGATTTTCCAAACTAGAATTTTAATTAGCACATAAAAATTTGAATTCACTGCTGATGTTTAAGGAAACACCTAAATTATTTCACTCCATTCTTGAGCTATTCAAACTTGTAAAAATTGTCTACTGCATAAAGTCAATTGAGAATTATTTAATACAATCTATTCACTCATTTAATAAAAATTCATTCAAAGTCGCTTTTGAGATAGATGGTTATTGTACACACAATGATACAGAAATGCAGACTTCTTTGGCCTTTCAGGTTCAAGAGTTTAAAAGCAAATTTAATCATAACAAAACTCATGTCCCTTATTCCTTTTCATAGTAATAATGCTTTACATTTAAATGACATCTTTTAACTAAGAATACTTCACTGCCTTTATTCCTCACAATACTTTTATACTTTAAACCGAGAGCATTATTCTTTTCACTTCAGAAAATTAAGTCACTTGTTTAAAGTTACCTGACTACTTAGAGTAAGAATGATCAGAAGATCATTTATGCTTACCTTTACAAGTCATGTTATTTACAAAATCCAACTATTGTTCTAAAACTCCTACTGCTTTAATAGAGACTAATCAATGAGAATAATGAATAACCTATGTTCCAGGATTGTCTCACACAAATTTTTTATTGTATCTGAAAATATTGGATGACAAAGTGCAAAGTGACAGTGAGTCAAGACTTGAAGTATTTATAGAACTAATTTTTTCAGTGGTAACAGAAAAGGCTGGGAGGAAGGAAAAACTAAACCACACCTATAAATGGCAGATGAATCAGACTGTGACTGCAGAGTTTTTCTTTTTTTTTTTATGATCTTCATGCAGGATATGGGCTACCACAACAAAAATAATTTGTGGTAATCAACTTCTAGCATTCGTATAGTTGATGAGAACAAAGTGATTGTGTTATAGTCATTTATTTTACCCAGGACAGCCTGCCTTGAGTGAGGGGAAAAAAACACTTTTGGAGGCAAAGTTCACTTTTCACAGCCAGGGACTATTAGATTATTGTAAAGACTAAATGAGATAATATATATGAAAATACTTTGTAAACTATAAGAGAATCTTAGGTGCACCATAAACCAGTGATCGGTGTGATAAACTATCGGAAGGTCAAGGAATTTTTAATAAATAACAAGGAATTTCAATGACTGAAGACTCAAAATAGCTAGTTAGGAAAAACTTCCAGTTTTGCTAACACTTTTCCATGGTAAAAAGAATACCATCCACTTTTGTAATGCTGCTGCTGACACTAGAGTATTTTTGCATAAAATATTTTAGAGATATTAGCAAGAAAAAGGTTAGTGCCAGCAATCTGTTGAAGAGAGTGACCTCAATCTTGCGGTACTTTCTCATTCCTGACTTTGCCTTGCTCTGATCTGTCCTCTATCGTTGGCACCCCATTGTCTTACACACTCACTTCAAAATCTTGATAGGACAACAAATCACAACTTGATCTTTAATTTCTCTTCCCAATGAAGTGTGGAAACTGAAAACATTAAGAAATTTTACGTCTCCCAAGAAAATGTATACATACATAATTGGGATCATTGCAGTTGACAAGTCACAATGAAATAAAGAGATGGAATAATAATGGCAGAACTTTAGGCATCAGACCAACGAAGAAGAAAAGGATTATACAGCCATCAGAATGCTTCTGCTTAGCCTGAAACCATCCTCCCAAGGTCATCATTTAGTTGAAATAAATGGAGGGTGAATAAAAAATAAATGCAGTACACTCTAACAGTATCAAAATCCAAGTTGCAACAAGCATATGATTTGCAATAAGCCAGCGTGGTACACTACTGTTCTCAGAAAGGTAAGATATCTTGCCCCCTCTGAAAACTTGCCAGGAAAAAAGAAAAAAAGATATCTTGCCCTCAGAGACGACTCACCCCACAGCCATTCTGATGTTGGTTTCGCCCACCTGAGTTTATATCTCTGCCATGGAGGACTGGAAATACAGTAGACATTTGGCTCATAGTTCTCTTTTATTTTTCTCATGCTCCCTTAGTTGATGCATCATTGACTCTAACAAGGTCAAAGGCGAAAGAAACATACGCACCAAAATCTGAAAGCTGCCCCCTAGTTCCTTTTACAAACTTTCTGACATCCTTGAGATCTGGGGACATAATAGCATACTTATTTCCACCACTGGATTATTAGGAAAATGTTCAGAAGACATGACAAAAATTTCATCTATTCAGCAAATATATATGAATTATGTGTCAGACATTGTTCTAGGCACTTGATTTAAGAGGGAAATGTGAACCAGAAAACAAAATTTATTTATTTCAGTAGGAAAGTGGCAAGACTTTTTAATCAGATCTTCAGGTAAAAAATCAGGTAAAACTGAGATAAACCCAAAAACATTATTAGATATCCTGTCTACCATACCCTTCTGGGCCATCCCTACCTTTTATTTTGAGTTATTTTGTATTTCTGTGACTTATAGAAAATTAATAATGCAAATTATTCTAGTTCATAGAAATACAAACAAAGTATGACCTGTAGAGTGCAATTCATTATTGCCTCAAATAATTACCCATTTTGCTTCTATTTGTAAATCATTTCAGCATTGTTTATCTGCATATGTGTGGATGTGAATTTGAATCATTTTTTAGTAGGCTGTAACATCTTACTGCTTTCCTCATTAATTAATGTAATAAAATATTTAACATATGTTCTTCTAATATTTGTATAAGAATCATAATTACACTTTAAAAAAATATCCTTTAACAGTTTATAGTAACTGTTCATTATGGGACCACATACTTCAAAAAATATGTTTAGAAAAAAAATAGTAAATTGTTTCTAAAGCTCTTCAAATGCAAAGTATTAAATGCAGAGAAGTAGTATCTTCTTAATATAATGGGTATTTTAAGGCATATTTGATAAGGTCTCAAAGTGCCCTCACATTACTGATCCCAGAGAGAGAAATAGAGCTGAGCTAGGGTGGAAAAAAAAAGAATATAAGATCTCTTGTTATTTTTTGCTTTAAAGAAATAATAAACTGCATTGTTGTAACTCAGTGTAAGTAGATTCGAGTAAGGCAATAGATATGGGTGCCAGAAGCTACTCATATCGTTCTTTAAAATGGAAATTTACCGTCTGCTGCATCACATGGACAAAATACAGAACTATTTTTCACAGCTTGTTCACTGAACAGATTATTGTAGAAAAAAAAAAACTTTTACATTTTCTGCAGATTCCCAAATCTCAGTCAAAAAACTCTTGGCAATTTTTAGCAGTGAAACAGATTTCACTTTCAGATTGAGATACTCCATTTAGCAGTAGTCAGATGATCTTCCAAATAAATATAGACTCGTTTCACTCTTGATTTTATTTAAAAAAAATGTTTTCATGAGGTGTCTTGGAGGAAACTTGCACTTATTTGGTTTTCCCAAGCTAAAGCAAAGAAAAACTCGAAGGTCTAAAAATCAGAGTTAAATAAAAAAAGAAATGTTAAACTGAAAATGTTATTACAAATAATGCATGTTCATCACAGCACCAATAAATAAATAACCCTATAAAACTTTAGAATTAGTTGCAAAGATGCTACAGTCTTTTCTTCCCTAAATCTCAGCTCCCCAAAATATTACTAAACAGAAGTGCATGTGTTCGGTACAATATAACAGGCAGCAATATGTTGAGATACTTCACACAAAGAGGTCCCTGGGCCACTTTTCTCTTTCCGGATTAGCTCTTTCACTTAGGTGTGAGGCAACTGCACTTATAAGTTTATTTCTATGACCAGTTTTTCCTTAACTACCAGTTATTAATGTCACAGAAAATAATGGCTTATTTCAAATTAAAGATAACATTAAACCCATGACTAAAATGAGAATAATAATTTTAATATAATCCTATTTCTGAGATCCTACTTCTATACACTCTCTGCCTCCTCCCCGAATTTCTGTACTAAATTTTGCCAGTGTCTTTTATGTTCATGAAAGGAGGCTATATTGTAATTACGAGTAAAGTCCAGAGGTATTATCTTACTTTTATATTTATAAAAACATATGATGTATATATGAATACCACAGGATGCTCATTAAATTTCACCAAATTTTGTTGCTATTTTTAACAAGTTTTTATAAATTTGTTAAAAGTCCATCCATTCCAGTGACATTAAAGATTATCTCAATCATAAGCCAAACAACCTGGAATTTAAAGCAGATGCTTTACCAAGTAGAGAAAACCAGAAATAGCCCATGCTGCTAAAAGCATTTTATTATTCTCCTAATGAAAATTACACTGTCTGAGGATTCATTGTGTCCAATCTCAAAAGCCACATTTCTATGTTTAAAGTGACATAGAATAGGTCAGTTTTTGAACTCACCATAACTCAATGAAAAATTTCAAAGAAAAAAAAGCATTTTTAAAATATCCTAATTCTGATTTTATAAATATTTGGATAACATGAAAGAACAAAATATTTATAATTATTTCTTCATAAAAATTTAAACTATTATCATAAAATGTATAAAAAATTGAATAAATCTACTGTGCCATGATAAAGTGTTAAACTTTATAAAATCTTATTAAAACCAAGTTGCTTGGCTCCAAGGTGATAACTGAATGAGACAAATTTGCTGTGCTTTTGCATTTAAGGGTTGGTTTCATTTATAGGTCAATAATAGAGGAGTGGGGAGGATGGATTAGAGAGAAAAATGTAAAAGCTTAATATTCAGACATTTTTCCATCTGAAAAAAATATTTGAAATAAATCTAAAGAATTTTTGAAATTATAATTCAAGCAAATTGGAGAATGAGAACTTGCAGACAAAAATTTTACCACCACCAAATAATAACCTTTCCTTCTCTTTCTAAATTTAATTCAAACCTCTGTGCCTGCTTTTAAAAGGCTCTCTAGAATAAAACATATTCTGAATCTCAAACTGTTGAAAGTTTAGACAACTAAAGAGAATAACTTGGTACATTTCTAGGTGCATACAGCCAATTGGCAAACCCACCACAGGGGCCGGTACTGAGCAAGTGACTTTGGACTGAGAGGAGGACAGGAGGAGCTGCAGAGGAAGAGGGAGAAGAGACAACGGCAGTTGGTCCTAATTTTTCTCAACATGTAGAGTTTAAACAACTAAAATAAATAAATAACAGAAGAATGATAAATTGAAATATTCCCACACGTCTCAGAAATTAACCCCAAATTCTGATCTTTTCTTGTAAGAGCCATCTGTGAGCCTAATATATCAAGATAGATACTAACCCAAATCATAGTATTATAATAATAACCACAAGAGCTGTACCTAAAATTAAAGGATTCTTTTTATGTCTTATATTGAATTTTGGAGCTTACACTCTTTAGGAATGTATTTTGATACTGGCTACTAGCCCATACTGCTGAAGTCAGTACCCAGCCTAGAGAACCTAGACCTATTCAAGGCGATCCTCCTTATTGATTATGGCGCCTGCCTTCTGGATTGTTAAGTTTTTGGAGTCTTAACCCTGCAGAGTGCCTTTATCAGACAGCTGAATTGAGCCCTTTAACAGAGCATATGTCATGGGTTGAGTCAGCAAAGGACATACCAGCTACCAAGACTCTTAGTCCATGCTTACAGGCTTGTTGCAAAACATCTCCCATGGAAAGGGTTTATGTCAATTCATCATAGCTAGACTTTAGCTAATAGCCCACCAAAACACTCAGCTGACAGCCAGTGTTTCCCAGCAAATGAAGAAGATAATGAAAGCTGATGGTGTGGATCTGCTAATGCCCGGCTGCCTGCCAGACACCCACAGCTAATGATGTAACACCACAGGTCTTATGAGTCTAGAGTATCAGGTACAGGAGTCAACTGGGATTTTCCTAAACAACTATGGCTTTTACAGAAGACTACAGCTGTGAAATTAAGAAGGGTTTCTTTACAGGCTATAGTTGTTGTTGCTTTTTTTTTTTTTAAAGGGGACTAAAGGCAAGAGGGGTTAAAGTGGTGAATTATCCCTTGAGTAATTTCTATCACATGGCCCTTGCCCTGCTAATGGTTATCCTTTCCTCACCACCCAACTTCCTCTTTACCTCTGGCTCAGCCACTCAGTCTCTGTGACCTTTAGATTTCCCTGACCTAACTACTTGTGCCTGTGCACTTACTTGCTCAAACTCTTACCTCATTGCCTTGCCATTTTGATAAAGTGCTTATATATTTTTAGGGGTTACAAAAAATAGCATGTAAGAGATGAAAATCCCCTTGATCCTAAATGGAGACACCTGCGGTAAATGTAACTAGCCCATATTGCTTGCTCTCTCACTTTCTCTCTCTTTTCTCTTCTTGTCCCTTTGACCTTTTTTTTTTTTTTTTTTTTTGTAATGGGAGAAAGAAGGAGTGTTTTGCTTACTCTGGAATCTTTGTTCAGTAAATGATGGCTTTTCAATATTTACCTGTTTTGTGGTAATACCTACAAATTTCATTCCAGCAATTCCACTGCTTCCAATAGTCGTTTTACTTTTCATTTTCTTAGGTAACCTTTAACTGCTTCCTTTGTGCATGTCAAATGCATTTCTAAAATTTTTCACCAAAAGTTGGGCATGTTACATAGAAAGGTAATTTAGTAAGAATGTGAGCAATACTTTTTAAATAAAAAGGGAAATCTAGGGGCATTTTATTCCTTTCTAATTTGTTGGATTTTAGAACTTTCTGTGACCCAAGAGATCATCTAACCCTAAATTCTCATTTTACACATGAGGAAACCAAGACACAGAGCTCTGTCAGACCTAGAACTGGTTGCCTGAGCTCTTAAAATATATTCCATTACCCCTGTCTAGTAGGCCTATAGCTTATTTTACCTTTAATTTTTATTTTATTATATCACAACTAATTAAGAAGTAAACATCAAGTCTGTAGTTACTTCAATTTGTGGGGACTTCCTTCATAAAATTTCTCACACCATTAAAAAAAGTATCTAAAATTGTTACGCATTTATTTTATGGCTTAATTGTTCATAAGGACAATATAAAATATTATCATTCACTAGTAAGAAAATTTGTAGTCACTGGCTGTGACACATAAGGTCAGCCTCTTATGAGTCGATAAATTACAAGAAATTGGGTCCAAATGTGTATTTATTTTTTATTTAGATTTTCATGGTCTCTTTCACTCCAAAGAATCATTTTTACATGAGTCTTTGTCCCAGGAAGAAAAGTTGTGGTTAAATTTCACAGGCAGACTCTCTACTGCCCAGCTGATTAAATCCCAATTCTTCCGCAGCGTTCAGCAGCCTCTTTTTTTAAGCCACAAGTTTGTATTTTTAATTCATAGCCTCTGAGGAAGCTATTAGGCATTTGAATGCCACCCTTACGTGGGCCATGCTCACAAGAAATGATAGATTGTAAGAGATATTTTACTAAGTAAATTACAAAATATAACAATCATTTGAAACTCTGGCGGGGGAGAGAATAAGCTAAATGTCAATGGTATTCTCACATAAAGTTTACTGTAATGTAGTCCTGACTTCCAGGACAACTTGGGTATTTGCATTTGGAAGGGGTTTTGGGTCATTCCATTGCTATCAAATCCATAAAAATGAGCAGAGATCAAAGCTCTGAATGTCTTGGCATCTCTGATTTTTATTAAAAGTTTCCCTTGACTTCCTGGCTGGATGTATTATTCTCAACAGATCTTGGTGGTACCAATGATTCAGATTCTATAACCTGGCCCTTTTAATTATTCTGGGTATTGAAACCACCTTTTGACTGTGAAGACATAACTTGTGTTGGCGCCACAAATGATGGAAAGAAAATTATTAATAACTAAGATTTAGAAAGAATATTCTTTTGCCAGGTTTAACTTATTTTATGCAATTTGCTTTAATTCCTTGTAAAGAATCAGGGGAACTCTCAATAAATACACACAAAAAAAGTTTTTTAATGCGATAAAAGTGAGAAAATTGAAAGTGAATGATTGTTCATTAAATCTTTCTTTTCTTTTCTTTGGTGCCCTAACCCACAAATAATTCACAGGCCACAAAAGAAGGCTTAACAATTTGGTGAAAACATAAAATCTCTATATCAAATAAACAAAAAATTACATCTCCTCATTTTTATGGTTGAGAATCTATTTTGTTAAATAAGGGAGATTATTTTGTTTTTCATTCAAAGTAAACCTAAATATTTACACCCTTCATTATGATTTAGAAATTGAAATTAAAAGTGTTTTCTGCTTCTATTTGTCAGTAAATAATGAGCTTCATCGTATTACATTTTCAAAGGCCAATGTTCTGCTCTCCACTTATCTTATTATTTTATTTTACATCTCTTAATAAGCTAATCTTTTTGCTTTTAAAATGACTTTTCCTGTTCATCTACTATACAGGCTGCAGATAAAATCTCCATAAATTTACAATTGTAAAAAATCCCTTTTACAAGAGCAAAAAACCAGTCATCTTTAATGCATTGGGCTTTTTACAATTATACCACACATTTTTTATCTTACTTTTAGAAAAAAGAAAATAATAATATCTTAACATTTATGTTATGCCATGCAATAAAAACATCTCATAACTTTTTCTCATATTTCACCAAGTTTTCTATTAGAACTTCTTTCCAGCGATTTAAATATGCTTAAACTAATGGTTTTCTGTAATTTGTCTTTTTTCTTTGGAAACATACCGTGCCATTGTCAGTTTTTAAAAAGAAGCAATTTTCTGACTTTTAAGAGTGAATACGTAGGTCAAAGAAAAATTACTACTGTTGAAAACCTGTAATTAAATAGAAAATGCAGCTGCACTTATGAGAAACTAAAATTAAGTTTATTAATACTTGATTCTAAAATGGGTTTTTGAATTTTTGGTTAAGGTTTCACTTAGAGCCATGCCTTATCTATGCCCTATCTTTGCTGATTACTTTTCATAAGTAATATGTAGGAATATAATAATCCTACTTTTATGAAAAGAAATTTCTGATCTCTTTCTCTTTTCCTCCTTAAAATATCAATTTCAGAAGTATTTTTAAAACAAACTAATGACATGTTCTTTGTCAATTTGCTTTTTAAATTATGATTATTCTAGATAAATATACGTTCTCCCCAAACATTAAAATTGTATGTCCAATAAATACATTTAAAGCATAAATTTTTATGATCATTTCATAAAGGGTAGCATTTTAGAATATAAAATAAAGCTTTCTTTTTGTATTGATTTTCATCTTCATTAATTTTTCTAAATGTAACATATACCATTTCATTTCATTAAACAATACTCATAAAAGGAGGTTTACTAAGAGTACAAGCTAATTTTTGAATTTATGAGACTGCCACATCTATTTGCTGAGTATAGCTCCTATTTGAACAATTCAGCAAATTAGATTACATTTAAAGAGTTAAAATATTTTGTACAAACATAAAACTAATAAACAAATAAAACCACTTAGAACAATTTAAAAAGTCATAATATTTGTCACTGCTTAATTTTAATGATGCATTTTAACAAATCAAGATAAACACCCTTTAACCTCCCCTACAAAACTCTTGGATTGAAATCTGAATAACATTTACATAAAATTAGGTATAATGTGAAAGCCTTCTTAAAGCAAATGTGAGTACTATAAAATTATTTATGTATTGAAATAGTAGTAATCTCCATTTCGAAGCTGAAGCTGAATGTCAGAATATACATAAATGTTTGCTGCATCTTTCATTATAAAGCTTATGATTTTTCATAAGTATATGTTAAGTGGCACAGCAATGTAAAAAAAATAGTAATTATTTAACTGCAAATATCTAGAAGCTTAAGCTTTGAAACTTAGTTCTACTTTTGAAAAAATAACTTTTTTTCTGAGAAAGAATTTTCTGGTTCTGTTTTTGCTTTTGTTTAGAATCGTTTTAAACACATCTTCAACCAACGTGTTGATTTTTTTATTCTGACTACATACTCGTACTCTAAAACTATGAGATAGTGGCTGGGAGACAGTGATATGCAACAGTGTACTTTTCAGTTACTACAGATTTATGGAAAGAAAGTACTAGGAAGTGAGAAAGGCACACAGTTTGCATAGGAAGAATTACAGTAAAATTGGGGCCTTAATGAACATACTTCTCTTTGACATTTTATGTCAGTTCTGTTACCTGTGTGGTTTGGTCATTTCTGTTCATTTGCTAATGTGCTAAGGTTCTTGGAATTCTATTTTCCAGATGCTTATATTCCACAGAGGGAAGGAAAACTGATCCATGAGGTTGATATTTGCATAAAATGCAGAGGCATCTGTCACAGGCTTCTTCCTGCATGCAGGGATTCTGCAGCTGGTCTGCCACAGCATTAGGTCCCCACGCGGGCAAGGAGAGTCACCGGTGAGGACAGCATCTAGGGGCAGGGCGAGACCTTGCTCAGTTTGTAATCAGCGTATTTACAATTATATTTTTGATAGGACGATGACATCACCGGTCCTGTCTCTCTCTGTGTCTCTGTCTCTCTCACACACACACAGACACACACACAACTAGTTCAGACTCAGCTTAAGAACAATTGTAATTGACCACATCTTTCTGTAAATATGTTTCTTATCAAGATCATGATAAATTAATCATAATCATGTTGCATAGCATTATGTAGCAGAGAGGGTGGAAATTAGAAGGCAAGGTTCGTCAGGCTTATTCGAGGGCCTTTATTTTAGGGGGGATTTTTGTTTTGTTTGCCTTTGGTTTTGTCTCATCTTCTCTTGAGTCTCATCAAAAGCCTATCAATGTGGGTATCTCTGTGCCCACTTCGCACACTCACAGAAAAGAAAATTGCTTCTATTGCTAAAGTAAATTGTAAAATCAGGATGGATCAGGCCCGTCATGGTGGCTTAAATAAACTTTAAAGAGGTATACTGCAGTTTCATTATGTTTCAGCATTTATTCCTGCGTGACACTCAAACTAACAATTATAAGTGTCAAGTTCAGTGACCAAAAATGCCTATAAGCTCCATGACTGCATTGTTGCACACATGTAGATATGATTTTCCACAAAGATAAATATAAATCAGCTCAAAGCCAAATCATTTGTAATATTTCCTAAAGCACATTTTAAATATATCTCCAAGTGTCTGATGTAGTAATACTACTTATAAAACACTTCTTAATAGTCTACCTTCATTTTTCAGTGCTGATACATTCACTATGACCTGTTTCCTGAGGATAGAGTTACTGCAATCTGTCTGACAATGTCTTTGTGAGTAAAATGGCACAAAGAAGCAGGCATAGCAACCAGTTAACAAATTCAGACTTTGAAATAATAACAGTTCTTTGTAACAAACTGGGATAATTGGACTAAAAGTTTCTCTGATGCAAGTTCATCAGTAAGCAGTAATCAGATAGGAGGCTTCTCTGAAACTTTTCTGATTCATAAATAATATAGTAGTTTACAAAGAGGAAGTTTGTGGGAAGCAGCAGTAAACAGTCTCGCGATCCATCTGTTATTATGGAATCCAGAAGAGCTGAATCAGGATCCACGTTGTTTATGATATAAAAGATGCTTGGGAAATGTTGCTGAAATAATTATTAACCAAAAATGTCATGTTTTTACTTTTTAGAAGTCTGAGTCATATGTGGTTGTGATGAGATGTGCCCACCTGTGTGAATAAATGCAGGACGTTTACCTGGATTAATAATTGAACAGAATACTAAACGCAATTCTTAAAAAGTTTTTAGATAGGCATTGCAGAATGTGTTCTTATTTTTTTAATCACTGGTTAATTTTTAACAATTACATTCAAATATATTATTTTTAAGCATAATGTGATTCTTAGGAATAAAGCTTTAGAATTCCATTTGACAAAAAATAGAATTCAATTCAGTACTCAGTATGAAATTAAAATAGCCAAAGCTAAAATTGCCTTTCTACTCTGTCTCTTGACCTTGCCCTCACCCCAGATTTTCTCCTCGCCAGCAGTCCTAGCACACAGACAAACACACACACAGAGGAAGGGAGAGTTAAAGAAAAGGAAAGATTTAGGGTGAGAGGTTCAGTGTTGCCTCCTTTTCAGTTCCTGGGATTATTCCTCAAGACTAACTTTTCTGATATTTATTTAATTCTTCAACATTTTCCAAAGAACAAACCAAGAAATGTGTCACTACAAAGAAATACAACAGTGAGACGTGCTTTGTTTCATATTTACCCTAAATGAAATGAAAATGTTTTTCCTTGTACATCTTTTTGTCTGAAGCATGATAATAAATACATACATCCTATCATAGTAAGATAAGCCCCCACAGCTGGAAAACATGGTTGGTTGGTACTATACAACCAGAGCAGAGGTTTTAACATCCCGAAACAATAGCAACACAATTATGTCTATGGATTTCCTATAATACTAACTTAGAAATGTAATACAATTAATCCATCCCTTATCCTTAATTAGCTAGAAATAGATTTTGCTCATTATGGGGAAAATAAACTAAAAACCTAACCAAAATAGAATGTCCATATGAAGATGCAGCTATACTGACCATCAGGAAAGTAACAGGTATATGAAGCTAAAACATTGATCATGTATCATTTTTCTTGAGTTTCAAATTGGTTTGGGTTTTCTGTATTTTATAGAAAACCTGTATAACAAAAATCTACACATAATCCTCCTTTAAGGGCATTCTATTGGACTGAACCATACAGAAACCAGCTTGAAAAACAAGACTTCATTATTCTCTGCCTGCAAACATTGACAACAGTGCCATCTTCTGGCTCTATAAAAGCAGACCACATTCCACTTGTCAAACTGCTGAAAGTTCTTTCTACCGAGAATGAATAATCCTCAGCCAGGGTTTCGAATACAATGGTCTTCATTAACAAGTGTGAGATTGCACCTTTATAACTAGGACCAGGACAACTTAATTCCTGTGTTTCTTTTCCTTTGACGTATATACCTTTGTAAGTAGGAAACTATTTCTGTTAATTCTTTCTCACTCATCCATTCTTATCTTCAATTTCTGGTGTCTTAACTTTACCCCTGCCTACCTACTTGTTTTGTTCTAAGAATTTGTTTCTGTCTACCTAGTTCTATGTATGTGTCTCCACTCTTTTTGTTCTATTTGATCTCCTCAGCTCTATTGGTGATGTTTATTTGGAATTAATTTCATGCTTTAATTCTGTACTGTCTAGTGTTTCCTTTTCCTATCTCCTCATGGCTTTCTTTTAAACCTCCTCTATATTTTTCTAATGTTGTCCAAATTGGTAAAATTTAACAATTAGTAAAATGTAAATGAATAGCTGTAATTGCTTTAAAAATCTCATAGCCATAAAATACTATCTGCTGTTGATGAACGTTGAAAGAAAAGCTACATCTTTTCATGTACATTCGGCAACAGATAAATAACCAAAATAGTAATGTCTCTTTCAACCTTTCAATATGTTCAGTACAGTTAAACACCAAATGGAGTAATGGTAACATGCAAGGGGAATTCTGCAACTCCGTAACAAGTTTAAAACTACCACTGAAAGAGGAATGGCAGTGCTTTGGACAGGATGGGTGATCAACAGATGCTGAATGAAAAATAATTAGGTCATCAGCTCCAAACAAGGACACAGGAAATGACACAGGTGAATGGAATACAAGTTTGCAGAAAGGAGGGCAGCATGTGTGTAAATTTCCTAATCAAATGAGTGCACAAAAGACACTGGAGCTTTTTTCCCTTCAAAAAAAAAAAAAGTTGCATTTTTTTAAAGCACTAAGCTTGTCAAATTTTAATCAGGGGGATAGATGAGTGACAGATGAAGAGTAGTAGATGAGAAATTTTCAGTGAGCGTGAAAATGGAGAACAAAAGGTGAAACAGGGAAGCAAGCTAGATGGTTAGGGGAAATGGGGGAAAGAAGGGGAGCAGCCAGGGTGAGACCACAGAAACCCAGGTGAACTGAAGCTCTTTCTTGAACCTTGTGCCGGAAGAAAAAAAAAAGAATATCGATTGTTGCCTGGGGCTCTGCGGATCAAAGTAATGTGCCATCCAAAGCAAAGTGAGGAAAACACAAAAAAGCAGATTTGAGGGTCTGCTGACCTGACTTCAATGCCAAGGGAATTATGAAAATTCCTGCAGAAATTATAACCCAGCCGCACAATGCCACAGGGACGTACCTCCTTCTTCACAATCAATGTATGACAGCGTTGCTCTCCCGCTAGCCCAGCAGTTCCCAGACTTGGCACCTTAGCATCACCTGGAAAGCTTTTGAAAGTCCTGATGCTCACATCACACTCTCATACAAACTATTTAAATATGAATTTCTGGGGGCCTAGCAGGCATTAGTAAACATGTTCACAGATCCTCAGATCCGTCCAATATGTAGCACAGTTTGGGAAGCACTGAACTAGACTAAAAATGTTCCCAAGGGCAAGGTCTATAGCTTGGCCCCTTTTGTTACCTGCAGGTATTAGGCATAGTGGCTGCACTACACCCCCTTTTTAAGGGAAAGTAGTAAACATTAGCTTTTGACCTTCCACCTTTGTGTGTTTCAGAGTCATGGACTTTCCTTCCTTTCTCCTGAACTTAAGAGTTGAACATTTCTGCTTCCTAATCCTATGACCTAGGACGAGCTACTTAACTCTCTCAGCTTTAGTTTCCTCGTTTGTGAAGTGGGCTTTATCACAAAGCTGTTGAGAGGATCAAGTGAGATAATGCGAGCAAATCCCTCGGCTTAGTGCCTGCCAAATAGTCAACGCTCCAAAAATGTCAGCCGGTATTATTATCCATTTATTCATGAGTTAATTCCGTGCCAACATAAAGGATTTTTTAAAAGTCTTTTGAGAAAGAAAGTATCAAGAACTTTATCACAGCAGCCTGAAAAAGGGAAGTCCAAGAGACAGGAGGAAGAAACAATCTTTTTTTGAAGGGTTAGGAGAAAGTTGAAGATGCATGAAGGATGAGGTATTTATTTTAAATCCAGCTCAGTGCCTTATATTTCAGCCCACAGCTCCCAATTAAAGAAGGTGAGATTTAGAAAAGCAATAAATAATTAATCAGTTGTTTGGAAAAACAGAAACATGCTTCAAGGGAGGGAACATTACAGCAAGTGAAGACCAAGTTTAGCGTCCCTCATTTCCTCCTGTCCCTTAAGCCAGGCTCCTGGAGCCTAGGCAAATGAGCGCATCCCTGGCGTCCAGTGGCCCCTGTAAGGCGGTGTAGGTGGAAGTTGCCCCATGAGCCCTGCCTTCTGACCCACTTGCAGCTGGTCAACCAGGAGACCTCGCTTTGTCTTCATGTGGCCAGAAATTCCTCCTGAAATAGAGCCACTGCTGAAAACTGGAGACACTGATTTTTAATTGCCCCTGCTGGCCTCTCTGCTAGAGTTTTGGAGACCCTGTACAAGTTGTCCAACTGCAAAGAACTCAGTTACTGCACCCCAAATGAGGGGTGGGCACAGCAGCAGAATGGGGCAGGGCTGCCAGGGCAGAAGAAACTGCACTGTGAGCAAGACGACAGCTTATAATTGAGTTAAATGTATTATCTTTAAGCGGTTGAAGTCTGAAAGGCAAATTAACCTAAGAAGCCCACCATAACCGTTATGGTGGGGTAAAAAGCAGATCACTCTGGGTAGGGAGGGTTTCATCAAAGGCCAGGAAAACTAGATGATTGGCCATTATGTGTAAATTGGAATCTGTTTTCACAATAATCAACTTGTTAATTTTCAATGAAATTATTTCAAAGAAATTTTAGCATTTCCTGAACTCTCTTTATTTGCCTCTATCCTTTTCTTTCATCAGATGGACATAATGTCAATGTTTAAAAGGAGGTATTTATGCCTTTCTTTCAACAGTTAATTACTACCTGTCAGGCAGTTGAAGATATCAGGCAAGCCTGAGCAGAGGAAATCGTGTCGCTTTTCCAGGCAGAAATTCACTTACTCAGAAAATGCATACTGAGTACCTGATGTGTGCAGAGCACATTGGTTGCTTCACTGAAAACTGGTCGGTAAACTCAGACAGAGAGAGACCATTGCCCTCCACCATTCTAAACTTACACAGGCAAGGACCCAAGATGTTATGGATTGGATCATGTCTCCTCAAAATGTCTATGTTGAAGCACTAACCTTCATTATCTATGAAGGTGAGTGTATTTGGAGTTAAAGCAGGGGTCCCTAACTACACCCACCCCTCCCTGCCACAGACCAGTACCAGTCTGTGGCCTGTTAGGAACCAAGCTGCATAATTCAGGTGAGCGGATAGCATCACCTGTGTTTCCAGCCGCTCCCCATTGTTTGCAGTATCACCTGAGCTCCTCCTCCTGTCAGATCAGCCAAGGCGTTAGATTCTCAGAGGAGTGCAAACCCTATTGTGAACTGTGTATGCAAGAGATCTAGGTTGCATGATCCTCTTGAAGACTCTAATGACTGATGATCTGTCACTGTCTCCCATCACCCCCAGATGGGACCGCCTACTTGCAGGAAAACAAGCTCAGGGATCCCACTGATTCTATATTGTGATGAGTTGTATAATTCTTTCATTATATATTAAATGTAATAATAATAGAAATGGAGTGCACAATGAATGCCATATGCTTGAATTGCCCCCAAACCATCCCCTCCCACCCCACCCCCTGCCTGTGGAAAAATTTTCTTGGCCCAAAAAACGTTGAAGACCACTGAGATAGAGCCTTTGAAGAACTGTTTAAGTTAAAATAAGGCCTTTTGGGTGGGCCCTTATCCAATCTGCCTGGTGTCCTCATAAGAGGAGGAAATTTGGACGCGTAAAGACATGCCAGGATTCCGTGCACACCGAGAATAGACCGTGTGAGGGCACAGTAAGAAGGTGGGCATCTACAAGCCAAGGAGAGCGGCCTCAGGAGAAAGCAGTCTTGCCGACACCTTGATCTTGCACTTCTGGCCTGCAGAACTGTGGGAAAATAAATTCTGTTGTTTAAGCCACCCATTTTGGTTTATTTTCTGATGACAAAAGTATTTTGTTATGGCAGTCCTAGCAAACTGACATATAAGCCAAATATTTATAGGACCAAAATGCCTTAGTTCTTCCTCATACATGGCAAATTCTAGTTCCTTCAGGTACCATTTTGTGTACTCTTTTTTCTGGAAGTCTCAGCCCTAAATTAGTCCCTGAATCGTCTAGACAAAAACTCACTACTTTTTTCCTGTAACAAAGGAATGTGTGTGTGTGTGTGTGTGTGTGTGTCTTGGGTGGGGGGGTGTAAATATCCTATGATCAAAAACTGTTTCTTAGTGAATCACAGAGACAAAATGTTAGAAAAAGTATGTGCTATCTTGTTACATTCTCTTAATTCCCTTTAGAGTGAGTACAATAAAGTAAAACTTCATTTTATCGTGGAATATAGTTTGTACAAAATAGTACTACTTCTACATTGAAAGATTAGTTCTGCCTGGATCCAGTACACATGTCATATTTCTGGAAAGTCATTTGACACGAATCAGTCTAAAAAATAAAACAAGCAGGTGCATAATATATTATCCAGAATAAAATAAACATGGCTTCATTTTTAAGTGCCAGAGTATTTCGTCCATTAAATCTCCACCAGCTACTGCATGCTTGGCGC
Source organism: Sapajus apella (assembly GCF_009761245.1). Classification (NCBI taxonomy): domain Eukaryota; kingdom Metazoa; phylum Chordata; class Mammalia; order Primates; family Cebidae; genus Sapajus; species Sapajus apella. The sequence continues at coordinate 41,170,727 of NW_022436950.1, forward strand.
CCTCTTGTGTCCATTTTGGGATAGTTTTTCCGCGTGTGTGTGGAATATGTGAGCCATTCACCCAGGGCATCTCTAATTCAATCCCCCAAAACTGCCAGAGAGCACTCAATAGAACTCAATCTCTCCCTTGTCTACATAAATTATACCAGTTGTAAAAATACTATATGGTTAAATCATATAAGATTTCAAATTTTAAGTAAACATTTCTATACCGATTGACTTCCTGAATATTTGAGCTTTTTGCTGTAGATTACTATAGAGAAAAGTTTTTTTCTCTTGCTTTTATAGTTAATAGGTATTCATATTTATTTGTTAATCCTTCAATATTTTAGTTCTGAAAGGTACTCCCTTAGGTGTCCTTTAAAAATTAATTTTTAACCCAAATGATCACTTAAAACAATTATGTAACATATTTTTACAAATCAAACCATAAAGTATGTTCTCTGCCATGACTATATCTGTACAGTTTAAACTGACAAATAAGGCCTATTTCAGAAGCTTCCAAAAGATGCAAAGGCAAAATAAATACCTTATAAGTCATAAGCAAGACGGACAACTGTTGAGAACAAAGAGAAGCAACTTGAAGCTGGAATCAGCAAAAGCAGCTGTAAGGTAGGACAAGAACGTTTGACAGCAAAGCATGCACCAGCCAGGGACCTTAGTCACATCATCACCAGAAAAACAGGGATAATGCTTACTGTATCCATTGTTAATGGGATAGCACATAGGAAATACTTAAAGGGTATGAGTAAAAAGATGCATTTGATGAATAAATGCTGTTTAGATATTTAATATAGGGTTGAAACAAATATACAAATAATGCTTTTATTCTTAGAAAAACATCTTTATTCTTTCAGACTCTGAGAGTTAGTCTGAAATTGCAGATAAGTGCAAAATTACAAACTCAGAAGTCACCTTTTTGTAGGGGAACATAGGAAGAAGGTAAAACAAAGTGTCTGATTTTGTATCAACCTGGTTAGGAAACAGTGCCCATTTGTTTGGTAAAATATCAGTCTAAATGTAGCTGCAAAGGTATTTTTTAGATAAACTTTGAATAAAGCAGATTAACCTCCATATGTGGGTGAGCCTTATTTAATCAGTTGAAGGCCTGAATTCTACAGCGTATTTTGAAAATGCCAATATTCATAATGACATGAGCCAATTCCTTTCTTATAATGAATATTTATTTCTTACACTCGCTCTCTTTCTCTTCACACACACACTCACACACACATCCTTTTGGTTTTGTTTCTCTGGAGAACCCTGGCGTATATAACCTATATGGTTTATAAATATTATATACATTTATATTTACATATATATGTATATATCTTACACATTCTCTGTATGCATATATATGGATGTATGTGTGTATTTCTCATAGAACCAGGTCAAAAGTACCCTTGACAAGAGTACTTTTATAAATAGGTTATAGCTTTCCAGCAAAGCAGGAGTTAGATGAGGATTAAGATGTTACAATCTTCTCCAGGCCTGAATGAAACTATGGCCTAAGATTTTCTAAGTCCACAAGAGCTTGCCTCACCCTGTCCTCTCTGCAAGGTACCAGGTCACTGTGGATCATGCACCCCTCACTACTCTGAACCCACCCCTCCTCCCCTCCACACTGTCACTCCTTAGCCTGTGTCCCCTCTTTGCCCATGAAGGTGTCCTCTCTGGTCAGCCTGATTCCAGTCCTCCTCCCCGCAATCTTCTCACCACTGTGACCACCACCTTCTCATCAGAGGAATCAAATCACATCACCCCCTCACTTTAAACCTTTCGGTGGCTGTCACTGTGCCTCTACTTTGTCATTGTCATTATTTAAAAACATAATTATTTGCATTTCCTCAGCCATACCCTCATTGTGTACTACTCCACACCTTTACAGAAGTGGCCACCTCTTCTTGGAATGGTCTCTTCTCGTCTTCTCTTGTCCGTCTCACGCAAACACAGTGTAAGCATCACTTCCTCTGAAAGCCTTCCCAGCCAACCCCTCACAGCAGCATTCCTCACTGCCTCTTCCGGGAGACTGCCTGGCATTGCACCCTGTGATAGTGATCAGCCCCTAGTTGATTCATCTTTGCCTACCAAGCACATGGCCCCAATGCCTGGCACACAGTGGGCCCTTCCTGAGTGATCACCTGAGAGAAGTGAATTGAACTCATCAAATGCCTAAGTGCAAGCTGCCATACTTACTTCCTATTAGGGAGAGGGCTGCAAGGGGTGGGGAAGGTGTCTGCTCACAGCCCTAGCTGAAACCAAAGAAAAGATCTTCCATCTTTTCTTGAGGGGTGGTCAGGAAATCTAAAGCTAATGATCTGCTGCCTGCCTGGCTGGGACAAGGGTCCGAGGAAGGCAGTGGCTGGGGAGTGTGTAGGGCTGGAATTAGGGGATGTGGAAGAAGACAGGATATCCTGGACTGACAGAGAAAGTGGGTTCAAGAAAATCAGAGGCCATCAGGCCTGAGCTTTTGAGAGAAAGATCTGGAGTAATGTAGAACCTGGGAAGTGGTAGCACAAAATCATGGTGATGGTGATAACAGCAGCCATAAGCAAAACTGGAATCGAATGTGTGGCAGAAGCTCGGGGGTGGCAGGAAGAGACAGTGAATGAGCAGATACAATTGGAAAAACTTGTGTTGACGGGCAGTGAGCGGCCGGCAGATGGAGAAGAAGGTAGCGGGTGAAATATTACTGTTTTTAAATCAATAACTTGTCTTAAAATGATAACTAAACTTACTATTAATTTTGTTTCATATTCATCTTTCATAAAGCTTTCTTTGGGAGTGATAAGCCCTCATGTGATACAACTTGATCCTCTCTTTGAAGTGTCCATGAATTTTTCACAGCTTCCAACATTAATTATATTATTTATCATCATTTCCCTTTTTGAAAATACTCCTAAAAACGTTTTAGAATGTGGGCATGGAAAAAAATTACATTATCTTAAATTAATATGAATGAAGAAGGTAAGAACATTCAAGGAAATGACAAAGAGGGAATTAAATGAAAGTTTTTTGCCAGGTAACTCTAACAAACACTAACTAAGGGATGACTTGAGAAATCAATAATCTGTTTCTTCCTTGCCTATAGAATCAAATTGGTTCAAAAAAGGAGCCAAACATTTTACATTAAGAACAACTAGCATACTAAAATAATTATTTGTAAGTAATAATATGTTAGTCTGAAACTTTAGATACTGGCCCTGAGTCTCAATACTGGGAAAATGCACTTGGCCGAGCTCAGAAGCCACTGAAACACTGTGGGTTTGGCATCTCATGTCAAGCCCAATCCCTTTGCTATTTGAGTTCATTTATTCTTGGCAAAATGTAACTTCCTGCCACTAAGAAGAAAGATTTTTAAAGTCTCATAAAAATGATTCCAAAGTTTACTTGGACTTCAAAAAGCTCTTACAAAACAACATTTTTATTAGCTAAATTTATGGAATATGGTGCATAAGGATTACATTTTCTTTTATCTTAAATAAGTAAAAACTAGGGCAAAACCAATGGGATGTGGAGCTTGGAGAAGCTTGGCAAAGAAGAAATCCTCAGGGGACCACTTTGCCATGAGTTACAGGAGAAATAGAATCTCCATAGAGGAAGTGTGCTCTCTCTAGGAATCCTAGAATTGGGGTGCAGCTCAGTTTTGCTACAGATCATCAAAGCCCAGAGCTTACTACCTTACACTAAGGTCTCTGTGCAATGGCTCACATCAGGTCTGATCCAATATCAGAAGGTAAAAAGAACCTGATAATGCGCATTGCTGGCATCTTACTAGATGGGTCATGTTCTTCAAAAGATGAAAAGATTGTTACCTTCTCCAGTAAAGGCTGAGCCCCAGCAGGAAGAGCTGAGGTGTGAACAGGAAAGCCCCAGGTCATGAGCCTTCCAATTTTCACAGCCTGAGCAATACCCAGTCTCAGAGAGAAGATCCCAGGAATGCAGCTCACCCCTTCCCAATGCCCACTCTGCTTGATTATTAATCTTATATTTTGAGTGGCGGGTTAGGTTGAAAGTCTTGATCTTTAGCCTACTAGATTTATTTGGTATAACAGATCTTTGTTAACCAAGCATTCATTTGCGACTTCCTGAAGATGCCAGATTGCTTAGGAAAGCAAAAATAATCATAACATTAAGTGTTTACTAGTAATCTGACAACTTATAAAAATTACTCCCCACTCCAGGAGTCCTCCTGGCTGGGTCCATCCTCACTTAAAGTCAAGGCTTCGTTCATTAATCTTTCCCCAGATAGTCTGCTGTTGGAAATGTTGGACACTGTAATGCTAAATACTACAAATTGACGTAAATCTTGCAAGGTTTTCATGCAGTCAGTGAAAGTGACATTGGTGGGTCTGCTAGAATTGCAGGCAAAGCCATTCCATATCCTACCCTGAAGGATGCCTAAACAGACAGCTGCAGAGAGGTTCTGCCTATGGTCCCAGGCACGATCAAGGAGACCCTGTTCAAGCACAGCTGATGGTTGAGAGGGAGAAGGAAGAGAGGGAGAACTCAGAGTTGGTGAGCGAAAGGCAAACACTCAGGATGGATTGGGAACATCCTGCAGGTACCAGAAAATTAGGATAATGTGAAAAATATAGGGATAGCGATTAAAAAATCAGAGGAGCCCACTTAAGGGAATTCTCATTGAAAGTTGTGATATTTTAAATATTAAATAATAATCATTATTACATTATAATTAAATAAAAATAAAATTAGTGATAGTATTAGGTAACTGGAATGATTTTCTGGAACTCGTAATCTATAAAAGACTACGAGTTCAAAATCAGAGTCAAAGGAGAAAAGCTAAAAGAAATAGTAAAAAAAGAAATGTAATTCAAAAGAAGAATGAAAGCAGGATTTATGTTTGTCATGATTTCATGAGATAAGGGATGTAGATATGCCTATGTGTATACCAATTTACATACATATGCATATATGAATTATATGCACAGATTTGGCTGCTACATTACTTTATAAACATATGTGTGTATATAATACATATGTTCTGGGTAAGTAGAAAAGAAGAATAGACAAAATAATTGGGAGTGAGCTGAACTAATACAGAAATAGAAGAAACTCTCTCCAGAATAGGAAGGGCTGATCAGTATCATGGTCTTGTATAATAACCAGGGGACCCACATTTAACCTCTCATGGTCACAAAATGACCAAGTAGGAAGAAGGCTCAGAAGGCTCAACAGTGTGCTGCAAGTGACAAAGCAGAAACAGGGTCCAAAGAGGAGGGCTCATAAAGCAGACTGACTTCCTCATCTCCTAGAAGCCAAAACCTCTAGATAACCCACAAATTCTTATACTAACAAGAACACACACTTCTAATGATGGTTAAAAAAAAAATTAGCTCAGTGAATCGTAACATTAGGACAGTGGCTATGTACTGAAGCATGCGAAGCTGGAAGGACATCTTATTTCTGGGGAAGACATCTAGTCTCAAAAAACTAAAATCTATATGCCCAATGAGGACTGAAGATGCAGCAAGGAAGACTTGATTATTTATGGACACTCAACCTAATGATCAGTGTGCAGGATTGAAGATCCTGAACTAAATAAGCAGGTCTCACACCCACCCAAAAGTTTTGGACTGAACAGCCCAGATCTTGTCATTTCCACTGGTCTGAGACCACGTCTCATTTTACTTCGGGTTAGTAAGTGTATTGTGACATGAAAGCCTAAGGAGGCAACCTCAGGAATAAATGAAAATGAGGATAAACATTGCAGTGAGAATCCAGATAAGGAAAAAACCTTCTGCTTAATTGTTCTAGTAGTATGTGTGTTGAGCACTCTTAGATCCCTGGTTACTTTGTGTTTGGTCTGTTTTGAAAGATTTTTAATCTTTGTAAGGTAATCTGGTCTGTTAAACTTGTGATTTTTTTTCATGAGATGGAGTCATGCTCTGTCACCCAGGCTGGAGTGCAGTGGTACAATCTTGGCTCACTGCAACCTCCACATCCTGGGTTCCAGCAATTCTCCTGCCTCAGCCTCCCAAGTAGCTGGGATTACAGGTGCCCACCATCATGTTTGGTTAATTTGGCACTTTTATTAGAGATGGCATTTCACTATGTTCACCAGGCTGGTCTTGAACTCCTGACCTCAAGAGATCCTCCCACCTTGGCCTCCCAAAGTGCTGGAATTACAGGCATGAGCCACCCTGCCCAGTCCTAAACTTGTGATTTTAATCGTTTACAAGTGTTTATGTGTACTAGTATTATTTAAATGTTGGGGGAAATTTTATTTTTAAAGTAAATTCTGTAAGTAGTATGTTAGTATTTAGTATAATTGCATATTTTTAAAACACTAGTCATTTGATGAATAATTAAGATGAATGAAGCATTACGCAAAGCGATCTTGCATATGTTTACACATTCAAAAGGCCATTTAATGGAGAAGAATCTAATCTTTGCTCATTCTAAAACCAATGCAAAGCTGTAATCATTACTTGTATGTTTTTAAGTATAACTTATTTTTATACATTTCATTCCCTTCTCCTAAAGTTTTATGTAAATTAGCTTGAACTTCTTGTACATCAGTTTACGTACAAGTAGCCTGCGATGGATCTTCCCACTAATTCTATATCCAATACTTCCCAGGTCAAAACCTTTTATAACAGTAAGTAGGGAAAGACATAGCAAAGGCTTTTGTTGTTTCTTTTACAAGGCAGAGCTGAGCAAACTTGTGAATTTGTCTACATGAAAAAGACATTTCTGGCTAGGTGTGGTGGCTCATGCCTGTAATCCCAGCACTTTGAGAAGCCAAGACAGGTAGATTGCTTGAGGCCATGAGTTTAAGACCAGCTTGGCCATCTCTACTAAAAATACAAAAAAAAAAATTAGCCAGGTATGGTGGTGCGTGCCTGTGATCCCTGCTACTTGGGAGGCTGAGACACAAGAATCACTTAAACCTGGAAAGTAGAGGTTGCAGTGAGCTGAATTGTGCCACTGTACTCTAGCCTAAGCAACAGAGCAAGAATCTGTCTCAAGAAAAAAAGAAAGAAGAGAGAGAGAGGGGGAGAGAGAGAGAGAGAGAGAGAGAGAGAGAGAGAGAGAGAGAAAGAAAGAAAGAAAGAAAGAAAGAAAGAAAGAAAGAAAGAAAGAAAGAAAGAAAGAAAGAAGAAAGAAAAGAAAAGAAAAAGGCATTGCTTAGAAAAGTAACTGAGTCCTGTTGAGCCTAAGTAAAGGAGAATAATGGAGGTTGTAGTCTGCAAAATATGAAGATGCCCCCAGAGACACAGCTGTGGGTGCCTCTCATGAGACAGATGTTCAGGAAACCTGGGCTGTTGCTCTGGAATTTTCAGTGAGTTATTTTACTTGCCTTTGCCTCAGTTTACAGAAAATAAATTGGCAACAATACCTCCTTGTTATTGTGAGGATAAAATAAGAGAGTGTGATATTTCTCTTTTAAATGTATAAAATGCTGAAAACTTGGAGGCCACTAGAAAGTACAGTGGTGGAGGTGTGGTAGTAGGGGGGAAGAAGGATATATAAAGCTCCTAAGGTGAAATAGGCATCCGGAAGGCCATGATGTGATGTGTGAGTGACACTGATCAGCTAAACATCCTATGTAGTGTCTTAAAACAGCAGCAGTAACAACGTTTATTTGAGAGTAGGAATTTTGGAGGAAAGTATCATTCATATAAAAGAGGCTTCTGCTGCTCAAATAGTTCATTCCTCAGCAAAGGCAGGTTACTCTGTCTGAGTCCATTGTAGCTCTATGGAGCAAATAGGACAGGACAAGGAGATGGTTCCTGACCCCTGTCCTGCCACAGATCTGCCCCACCTCCCAGGCTCTGTTACTAGAGTAACAGAGATGGGAAGCCCAGAACCAGTCCCTTTAATGCACTTATTTGCAAAACAAGATGTCACTATGCAGCAGAGTGACAGTCCTTTCTCCAGGTACTGTCCCAGAGTTCTCCAAGCTAAAGCCAGGGCTACATTCACCAACTCAGACTCCTGCTGAGCTAAGTAACCACGTTATCCTACCTTCTCCTGGGGAGCCCTGGCACCCTTGCCCTGGGGAGAGTTTGAAGAACAACCTGGAAGTTCCCAGTTTTTCCTCAAATCTGGGTTTCCATGAGTATGGGCTGCCAGTCAGAGAGCCACGTGCCTGCCCTTGCCTGGCTCAAGACTGTCACTCTCTGCCAGATTCATATTGCTCTCTGACCCTTAGTCTCCCAGCCTGGATCTTGACCTTGAACTGAACTCTGAAGGAAGTTCATGACATTAAAGGAAGTTATTTCTCTCTTTTCAATTAACCCAAGCATTTTGCTCTATGATTCCATTGGGTAAAATGTTGGAGAGCAGGACATTGACACAGCCACAGAGTATCACACATGGAATCCTCACTCATTCCCCCAGGGAAACAGCACCTGTAGAGGACAGATATGGTAGACACCACTGTGACAGCTGATTTTATGTGTCAACTTGACTGGGCCACAGGATGTCTAGACATTTGGTCAAACATTTTTGGGGATATGTCTGTGAGGATGTTTCTGGATGAGATTAACATTGAATCAGTAGACTGAGTAAAGCAGACTGCCCTCCCCACTGGGCGTGGGCCTCATCCAACCTGTTGAAGCCCTACATAGAGCAAAACAGCTGAATGGCTCCCAAATGTGGTGATCTCCAGCTGCCTGACTTCTGGAGCTGGAACGTTGTTCTTTTTCTGCCTTCAGACGCAAACTGAAAATCAGCTTATCTTGTATCTTGAGCCTGCTGGCTTCCAGACTAAACTACACTTTGACTCTCCCAGGTCTCCAGCTTCCAACTGCTGGTCTTGGAAACTATCAATCTCCATGATCATGTATAAGTTCTCTCTCTCTCTCTCTCTCTCTCTCTCTCTCTCTCTCTCTATATATATATATATATATATATATATATAAATTTCTATATATATCTAAAAATTCATATCTATCTATCTATATATATATATATACACACATGAATCACTGAGCAATGGGGATACTTTCTGAGAAATGTGTCACTAGGCACTTTTGTCATTGTGTGAACATCATAGCTTATACTTACATACACCTGGACGGTGTGGCCTACAACACACCTAGGCTATAGGGTGTAACTTGCTGCTGGTAGATTACAAACCTGTACAACCTGTTACTGTACTGAATATTGTAGGCAATAGTGACACCATGTTAAGTATTTATGTATCTAAACATAGCCAACCATAGAAAAGGTACAGTAAAAGTAATGTATAAGAGATAAAACATGGCATAGCTGTATAGAGTGCTTACCATAAATAAAGTCTGCAGGTTGGAAGTTACTCTGGGTGAGCCAGTGAGTGAGTGATGAGTAAATGTGAGGGCCTTGGACAATACCCTACCATAGACTTTATGAACACTGTACACTTAGGTTACCCTCAACTTATTTTAAAATCATTTTCTTTCTTCAGTAATTCATAACCCTTAGCTTACTGTAACTTTTTTACTTTATGAACTTTTTAATTTTTAAAATTTTCTGACTGTTATAATAATAATTAGCCTAAAACACAAATGAATTATATAGGTGTGCAAAAATGTTTTATTTTTATTTTGTGGGCTCTTTTCTATTTTTAATTATTTTTACTCTTCAAAATTTTTTATCAAAAACTAAGACACAAACACTCATTAGCCTGGGCCTACACATGGTGGAGATCATCAACATCACTGTCTTTCACTGCCACACCCTGTCCCACGGCAAGGTCTTCAGGGGCAGTAACATGCAGGAACCATCATCTCCTGTGATAAGAATGCCTTCGCCTGGAATACCCCAAGGAAGAAACAATTGAGAAGATGCAGGAATAAAGTAACCTTATGTACAAGCTTTGATTAAAACTTGAAATGAGGAAATAAATAAATAAATATAAATATAAGAAGTGTTGCTGGTGAACATATAGTGCCCTGCATCTAGAAATATGAAGTTACTTTCAAGAGATTAGTAGTAGAAGGGATCATTGATGGTTCCTTGAAGCCAGGGTCATATTTGGAATGGGAAGCAGCTCAGCTAAAAAAAAAAAAAAAAAAAAAAAAAAAAGAGAGAGAGAGAGAATGACACCCTTGCTGGCACAAGCACAAAGGGTAAGTTATCACTTCCCTTTTTCTAGTGTTAAGTAAATACGTTTAACAAAGATGACTCTTGTAAATTTGGTATCACCTTGACTCTTAGTTTCTAAGCAGCATTGCTTGCTATAACTTAGGCTAGAGAGTTACTAGCAGAAACGCAGCTGTATCTGAAACATGCTGCAACTACTCTTTTCAGGAAGGATATAAGAGGAGGAACTTTTAAATGCTTGGCTCCACATCTTAAAGACAAGTTCTCGCTAAGGTGAGAAAGGCAACATTATAGAATGAAAAGCATACACAGCTGGATTCTAAGACGGACTCTGCAATTAACCAATTATGTGACTTTAATCACTTACTTTCTCCAACTCTCTCCGGTGTTCTTTGTTTTTGTTTTTAATAAAATGAGCTGGTCGGTGAATTGGACTCCCTCAAAGATCTCGCCCAGGACAAAAACATGGTCGTGCATATTCACCATACCATATCCAGCATCTAGCACAGCTCCTCAAACATAAAAGAAGTCCAATTCGTATTTTACGAGGAAAAAAACCAGAATATCAAATAATTGGTTACATCTCAGGACAACTTCAAAAACCTGTCGATCCGGAGAGTTTCTCACATTTGTCTATCTCCTTGCCCTGGATCTTTTCAAGTTTAATCACTTTCCCCAAGAGAGCCTCCAGAAGTGAAGAGGGCGTATAGTGCAACTTGACCACTAGATGGCAGCACGAACCCACCGCAGAATCATCCCTAAAGCGGCCACAGACCTCAGACCAGCTGTTTCAACTGAGCGGGCACAACTGAGCAGATTGTGAATAAAAGCTGCCCGGGCTGGTGGCTTTCCCTATACCCTTCCTTTTGTTTTGATTATAAGGAATCTATATAAGTTTCGTTATCGATAGGAACATAAACGATCTGTTGTTTCAGCCCTAGGATATTAATATTGCCTTTATATAAATTGTTGATATTTTGTTCATCATGGGTTTCCTTTCATTAATTTTGATTAATGCAAATTTTAAGTTACTTCCACCTTAGTCCTGAAAAAACAAGACTGCTCCAGGGACCACCAAAATAATCTTACAGAGAAAGTAGGTATAAATAGCATGGGAGATGCGTCCGTGCCCACTGGAGACCTCCAGTATATGCAGCAGGAGCTCAGTAACGTTTTTCAGTGAACCAGGACAAGGATATTCAGTGTCTGGAGGTGCAAAGCAAAAATACCAAGCACGGATGCATCAGTGAAAAATACAGCCCTGGGTCCTGGACCTCATCCACAGTCCATGCTTTACCAATGCCGGTAAAAAAGAGTTTGGCAGTGCCCATGGCCTTGATGTTGACTAGGCCAACATCATTCATTCAAAAAATGAATGCAAGCCCAAAAGGTGAGAATTCCTTTCCTCCTGTTTGTTTTTTTTCACTAATTCGTGGACTTCTTCATCACCTCTCTCCTCCTTCTAGAGCTCCAGCTGCTTCCCTGGGTACCACATTCTGAGCCACTTTACTCCCTCCCTTTTTATCTATTTATTTTTATTGATTGATTCACTGATTGAGACACAGTCTCTCTCTATTTCCCAGGCTGGAGTGCAGTGGTGTGATCACAGCTCACTGCACCCTCAACCTCCTGGGCTCAAGGGATGCTCCTGCCTCTGCCTTCTGAGTAGCTGAGGCTACAGGAACCCACCACAACACTCAGCTAATTTTTGGGCTTTTTGTAGAGATGGGGTCTTGCCATGTTAGCCAGGCTGGTCACAAACTCCTGGGCTCAAGTGATTCTCTCGCCTAGGCCTCGCAAAGTGCTGGGATTACAGGAATGAGCCACTGCACCCGGCCACCCTCCCCCTTTTAAAAATCCCCTTTCTATCCTCTCTCTGCTCTCCTACCTTACCCAGAGAAGTTTTCTTTAGTTCCGCCTCCTGTTCTATTTTTTTTTTTCCTTAGATCCCAGAGGAAGTAAGAAGATGGACTGGGAAGGGAAAAGGGGGAAATCTCAGAGAATGGAAGGATCAGAAAGCTGGAGGCCAAATCTAGACTCTAAGCTCCTGGGCACAGAACATCCCCGCCAAACTTGGCACAGTGCCTTGCACAAAACAGGTGCACAATAAATATCCATTTGTATGGATGATTACTTGTGTCAATTAGCAATGTGCTCATACAACTAGTGAAAAGTCATACAATAATCCTAAATAATGAATGTCCTATATACAACTGTCTCAAGGACTTAGCCAAGTGACAACATCCATTAACACCGTAGCTAATTACCTTTGTGCCTGTCCCCTCCTCCCAGTAGCTTCAAGTGGTCAAGTCTTAAAAATCCTGAAGGTCAAAGGGTAAGCAGATTCCAGCTCCCCTTGAACTTTCCCTGAGGCCCAGTCAACATCAAGGCCATGGGCACTGCCAAACTCTTTTTTACTGGCACTGGTAAAGCATGGACTGTGGATGAGGTCCAGGACCCAGGGCTGTATTTTTCACTGATGCACCTGTGCTTGGTATCTTTGCTTTGCACCTCCAGATTCACTCCGGAGACTTCTCTACCTGCTCTCTGGCCTGGAGAGCCCCATCATCAAAACCCTCAAGCCCTCTGGATTCTGGCTGGGTGTAGCCAGTAGGAAGTTTTGGTATTGCAGAGAGATTATGACCTTTTGCTTCCTTGCTGCAAGGTTATCTGCAGATGACACTGTCTAGAAAGTTCACCCCTGCTCAAAGGCAGCAGTCTACAGCCCTGCCTCCTCCCTCCATTCCTAACAAGGAAAGCTGGTACTACTGGCTCTGCTAGTATTATCACTATGGTCCTCAGATTCAGGCACGTGAGACCTGACAAATCTTTACCGAGCTCTCCACTTGTAAAACACACTGTGTGCTCAGAACTTAGCTTCCTCATTCAGATAGACCAAGGCCAGCTTCCAGGGTCTGCTCAAGTCTAATCCTCAGTTCTCTCTCAATGGGTGGGAAACTGTGACCCTAGACCCAAGGGGTAGTGGGCAGTTAGGGTGGGTGGGAAGCTGTGGCCCCAGACCCAAGGGGCAGTGGGGCAGTTATTTGTAGAACTGTGAGCAGAGTTTGGACACATGGCCTAGGGTGTCTGCCCATGAGCTTGTCAAGGTGTTTGCTGTGTGCAGAATGGAGGGAAAGACGTCTGTCCCTTGCCTCCATGTTCTGGTGGCATGGTCTGTAACTTAGAGAATGCAATCATTGTATGTGCAGACCTGGCCTTCAAAGTCATTGCCTAAGTCCCTCATTTGTTGAGGTGGAGAACAGAACAGATTTTATTCAACAGTGTGCTTGCTTGAGTTATAACTTTGAAATATTCTGACTCGGACCACGTGGGCCTCCATCTGTACTCTTGCCCTGGGCCCTGCAGCTGTCAGGGGAGCACTGACTACCCGCTCCAGCGACGGCACCAGTCTTCGGAGCTCCCGACACCCACACAGTGTGAACAGCCCCTGCTGTGCAAACTCTGGGAATAATCTCAGTTTGAGAGCTTCCTCTGTTTTCTCTTGGTGCTGTTGATTGATAGATATCACCAAAGCCTAATGGTACCTGGCATACAGGTTCTCTATTTTAAAATGTTACTGACTGGAATGAGTGGAAAAGGAAAAGAGAAACAAACCCTCACATAAAACTCAAACTAAACACCGAGGGGCAATCAAATCAGCTGCAGCAGCAGGGCTAGATCAACATAGTGCTCTTAGGGACACGTGTTCCTGTAAGATACAGGCCTTCCAAGGTCATGGGGAAGAGGTGTCCAGCTCCTTTGGTGGGATGCCTGGAACAGCCACACTGGGCCACTGCACTTGAGGGGGCATGGCCACAGGGGGCTACGTCTTGTTCTTCTTTTCCAAAGATTATTAAAATTCAGTTTTGGGTTTTTGTTTTTGTTTTTGAGATGGAGTCTCACTCTATCAACCAGGCTGAAGTACAGTGGCGTGATCTCGGCTCACTACAACCTCTGTCTCCCAGGTTCAAGCAATTCTCCTGCCTCGGCCTCCTGAGAAGCCGAGATTACAGGCACACACCACCATGCCCAGCTAATTTTTTGTATTTTTAGTAGAAATGGGGTTTCACCATGCTAGCCAGGCTTGTCTTGAACTCCTGAACTCATGATCTGCCTGCCTTAGCCTCCCAAAGTGCTGGAATTACAGGCATGAGCCGCTGCGCCCAGCCGAAGCTGCTACTTTTCAAGTGAGATGATCTTAACTAGATCATTCTGGTTAAGTTGTCCTGGTTCCTGGACCTTTCTAGAAACTTCCATGGCTATTTCCCTGGTTTCCAATGTCTATGCTTCCCTCAACAACATTCTCTTTACATATTGCTTTCTCCCACCTTTGTTTATATATTCATTTAAAAATATTGAGAGCCAGCATGTCCCACAAACCATTGTAGTGTTAATCTGTCATGAGATGAGTTTAAAATTAAAAAAAAAAAAAAACTATCGTGGCCTCTGGGGAAACAGTATGGAGAAAGATAGCAGTTCCAGTGAGAGAGACAGATAACATATAGATAACCACCCATCCATTTAACTGGCATGTATTGATAACTTCCAGTGTGCCAGACACTGCTCTAGGCCTGAGGATACAGCCCTAAATGAAATACACACACACACACACACACACCCTGCCGTATGGAGCTCATATTCTAGGAGGGAAGATAGATGATAGTGTTGAAAAGCCAAGTATATAGTATGGGATTTATACTTTGGGGAGTTTCCCTAGAAGATAGAACCTGAGGCAACAGCTTATGGCAAACACTTCTTTCACAGTGAAATTCCAGAGAAGCAGGAACAAAAGAAACAATGAGGCAGGGAAAGAAAAAACGAGGGCTGGTTGCTGAGCTAGCTACAGCTGCCTTAAAAGCAGTGCTCGGTCTGGGTGGGCCTAAGCATGGAAGGGGAGATTGGAAGTGGCTCTCGCAGAGGTCCCAGCTGCCCAAGGCCAGGATGCCACCTTGCCGCCCCACCAGGATGGTGGCAGAGCTCCAGGAACCTGCTTTCAGGCAAGGGCAAGCCCTCCCCTCTATGCCCACCAGAATGTGGTGGCTGCCCGGTGAAGCCAGAGCTTCATTGAGCAGAGAAGCACTGCCCAGCTAATCCAGGAAGGGGCATGAACTGGGTCCACAAGAGTAGTTAAGAAGCATGGTGTGTGATGAGGAGACTGATCAGCAAGGGTCTAGGAAATGTGAGAGCAATGGAGATATACAACTTTAACAGAGTGGTCAGGCAAGACCCTCTGAGTAGGAAATAGGCATTAGAAGGGAGCCCAGAGAGAGATACACTCTAGACAGAGAGAGAGGCAGCAAGACTGGAGGACAGCGTGGAGGGAGGGAGTCTGGAGAGGACAGGCTGGGGAGGGTAAATGGTGGGGTCAGAGAGTGAAGGCGGCTGCCAGGGAAGCCACACTGGGAGGGGCTGTGGCTGAGCTGTGAGGGAGGCGGCAGGCCCTCAGATGACCGGCCTGGAGGATGGACTAATCCTGCACTGAAAGGGAGGCAGGAAGGTTATGAGGCCATGGCAGGAACCCAGGCAAGAGGCTCTGATGATGTGCACCAGACTAGAAATGGCAGAAGGCCGAGAGGCAGACAGGCCTCAGATAGACTCTAAGGGCAAAACCAGTGGGATTCTGGGAAAATGCATATGCAGTAGGAGAGAGACGGAGCAGGCAAGGAAGACTCCAACGATTTGGGCTGAAACAACAGAAGGGCCGGAGCTTCCACTCACCTTGACAGAGAAAGCCTGGGAGGGTAGCTTAGAGGGATCAGAAGTCCCACTTTCGGGCATCCAAGCGGAGATGTCAGGGGTTGTTTGTAAATCTGATCTGGAGTTCAGGAGAGAGGCCCCTGCTGGAAGGGTGACTTTTGGACCAGTTATGAAGTAAATGGTCACTAAAGCCATGAAATAAGTAAAATAATTGCAGACGGTGAGAAGTCCGATGAGGAAAAGCAAGCAGGATGATGGAGAGAAGTCACAGCAGAAAGCTGGCCAGGTAGGACGGTGGGAAGGCCTCTCTAAACAGGGGAATGGTCAGCTGCCTTGAACAGTGGTAAACATGTCCAGCATCCCTTATACAAAACCATTGGAGAAAGGTGAGTTTCAGAATTGGAATTTGGGGGTTTTAGACAGAGAACACAGTGCACACACCATATTGTATATAACACCAACAGCAGGATCTGGGGCAGCAACTCATGATCCGTCTTATAAATACTTCTGCAGAAAACATGTATTTATCACATGAAGTGGGATAAAACACACCAATGGCTTCGTCAGTACAGATCACATTTGATGGCCACATGAGTTTGCAAGAAACGTACGTTTTTCACTTTACTTTTTTTTTTAATCTGACAGAGTTTACTCAGCTATATGCTTTTTGTTGGTATGTTTTTGTTTTTGTTTACTTTTCAGTGCAAGGCACTGTTTTAAGTGCTCACACACATGAATTCATTTACTCTTCATTACAATCCCAGAGGGCAGGGGTGCTGTCACTATCACCACGTTACAAATGAGGAAACCGAGGCACAGAGGGCTTTCTTGCATTCCCATAACAGCAGAGCCCGGCTTGTCCAGCTCCCAGGTCAGCCCTCTTCATCTCTCCGCCAGAAGCACGTGCAAAGGTCCTCAAGTGGGAGGAAGTGCAGAGTGTCTGAAGACCCAGGAGATGGAGGTGGCAAATGGCAGAAGTTGGACAGGATTAGACAGAAAAGCCTGGCAGGGCCTGATCCTATGATCCCAACTCCTCTGTAGGGCTGAATGCCCTAAGTACAGCATCTATTTCTCCTAAATGTTTCTGTTTGTTTGCTTTTGAACAAATTAATCTGATCCATGTCTTCATAAATCCATGCCAGCTGCTCTACAGTGAGAAATAGAGGAGGGTATCATGCAAGCCAGTAGTCGGGTCACATCTCAAATCCCACATTCTTATGTCTGCCACCCAGCAAACCCTAGGAGCATGTAGAGTTAGTGAAATTGAAGGAAATTTAAAAATGGGAATTTGCATGTCTTATTGGCCCCAAATTGGGCATATTTAATTAATTCATTTATTATTTTTTTAATTTACTTTTTTGTGACAGGGTCGTCCTCTGTGGCCCAGACTGGAGTGCAGTGGCATGTGGCATGATCTCTGCTCACTGCAATCTCATCTCCTGGGCTCAAAAGATTCTTCTACCTTAGCCTCTCAAGTAGTTGTGACTGCAAGCACAGGCCACCATGCTCAGCTAATTTTTGCATTTTCCTAGAGACAGGGGTCTTGTTACGTTGCCCAGGCTGGTTTCGAACTCCTAGGGCTCAAGCCGTCTTCCCACCTCAGCCTCCTAACGTGCTGGGATTACAGGCATTGAGCCATCATGCCCAGCCTGGACACACGTAATTAAAAAGCAAAATCAGCCCAGGCACAGTGGTTCATACCTGTAATTTCAGAACTTTGGAAAGCCAAGGTGGGAGGATCGCTTGAGCCTAGGAGTTCAAGTCCAGCCTGGGTAACATAGAGAGACCCTTATCGCTACAAAACATTTCAGAGCTAACTGAGTTTGGGGGCACATGCCTCTGGTCCCAGCTATTCAGAAGGCTGAGCTGGGAGTATCACCTGAGCCCAAGGAGAAAGACAAGGCGGCAGTGAGCCGTGATGAAGCCAGTGCATTCCAGCCTGGTTACAGAGCAAGACTCTGCATCAAATAAACAAAGCAAAAAAAGGGAGAAAAGAAAAGAAAAAAATTGCCCCCAAATTTGCCATCTACAGTTATTTTCCATATAAATCCTCTATTTCTTCACATTAACATGTCAGTATTTCTTTTCTTAACCTTACTTAACTGCCATCTTTACATTGTTTTGTGTCTTTTAAGGTTTTTTTTCCTAGTCAGTTATTTCTAGTAAATATTCCCTTGGAGCCCCATAATGGTCTATCTCACTTTATCACAATGATCAGAAGGGGCCCCATGAACATGCTCCAGGCTGCTAAACCCCACAGAGGGTCATGTTGCCCCCGTGTCCACCCACAGCCTTCAACAGACTTCGGGAATATTCTGCCTGGCAAACTCATCTGTGGGCTCCTGAGGAAAATTTTATTTGATATATCATCGCTATGTAGGGTTGAGATCATTAAATATCTAACTGTACAATCAAAATCAAGGCATTTATAAACTGGCATGTAACAATATTTCTTATCACAGCCTCGTAAATACTTCTCCCAAAACTAGAATCAAGCTCATATTTGCTAATGCCACCCTTTCCTTTCCTCAGACCTTTACTGTCCAATGCAGTGGCCACAAGCCACACGCAGCTGCTAAGCACTTGGAATGTGTCTTGTCCAAATTGAAATATGCTACAAATGCAAAACCCACACCAATTTAAAAACTTAATACCAAAAAACCAAAAAGACTACAATATATCTCATTAATAATGTTTATATTGATCCCATATTAACATGATAACATTTGGGGCATATTGGGTTAAATATATTTGTTATTTAAAATGAGTATGTTTCATTTTATTTTTTATTGTGGTTTTAGACCGTAAGAGGAAAAAGAGAGAGACACGGGAGGGAAGAAAAGGAGGGAAGGGAAAGAGAAAGAGACAGGAAGGGGAAAATAGAAGGGCAAACTATTCTGTTCTTAATAACATGATCTATTTTATCTGGAATGGCCTGGTTCCGCGTTTCCAGGACTCAGTGGTATTTCTATAGTTCAAAAACATCTCAATACTCATAATCTTAGCCTATGAAGCCACTTTTATCTTTGCGAGAAGAAATGGGCTACATGTTTCCTTTGATCAATACGTGTTTCCTTTGATCTCCAGGAGTCTTCCCCTGGCCGCATCTCAGGGAGGTGGAGCCTCTTCGCTTCCCAAATGTTACCAATGAGTGGGAACCCTCCTAGCCCACTGAGGCTTTTAAGATTTTTATCTTAAACAGTGTAGGTAAAATGCCTTGAGCCCACACCCAGCTGGGGTCTGGTTCATTAAAAAATAAGAAGATTGAATTAACCATTTTTTTTCCTGCAGTGTCTTACAAACTTATAGAAAAAGTAACAGAAAACTAAGCTTTTCTCCTTCGAATGTCTGCTTTGAATATCATTAAGGGCAAACCTTGTTTTCTCATCTTGCTAAATATTATAATGTGCCTAAATGCTATTTCATATCTTTATGTGACTGTTTTATAAAGTTGGCCTCTGGTTAAATTGTTAAAATATTGCAAAAGCACCTTCTCTAACTCATTTCTCTTGGAAAAGAAATGAGTAACATCATAAAAGGACATTTTATAAAAGTCTAGTAATTAGATGTGATCACCTATAAGTCAAGATTATTTATCAAGTTACTCTAAAGCACACATTGGGCCTTCTTCATCTTCCGTTGGAGTTTGGAAGTCATTTTATTATACACATCAGAAGACAAACTTTGGGGATCTGAACCAGCTCTGCACAGAGGTCTCTTCCTTTCAGAGTATTAACTCTAAGAGGAGGGTTAATTGGGCAACATCCTTGGAGAATGCGTTCTCCAGTCCTGTAACATCAAAAAGTAAATATTTACCTGATTCTATGCTTTAAATTACTTTTGTCTCAGCTATGAAAAATGTCCTAATTTTTGTTGTTGTCTTTACTTTCTAACTCTAGAGAGCACTTAAAAAGTCAGGGCTTAGGGTTTTAAATGATTGTCAAGTGGTAGTAACACTAAGCCACAGGAAGACTTGTCTCTGCTCTTCAGCTTCGACCACTGATTGTCTGGAATGCAGACCACAAAAGTGGCTCAGCCTTTGTCCTCCAAAGCATATAATGAGTGCCATGCATTTTCTGGGCCACAACCTCACTGGTCAGGCCTTAGAGCATGCACTTAACATAGCCTATTATTCTTTTATGTCCAGGGATCAACCCTCACGTAATAAATTGCGGATGTTTGGCTTCTAAGTAAATAAGTGGAGGAAATTTTATTAATATTAGAAGACATTTTTTTCATTCCTATGGAGCCCAGGACTGCAGAGCTCAGCATGACTGTCAGCCTCCTAGCCAGGGGGTGGGGATTCCTGAATCTTACCCAGGACCTGTCCTTCCCTCCACCCCACACAGAGAAATGGAACAAATGCCTCTGAAGCCAAGATACTAATGCAATGTGTGTCCATAAAGAGAAAAGGCAAGGGGGTCAGGAAGATTGGGGGAGAGAACATGTGTTTCCTCTAGTAGCAAAAATTACTCCATTCGGTTTCCACATATGCCCTCTAGAGCCTGGTCCACCGTGGAAACCCACTAAACCTTGAGAAGACTTTGTCTCACCACATACATAGAAGTGTACCTGCTGCTTGGACCTGTTTTGGCTAAAGAATTAAGTTGAGTGAAGGAAAGGGGCAGCTAGGTGGGTCATTTGCCATCTGTGGCAGCCTACTGGTTGCCTCCGCAATATTCATCTCCTCTTCTTTCTTGGTCACAGAACCGTGGACCAAGTGCTTAGCAGATAGTGTCCCACTATCCTCTCTGTACAACCAGTTAGACACAACCATCTATGTGGAACCAAACAAAACGCTTAGTCCATGAACTGAAGGGCTGACAGGGAGATTTTGGTACAGCCTTGCAGATCAAGTTGTCCTATTCCCAAAAATCCAATAAAAAGACCTGTATTAGTCAGGATCTCCAAAGAAACAGAACGAATAGGATCTGTACAGGTACAAAGAGAGAGTTACTGGAAGGACTTAGCTCATATGATAATGGAAGCTGGCAAGTCCAAAATCTGCAGGGTGGGTGAGCAGGCTAAAGAGCTAGGGAAGAGCTGTGGTTGCAGCTTGAGTCTGAGGGCAGCCTCATGGCAGAATTCCCTCTTCCTCGGAGAGGTCTGTCTTTCTTTGTCTCAAGGTCTTTAATTGATTGGGTGAGGCTCACCTATGTAATGGAGGGTGATCTGCTCTTCTCAAAGTCTAATGATTTAAATGTTAATCCCATCTTAAAAGTGCCTTCACAGTAATATCTAAAATAATGTTTGACCAAATATCTGGCTACCATGGCCTAGCCAAGTTGACACATAAAATTAACTGTCACAAACCACCAAACAGAAATGCCTATGAAAAAAATGTAAGGAAACTTATGCCCATGCAAGGATCCAGTTTCCAGTCAGCATTGGGAGCTGTGTGGGGCTGCTCTGGGCTTCCTGTTCCTCCACACTGCCATCCGGCAAGGAGCGTCCGCCTCCTATGGTTGCTGACAGTAGTCCCGTTCTGAGTGTCTGTGCTGAGACTGCCAAGGCTGGGTCTTGGTATGGGGGAAGAAAATGAACCTCACACTCACCTCACCCAAGAGTGAAAGCAATTAACTGGAAATGGATCATGCATCTGAAAGAATAGCTAAAACTATACAACTTTTAGAATAAAGCATTTAGAAGATACTATTCTTAATAGTTAAGGAGTGCTAAGTAATATAATGTTGGATACATACAAGTGCACGTGATAAACTCTAAAAAATGCATGGAAATAATTATGTGGTAAAATTCTAAAGACATGCACAGGAATAAAGTCAGGACAGTGGTTAATTCTGTGGGCTGGGAAATGACACTGGGGGGAGGTTCTCAGGGAACTTGAAGGTCCTGGTAACATCATTAGACAAACAGTGCACTCTCTTCAGAAGTCTAGATTTTAGCTCTGCGGGCTCCTCCTCGAAGCTTCTAAGTTTTAATAATTCTAGCAGCTTCCCTTTGTTCTCCTAGTTCCCGGGGTGGTAGCTGCTCCTACAGCACAACCTCTGTGACACCTTAGTGCTTTTTCTTCACTCTCGCCCTACCTAGTTAACAACTGTACAAGCACTCAGCAATTCTTCGGATTAAAGTCACTTTGTTCAAATAACTAGTATGGCTTCACTCAGCTGATTGGACCCTGACTGATAAAATATTCTTAAATTGGTTTGGAATAGCCTGTGAGTGTTCGTTTCATTGATATTCTTCATCATAGCTTATGAATATAACAAATATTCTTTTCTATCAAATATTTCATTATTTCCAAAATGAAATGATTTTCACATCAGATCACATTCCTCCCCTGGTGAGAACCCTCCAGTGGCTTCCTACTGTGCTGGGAAAAGTCTCCAGGCCTCCAGCCTGGGCTGAAAGGCTCGCTACCGCGTAACGCCCTCACCAAGACCTTTGCAGTAGTGTGTGATCACAACAAAGTTTCATCACATTTTAGAAGCCTTTAGACCAATATCCTTTAATCTGGGAATGTTCTTTTCTCCTCCTTCTCTGCATCCCATATGCTCGCTCCTAATTCAGTGAGAAGGCCCTTCTGGAATAAGGAGCATACACCACTCCAGGAGTTGTTAGCAAGCGACACCTGTCTGCTTCTCACCCAGGCAGCATAGACAGAAGCCTGATGATCAGAATACACATCCCAGTTTCATAACAATAGCTACCACTCTCCCATTCTAGGAAGAAGTCTGCAGGGAAAACAGACCTACAATTTCAGAATAGATCCATGCCAACTGCCTATACAAACCAACATAGGTTGGTTACATTTATATATGAACAGTATGGGCTGATGTTTGTTTATCTATCTATCTGAGGTAGGATCTCTTTCTATCACCTACGCTGGAATGCAGTGGTATTATCACAGCTCACTGCGGCCTCAAACTCCTGGGCTCAAGTGATCCTCCTGCCTCACCATCCCAAGTAGCTGGGACCACAGGTGCACACCACCATGCCCAGCAAACTTTTTTTTTGTAGAAATGAGGTCTAAGTATGTTGCCCACGCTAGTCTCAAACTTCTGGGCTTAAGTGATCCTCCCACCTCGGTCTCCCAAAGTGCTGGGATTTCAGGCATGAGCTACCATGCCCAGCCTGTATATCTGTTTCATTACACAGTATGATACAATATCTATCATTCATACATACATACTTATATACACACACACACACACACACACACACTTATATATATATGTGTATGTATATGTATACATATCAGGTTTTTGAAGAAAACCAACATCATAAAAGAATAGGAAGTAAATTGTATTATTGTTTGCAATTTTTCACTTCCCCTTCTGGTGACAGGATTATATAACTCTATTGATTGTATTCACTGATCTGTGACTTACAGAACCTCCTGTGGAAGAAGCGTACTTCCTATCCTCTTGATACTGGATTTACCTTAACTTGCTTTGGCAATACATGTCCAAGCAAAACTGGTTTTTTTTAGACACAGTCTTGCTCTGTTGCCCAGGTTGGAGTACAGTAGGGCAATCTCAGCTTACTGCAACCTCCGCCTGCCCAGTTCAAGCAATCTCTGCCTCAGCCTTCCCAGTAGCTGGGATTACAGGCACCCGCCACCATGCCTGGCTAATTTTTGTATTTTTAGTAGAGACAGGGTTTCACCATCTTGGTCAGGCTGGTCCTGAACTCCTGACCTCGTGATCCACCTGCCTCAGCCTCCCAAAGTACTAGGATTACAGGCGTAGTCACTGTGCCTGGCCAACTTTTTTTTGAGACAGAGTCTCACTGTGTCACCCAGGCTGGAGTGCAACAGCACTTCACAGCTCACTGCAGCCTCCACCTCCCAGTCACAGGTGATCCTCTCTCCTCAGCCTCCTGAGTAGCTGGGACTACAGTCAGGAACCACCATACTCAGGTAATTTTTTGTACTTTTTGTAGAGACAGGGTTTTGCCATGTTGTCCAGGCTGGTCTCAAACTCCTAGACTCAAGCAATCCTTCTGCCTTGGTCTCTCAAAGTTGGAGTTACAGGAGTGAGCTAGCAAAACTTTTAAGAGCCCTATGTGTTTCTATCAGTACTCCTGCTCTTTTCTGTCTTCCTTAAAGAAAGGCATAGCCCATATTAAGCCCCATTCTTTAGCCTCTTGGGATGAAAAGATACAGGTAGGAGGAGTGGAACCAGTATTGGCTTTCAACCAACATAAACAATAAACAAGAAATACACCTTTGTTCTTATGAGCCATAGAGATCACCTGTTACCATAGGAAAGCTGACAAATACAAGGAAGAAAATTAATAAGCAGAATAAGGAAAGCTGGAAGGAACAGAAATAATGTGGAAAATGGGAAAAAAAAAACAAATATATAAGGAATAGCCTCAGGGTGTTTTGAGATGGTGTGCATCCATAATCAGATTAAACTGTGATAAAAATGAGTAATCAAACATTTTAAAAGGGCACATACAATTAAAAATCTTATCTGAAATAAAAACAGAATGGCAAGACTGTACAATAAAATCGGCACAGTGAAGACTAGGTGATCTAGAACGGGGCTTCTCAGCTTCTTGGTGTGTACTAGTCGCTGGGGGTCTTATTAAATGCAAATTCTGATTTAGTTGGTCTCAAATGGGACCTGAGAAAATGCATTTCTAACATATTCTCAGGTGATTCTGATGTTGTTGGTCAAAGATTCAGAGTTTGAGAACCACTGTCGTAGATTCTTGCTACTCAAAGTGTGTAGTAGCTCCCACATCACCTGGGAGCTTGTTAGACATGGGATACTGATCCTCAGACACGCTTTGAGTAGCAAGGGTATAGAGTAGTATCTCTCAAACTGTTGGTCCCATCCCATTAACCTCAGAATTACCAGATAATTTGTCATAAAGGCAATGTATTGAACCCCACTCTAGAACTGTCGAATCAGAGCCCAGCAATTTATTTTTTAACATGTCTCCAAGATGATTCAAATGCACAATACAGTTGGAGAACCACTGAGTTAGAAAGAGTAAAAGGCAGCTTTACAAAAGACATATATAACTAAAAGACAAAAAGAAAATGTGAGAAAAAAAGTCAAACAACAGATGTTAGACCATCTGTTAAAAGAAGTCACTGAAGAAGAAAATAGGTACAGTGGAGGTGAGTAGGGAAAAGTTTCTCATAAAACACTGAGCAGGATGAATAAAAGTGGACCCACATCTACATACCGGCATATAAATGTGCAAAGAGATAGTTCTAAAATCATCCATATAGAAGGCATTTTTTTGCTCAATGAATACCAGGCAATTCACTTCCTCTTTTAATTTATTAACTCTGTAACTTGGTACTTCTAGCCTCCTACCCAAGATGAGTAATACGGAATTAAAATAAGTAAAGATTAAAACCTCTCAATGTTCCTCCCACCTACTCTTTAAATTACTTTTAAAACCTGTTTGGCAAATTATTTGGTGTTTTTTAAATTTATTGAGGAACACTGGAATAAAACAAGCATGATGTCAGATAAAAGTTATAGTTTACATAATTTTTTTTTCTTCATGTGGCAAAAGTGCTTAAATTAAATGATATTTGGGTTTTGTTAACTTTGAAATTTATTTTCTCTATTATGCCACTTTAAAAAAAAAACTACAAGTAATTTTAATCACAAGTTATTAGAGAGAAGCCAATCTAGCTATAATTTCTTTAGCAATTTTATGTCTAGCAACATAAATATTAAACTGTGTAATTTAGTTAAACACATATACATTAAATTTTGAAAGATACAAGAATTTAGACAAATTTAGTCTCTGAAGGATTTTGTTTTGATAAATTAGAGAAACTGAACATATATTTGTAGAAGACAGAGGTTACAAATATACGAGAAATTTTCATGACCTTTATGCAATTTGGCTATGAATTCTTTATGACTCAGTTCCAAGTTGGTAGGCATTCATTACGCACCTAGAAGGCTCTGACACAGAACAGTAATGACAGCCACTGTTTTTGCCCTTGTGGAGCTTACATTCTCCTATTGAAGGCAAGCAGGAAAACAAGAAAGAAACTCACTGCAAATGGTAATAGGTGCTGCACAAAAAAGTGAGCAAGGTGCTGGGAGAGAATCAAAAAAGCAGAGGGGCATCCTTCCAAGGAAAGCCAGCAACCTGATCAGGTAGAGACCCACAGGATGGTCAGCACCCTTTCATGCAGAGTGAGGGCAGCTCTGGCAGGGGGAGGAGCAAATGTACAAGCCCTGAGAGGGGAAAGAGTTTAGGGTGTCCTGGGAAGTCAACAGAAACCAGTGTGGCTGGGGGCACACATTGACTGGCAAGGGAAAGGCACTAAATGAGGTTAGGAAAATAAGGAGGGGCTAGATATGTCCAGGCCTGATGACTATGGTAGAGAGTAATTAAAATCCATGAAGAGTTTTAAGCAGAAGAAAACATTATTTAATTTGTATTTGTAAAAGATCACTCTGCACATCCATTAGAATGGCTATTAAAAAAATTAAAACCTGAAACAAAGTAAAGTAACACATGTTGGCAAGGATGTGGAGAAATTGGAATCTTTGTGCATTGTTAGTGGGAATGTAAAATGATGCAGGTATGACAGTTCCACAAAATACATAAAATAGAATAACCATATGATTTAGCGATTCCACTTCTGGGCATATACTGAAAATAATTGAAAGCGGGGATTCCAACAGATACTTTAACACCTATGTTCATAGTATCATTATTCATAATAGCCAAAAGATGAAAAATGGATAAACAAAATATGGTACATACATATATGGGATGTGTGCTACAATAAGGATGAACTTTAAAAATATTAAGCTAAGCGAAATAAGCCAGGCACAAAAGAAACAAATATAGGATGATTCCACTTACATGAGGTAACTAGAGTAGTCAAATTCAGAAAGAGAAAGTAGAATTATGGCCATGGGTGCTGGGGAGAGGGAAGAAATAGGGAGTTCATTATTTAATGAGTACAGAGTTTCAGTTTGAGAAGATGAAAGAGTTCTGGAGATGAATGGATGGGATGATGGGATGGCTGCACAAGGATGCATGTACTGAACTGCACACTTGAAACAGTTAAAATGATACATTGTATATATCTCTATGGTATACATTCTCTCTCACACGTGCTCTCTCTAGTTCTCTCTCTCTCTATATATATATATGTATATATAGACACACACACACACACACACACATATATAAACAAAGCCTTTCTGGTTTTTAACTGTCTGACATCATATATATATCATATGATATATATATATTATATATATCATATGTATACATATGATATGCATATATATATATCATATGGTATATATATCATATATGTATGTATCACCAGCGAGCCTGGCCTGGCCCATATATATATCACGTGATATATATATGATGTCAGACAGTTAAGAGAGAGAGAGAGACTCTGTGTCTCTCTCTCTCTATATATATATATATACAGAGAGAGAGAGAGAGAGAGTAACAAGGATATAGAGTAGTATCTCTCAAACTGTTGGTCCCATCCCATTAACCTCAGAATTACTAGATAATTTGTCACAAAGGCAATTTATTGAACCCCACTCTAGAACTGTTGAATCAGAGCCTAGCAATTTATTTTTTAACATGTGTCCAAGATGATTCAAATGCACAATACAGTTTGATGAGCTCACCCTCCTGCACCTTCGTGAGTCTGACAAGAAGAAGCTGATCTCTGTGGAGATGGACATCATCATGGATCACTACAAGGAGGAGAAGTTTGAGGACGGGTCACCAGCTGCCGAGTGCCTATCAGAGGAGACGGAGGAGCTCATGGCCTGGATGAGAAAGGTGCTGGGGTCGCATGTCACCAATGGGAAGGTGACCCTCCGACTGGACACCCACCCCGCCATGGTCACCGTGCTGGAGATAGAGGCTGCCCAGCACTTCCTGCGCATGCAGCAGCTGGCCAAGACCCAGGAGGAGCAAGAACGGCTCCTGCCGCCCATGCTGGAGATCAGCCCCAGGCATGCACTCATCAAGAAGCTGAATCAGCTGCAGGAGAGCGAGCCTGGCCTGGCCCAGCTGCTGGTGGATCAGACATACGAGAATGCAATGATAGCTGCTGGGCTCATTGATGACCCCAGGGCCATGGCGGGCCGCCTGAATGAGCTGCTTGTCAAGGCCCTGGAGTGACACTGACAACCAGAGGCCTCTGCCCAGGCAGGGGAAGAAGGACTGACACCACAGATGATAGCCCCACCTCCTTGAGCTTTATTTACCTAAATTAAAAGATATTTCTTAACTTGAAAAAACAATACTGTGTATATATATATATATATATATATATACACACACACACACACACACACACACACACACACACACACACATATATATATACATACATATATATATATATATATATATATATATAGAGAGAGAGAGAGAGAGAGAGAGAGAGTTGCCTGGCTGAAGTGCAGTGGTACAATCTTGGCTCATTGCAACCTCCACCTCCCGGGCTCAAGCGATTCTCTTGCCTCAGCCTCCTGAGTAGTTGGAACTACAGGCATATGTTACCACGCCCAGCTAATATTTTTGTATTTTTAGTAGGGACGGGGTTTCACCATGTTGGACAGGCTCATCTTGAACTCCTGACCTCAAGTGATCTGCCTGCCTTGGCCCCCCAAAGTTTTGGGATTACAGGCATGAGCCACCATGCCCAGCCATGTTAAGTATATTTTACCACAATAAAAAATGCTAGTGACCTTAAAAGATACATATCACTCTGGCTGTTATGGGAAGAATGGTTTGGAGGGGAACAACAATGAAGTGGAAAGAGAATTGGAAGGCAGTGACAGCAGCTGAGGTGAAAGGGACCTGGTGGATTGGACTGGAAAGAGGGGGACCCTCTCCCCATTGGTGATGTCATTTTAAAATCGGATTCTGTAATGACTATATGAAAGAATCTTCTAAATCCACCACTACAAGTAGGTTGACCAAGGATATGGACATTCTTATTCCGAAGAGTTCCACTTTCAATCAATTCAATTACCAACCAACAAAGCTAATACTCATCAGTGTTCTGTGTGTTTGCGGGGGGAGGTGCATGCATGCCAGTGCTTTGTGGTACCATGCTCTAAAAAATGAGAAAGTCTTCATGTAAGTCCACATGTGCTATTAGCTCAGATTTCCAGCTTTTTTTTTTAATGTAAATGATATCTTAAAATCATCAAATTAGGCAAAAATACAGATCCCACCAATTCTAAACTTTTATATGACATGCGTTAAAATATTCCTGAAGACTTTATTTCAACTAATACCAACATGAACTGTTCTGTATGTATTTTACTTGATACAATTTCATATACTGTAAGTGGACAGATGTTTTATTTGACCTACATGATATACACACACATGAAAAAAATAGTGATTACTATACTTTTAAGTATTATTTGTGTAAAATGTCCTTTCTCTGATTTGAGCATTGGAAATATACTAATGTCTTTCTAGATATGTTTCTGTTTAATTTCACATGAAGTTCCTTGGATTTCTGCAATACAAAATGCTCCTGGATATATTGTAAAGATGTGAGAGCAGCTTCCATATCAACCCCTAGGTATGGAGGGTCGACATATCATAACCTAAAAACACTGGAAGATTGTTTTTTTTCAAGAGCATGTTTGACAGACTGGGGCCAATGTGTGAAATGACTATGTTTATCTAATACCTATGTGCAGTATTTGATATCCTCTTTCTATACTCACGATCTGCTTAGGAGTGATTTTCTTTTAATGTTATAGATGAAAGCTTTTCTTAAGAGATACTTTTAGTCTGTACGTTGGCTTTTCTTTCCTCCTTTTACAAATTATGAAAACTTCTAAGTGTATTACTTGGTGAAATATTTCAGAGTGCATTATTTAATTCTGTTCTATTCTGAAAGGAACATTATAAGACAATTCCCACTGGCACATGAACAAATCGCTTCCATTTGTTAAACAAAGCCTTTTTGGTTTTTAACTCTCTGACTTCCTGAAAGTTATATCCAAGGAAACAAATCTGAAATGCTGTATTCTCTTTGTTCAGATGGAATTGCTACTTCCTAATGAACTAATGTTCAGAAATTTTGGCATCTTGGTCAGCAGCCAAAGTTCTGCAAACTTTGCATGTAACAGCAGCAGAAAAGGGGGTGACAAAGAGATCTCCACAAACCCTCTGTAGACCACTGTGTAACCTTGGACCATGTATCTGGAAAATCTTGCTACTAATTGGAAGCATACACACACTTAATGCTTTTGCAAGCTGGGAAGTCGAAACTTTTTCAAATGTGAGCAGAAAAATGTGCTAAATAACTTTTCAGTCGAGGGGTTTTAAAAACTGGTATTTTCACACGGCTACTCCTGCATAGCAAATAGCTCACTAGTGAAATTAATGTTTCTAAGAGCTCTAAAACAAAACAAGTTAGAAGTAACGTTATTGTGAAGTTAATTTCTAATTTGTTTTCAAGGAAAAAGCAGCCAGGTCACTTCATTATAATCTTCTGCAATATGAGACCAGGAGTGAGATTTTATTTTTCCTGTATTTACTTGGAATTCCAAATTAAACCATATCACAGTTTTCAACTAGGCCTGGCCCATTAAGTATATTTCACCTTGGTATGAGCAACAGTAGTCCTTCTGCAAAAGCTCATACTAAGCAATTATATTTTTAATGAGTCAAAAGCAAAAGTTATTTTAGTCTTATATATATGTAAATTGCTTTTAAAACCATCTGATTTAGAATTTTAGTCTAAATATTTTAAAAGATAAGAGATGATTTTAAAAAAAGATTCAAATAATATTTAGCAGCAAGTCTATTTGCAAATGACTAATGGGAAATGTTCTTCTCTTTCACAGATATAGGAAAAGGAATTAGTTAAGATATTAGCTAACAGGAACCAACTATTGCCTCTAACAGAATGATGATTACCTTGACATATTTAACACAAAATGATTTCTAGCAAATGAAACCAATGTAAATACAAATTTAAAAAAGATAAGAGGTGATTCTATATTAATTTTTAAAACTACTAAACTGATATTTTCACTTTCTATAAAAATATAATGTAAAAATAACAGACTTTATGGTTTACTTCAGCCAAAGTATAGGAGAGCTATTGAAGACATCATATTTTTGGAAAGCAGTTTACATATATTTTTTTCATACTCATTTGTTCACCAAAGGACCATTTTTGCCTTTTGGCATCAATGTCACATTGAACAAGAAAAGCTAATTGTTTCAAAGCACAAATTAAGTGGCCATATAAATGTCTAGAATTGTCTTTTACAGGTTTTCCAGTGAAAGTAATAGTAATTGCATTTGGTTCTTATTAAGGCCATGCAAATGCTATACTCTAGTGTGCCTCAAACTTTTGTGTGTGCATGAACGTCCTGGGGACCAACATATGGCAATTACATGGATTAGGCCTGGCACGGGGCTTGAGAATGTGCATTTCTAACACAGGGTATGTTGTTCCACCAGTCTACTAAATGCTGTACTTTACCCACTGTCTACAATTTGTACATGTTTTGACATAGAAGATGTTCACTATCAATTTTTAAGTAAAGAAAGAAAATTTCTAGTAGCACATATTGTAGGATACCATTTAGTGGGAGAAAAAAAGCATTTCCTATATGCCAAGAAGAGATGCTTAAAAACTATTTAAAACAACAGCCAATCAGAACTATTTCTGCCCACCAGAGGAATGGCGTGATTTCTCTCTAGCCTTAAATATCCATTGTTTAGGAAAGATGCCTGAGCAAGCTTGGGTGTAGCAACCGAGATGCTGCAGAAAATGTCTGGAAAGAACCATCAAAACAGACCAAACATTGAATTGTTCCCAACAAGGACAGTCACAGGATCTGGAGCAAAAGAAGGGATGAGTGAAGAGAAACATTAGCTGAGAGAGAGAGAGAGAGACAGACAGACAGACAGACAGGCTGCTCAGCCCAGTGATGCAGCAGGTGGCTTACACTCTCGGATAGCAAGGCATCTTCAGGATGAAGTAGCTAAAGGAATTTTGAAAATGGAGGTGTGTTGCAGGCATGCTGTGCCCTTCTGTAACATTTTCTAGCCCCCCTACTCTATCCCCAGCAAAGGGAATCTCAGGATCAAGGACTAGGAGTTGTGTTCCATATCTGTGTCTACACAAGAGACTAGACACAAGGGAGATCAAGACAGCCGTGGAAGCAGGAAATTGAAGCAAAATGTGACCAGGAAAACTGTTTGCCCAACCCTCAAGAATCCCTGGGGATATAGTGAGAAATAAAAAGTTTTCCAATGTAAAGGAGGTCCTGGTGTACATTACATGTAAAATTCCCAGAGCAGAATGACTCCCACCAATTATAGGACCTGGGGTCATTTAAGTAATTGATATTTATGTGATGCAGACAGAGAAAACATTTGGAAAAATACACACCAAAATGTTAACTTTATATTTTCTTCAAGTGGTGAGATTGTGGATGATTTTTTTTCTTCTCTATATTATCTAATTTAGGAAATAAAATGCATTTCTTCAAAATAAAATCTCACCCAATGATGCCACACTCCAGCAGAAATGATATTCAAGCTGAGATATAAAGAGTAAAAAGTGTTATCTGAGTTAAAAGTGGGAATGGCTAGGAGAGCTTTCCATGTGCCAAGGCCCTAGGACAGGGAAGAGCCAGCTGCAAGGGAATTGTGGAGCAGTTCGAGTGTGTGAGAAAGAGCAGATGACCAAGCTGAGACTACACCAGCAGTCATGGGAGGAGAACAGAGAGCCTCGAGGCTAGAAGAGCAGTGTGATTATATTCTGACTGCAATGATGAACCATCAAAAGGTTTTAGGCAGGCAGTGACATGATCTGGTGCATGTATTTTAAATATCAGGGCAGGAGAAGAGATGGAAGTGAGAAGAGATGGAAGTGAGAGAGGGGGAATAGTTGAGGCCAGGAAGTTAGATAAGAGCCCTTTGCAGCTCCCAGGGAAAAGGAACAATGGAGTTAGTGCCAGCGATTGGGTTATAATTGACAGGTTTTGAAGACAGATAGGCTAAGAAATAGGAAATTAAAAAACAAGCAAGCAACAATCAAACACATGCACACACACATAAAAACAGTCTCCAGGGTTCAGTGCTTGAGCAAATAAGTGGTAGAGGTAACCTTTTCTGAGATGGATACTTGAGGAAAATGGGTGTTGAAAGGAACCGTAAAAGTTTACTTTTAGAAATATTAAGTTTGAAGTGCCTGTAAAATAGGTAAGGAAAGATGATTGGTAGAAGATTTGTTAAATAAGTCATGGATGAACTGGGAACCATTGGTCTCTAAGTAAGAAGCATATATAATTTATCAACCAAACTGGGACACTTCGGAGAGTAAAAGAATATGTTATTAAGAATTTTGCTGAGACAACAGGCATAACTATGGGAGAGTATTAATGGAAAAGAGAAAGAGACCTAGAACTGACCTCTGACAAATTCCATTATTTATCGTTAGGTAGTAAGTGGTGAAGAAAGAGCTCAAATTCCCCAAACGTGGTTTGGAAACTAAATCCCCAATGCAACAGTGTTGTGAGGTAAGACCTTTAAGAGGTGATTCGATCATGAGGGTTCTGCCCTCATGAATGGATTAATGCAATTATTGTGGAAGTGGGTAAGTTATCATGGGAGTGTTTTCCTAATTAAATGAGGAGTTCAGCCCCTTCTCTACCCTCTCTAATGCCAGTGCTCTCTTGACCTTCCACATTCCCACCATGAAATGAAACAGCAAGAAGGCCCTTACAAGATGCCAGCACCTTGATATCAAACTTCCCAGCCTTCACAACTATGAGAAATAACTTTCTTTTCTTTATAAATTGCCTAGTTTGTGGTATTCTGTTATACCAACACACAATGGTCTAAAAAAAGGGAAAGCTCAACTGAGTCAAATCTGATTAGCAGTTCTAATAAGATTACTGAAAAATGTTTATTGGATTTGGCAATATGAAAATCATTAATAACCTCAGCAAAGGTAGTTTGGGCTGAGTGGTGGATATAGAAGCCAGAGGAAATTGAGTTGAAGAGTAAATAAAATCTGAGGAAGTAGAAGCAGTTATGTACCACTCTTAGAAGACTCTTGGCTGGAAAGGAGAACACAGATATCTAACAGTAGTGGCAAGGGAATATGAGACAAACAAGGATAGGGACAAGTGAATTTAGCATAAGAGACACTACAGACTGAAAGACCATAAAAAAAGATCCAGGAAAAACTTTCTAGTAGAATAAGTCTACCAAAATATTAATATTAGTATTGTTCACAGGAGCAAAAACCTAGAAGTAACCCAAGTATCTATCAACAGAAGAGAAGGTGAATACATTATGATATATTTATGCAATGGAATATTATACAGAAGATGAATGAACTATAGTAAAACAAAAATGTGGATCAGTCTTGAAAATATATTTAAAAAGTAAATCCCTAATGATTACATACCTTATTATGCTCTTTATAAAGTTAAAAAGAAACCTTTAAGATTCTAAATAAATACAATAAAATTATGTAAAATCAAAAAAAGGAAATGATGAACGTGGAATTTTGGGTGATGGTCATATCATGTCATCTTATGTCAGAGATGCAGGGTGATGACAAGATGGAGTGGAACCTAGAACCTGGGATTAATATGAAGATCATTTCAGGCTCCAGGTTATGTTTCAAGAAGTGGATTTATAGATGGTTACTACACTGTAAAAAATAAAAATAGCCATGAACAGACCTATGTTGGGAGTATTCTATGAATCACATTTATGATTAATCTAGGTGTTTGCACTCAGGCTCAATGGCCAGTTAGAAGTGTAGGGGAGAAATTTGTTTATCAGTTCTATAATGATCTTGAGACAGTCACAAAGTGCTTCCATAAAAATACATGGCTTCTGCTCTTCTGTCAGTTTGCTGAGAAGATCAAACACCGCATGTTCTCACTCATAGGCGGGTGTTGAACAATGAGAACACATGGACACAGGGAGGGGAGCACTACACACTGGGGTCAGTTGGGGGGAAATAGGGGAGGGAGGGTGGGGGGTGGGAAGCTGGGGAGAGATAGCAAGGGGAGAAATGCCAGATGTAGGTGATGGGGAGGAAGGCAGCAAATCACACTGCCACGTGTGTTCCTATGCAACAATTTTGCATGTTCTTCACATGTACCCCAAAATGTAAAATGCAATAAAATAAATAAATGGGAAAAAAATAAATAAATTAATTAATTAATTAAAAAAAAAATACATGGCTATCTCCAACACAACAGGCGAGGCAGAGTAAAAGATATTGCTGCAAAGACAGAAGCAAAAACTAAAGAGAAAAACTCATCTGTCTTTACAAGTAAGATAGTTCCAGCATTCTCTGTAGACAGTAGAGAGATGTTATGCCATTCTCAATTATGAGATTTCCTCTTACCTTTCTCTGGGCATCAGAGAATATTTACTCCACCAAGATGAGTTGTTTGGGGGCTATTTTATTTTTGAAATCTGCTATTCTTGCTTCAATTACAGCAGGAACTTAATTGTCTCGTGTATGGTGCAATGATCTTTTAAAAATCATTTTATCTGTGATATTTCTATTGATGTGAAACAATATACTTATTGTTGTTAACACAGTCACATGATTCATAATTATTACATTAATATCCAAATCCCCAAAACTTGCTCGGCAGTTTTATGGAGCTTAGATTTTGCCCAGTTGAATACTATGTTTTTATTTCTCCTCCCTCACATGAGCTACTTTATTAAATTTCCTTTTACTGATTTCAGCCCGTCTCTCATTTATCAAGATCAAATTGCATTTTAAGAACATCTCCTTTACTATTTGTAATTCCGCCCCAATTTTTTATCATCTCCATCTCACTCCAGTAGAGTACTTTCCACTTTCACTTCTGAATGCTTCAGAAACATATGGGGAAAAAATTGAAACAGACACTCAACAGTAAGCAAGTCGGAATTTTGTTAGACAAAAGCAAATAGGGTAGGACAGGCTCAAATGACGCATTTCTCACTGCTTGGTTGGCAGCTGTGATGCACACTTGTGAGAAAACTCCCAGTAGCTTGGCTTTTGTTCTATCTTCATGACAATCCCAAAACATTCTTTAAGACTGTGGGTAGGGGGAGATCGCTGATTTCCTAGGGGTTATATTAACCAAATGTTTTCCCTAGAATCAGCTTTGGCCCCTTTTTCTCCCCTAGGAATTCTTTTGAATAGAACGCAAGGCTACATAACGCAGTGCTCTAATCTGCACCAGCAGCACTGTGACCACTCAGACTGTTTCTGCAGACCACACAGCACCCTGAGAATAAGACAGACAGCTGGCAGCCAGATTGTCAACTCTTCTGCTGGGTTCTGATTAATTCATTGATTTGTGGACTTACTAATCTCTTCATTTACTTAAATAATTATAAAGTCTAGCATGCATTTGGCCTATTAAGGGTTTGGATCTAGAAGACCTAAGTTAGCTGGTTATACTGTGAAGATCTCACTGTGGTTTCCCCATCCCATGTTTCAATGCTGCCTTCCTCCTCCATGTGGATCCTCCTCTTGAACAGAGAGGCAATGATGTTGCAAGCCAAGACTTATGATTTGCAAGATCTAGCAGGCTGGAACTTAAAAACCTAGGCCATAAAGGATATTAGGCCCAGAGTTCCTGCTACAACAAAAGATTGGAAGGAGACTAAAAAAAAAGCCAGGCCATCCCACCTCCATAGACACAGTCTGTTCACACTCATGAGCAGCACTTTCAGAGAGGTGGAAAGAACATCATAGGCTGTGTCTGGCAGGCCCCATTCTGGCTTAATCCCAGAAGAGGAGGAACACCACAGAACTTTCTTTAATTATGACAATAAGCACCAAGGCACCTGTGCCTTGCTTCCTGGATGAAATCTAGAGAATGGAGAACTTCAGGGGAAAAGGTCTCTATGACAGTAAGGCCTGGAAATAGGACACCTCTCTCGGGGGTTTTGCAAGGGCAGCAAGCCCCATAGCACTCCCCATGCCACCCTGCATGGGAGAGAGATGTTTGCACGGAGTGCTAAGGCCTTGGTGAGCTACCTGAGAAGTCCATGTGTTGATGATGGGGTGTGATGAGGCATCCCAATGTTTCCCCTGGCAGCAAAGAATAGTGCAAGTGGGATACTGAGAAGCAGCAGGCAGATGTGGATCTTACATTCCTAGTGAGAAATTACAGACTCCGGTGAGAGGACACAGACCAAATGTCACATGGATTGTGTGAGTCAAGCTCAAAGGGAGACTGAGCTGCCTTAATAGGTACCAGTGGGGGCTGTTGCTGATCACTACAACCAGTGGACCACTTGCATGCCAGAAGATGCCAGGAAGACCAGTAGGACCATCTCGGTCTAGAAGTCCTACCTAACAACACAACAGGGACAGCAAGGTCTCCTCCACCTGCGGATACAAAAGAGAAAGAAAAGAAAAGAGAAGAGAAAACCAAGATTGACTGAGAACATCCTGAATTTGAATAAGAAAAATCACCACATGTTCTCACTCATAGGCAGGTGTTGAACAATGAGAACACGTGGACTCAAGGAGAGGAGCATCACACACTGGGGACAGTTCGGGGGAGCTAGGAGAGGGATGGCAGGGGGTGGGAAGGGTGGGGAGGGATAACATGGGAAGAAATGCTGGATATAATATGCACTTATGCAACAACCCTGCATGACCCGCACGTGTACCCCAGAACCTAAAGTAAGATAAAAGAAAAATCACTGAAGGGACAAAGTTTACCTGGAAGTAAAGAGACTGGGTTTTCTGCACCAAGAATAATGTCATCTCAAAATAGAGGTTAGGTCATTATAGAGAATTAAGTTAAATTCTACTTTTACACTCCTGGGTGTCTGACCCACGAAATGACATCTGCTACACAGATAATTAAAGTAATATTCCTTGCATTCAAGGAACCCACAGTCTAGCAAAAAGAAATAGTGCTCAGAGTATTTATTATATTATAGTTCCTTATTCCTAAGCTTGGTGTGGCACTTCCTCATAAACTCCATGAGACTGGGAACTACTTCTGCCTTTCTTCACTATCATGGCCCGGCTGCATAGCACAGTGCCCGGCACACAGTAGATGCTCAACACTTACTCATTATATTCATTAGGGTAATTATTTTTTTAGTTATATTGATGAATATTCATTGTTCATTTCTTAAATAATTATTAAAGAAAATAATAGTTTTAAGTGATTTTTTATGTGCTAGGCATTCCACCAAGACCTTGACACACACTATTTGACAAATATATAATCTTGT
Organism: Sapajus apella; assembly: GCF_009761245.1. Lineage (NCBI taxonomy): Eukaryota > Metazoa > Chordata > Mammalia > Primates > Cebidae > Sapajus > Sapajus apella. The sequence continues at coordinate 41,208,695 of NW_022436950.1, forward strand.
CTTCAGTGCTGAGTAATAAAAGTTGAAAACTGCCATGAGAATTTGAGCACAGTAAAATTATTGATGGGAAGTCCCTGTATCTCACCTTGCTCTCCTCCAACCCACACTGCAGTCATACTTATCTTTCTAAAATGCATATCTGACCATTGCCCATATGAATTTATGGCCATAAAGTCGGATAAATAGAAAATACCATATTTCTTTAACTCCGTAAATTTTATTCTGAGCCCATAGTCAGACATACTGTGGAAAAATTCAATCTCAGTCATAAATGTGCTGTCTCCTTTTTCGGGGTCACACAAAGACCCTTCAGGGTAGAAACTCCTTTGGTCTTTAGCCAACAGGGCTCCCTTCTGAAGCACCCCTGTCCCTCAGAGTTAAGGAATCGCTGTTCCTGTGCCAAGGAACAGGCAAGGAGTCCCTGTGACTGGCCAGCCTCGCCTGGAGCCCCTCTCATCCACTCACCACCTGTACAGGTCCACACATCAACTCTCAGCAGGGTCAGAACCCTCGGACCACATGTCCTTCCCAGACTTGGGGAAATTATTCTCTCCCCCACTAATACCATTACAGGCTCTTCTCCTGTACTCAAAGTCAAGTATCATGTCTTTTGCAGCCTTCGCTTTGGTTAGCTAGATAAGCCTGTGGTCATTTAGGCAGCTTCTCCTTCACTCACTTTTCGTCCCCACCAAAAGTCCTGAGGCAAGAAGACCAAAAGACCAGGATATCAGAATCATTGGATAAAGGAGTAAATAAAGGGAGAAAACAAATTTTTAAAATTATGCTACCACTTGATTACGTTACTTCCTTGTCTAAATTCTTCAATAGTTTTTCATTGCTCCTAAGAAAAAGACTAAACTCTTCTATATGGCCAACAAGATGTCTTCCCCCATACCCACCTCAACTGAACAGAGAGACGCAAAGGGGTCTGATCTCACCCCACTTCTCTAGCTTTATGGTGAAGAATGTTGTCAAATGCCCAGTGAGATGATATTTTTTCCCCAGTTTTTCGGAAACTGTGGAACACCAAAGAACTAACTACCTTCCATTGTAAGATCAGAGACCCAAAGAACTGCTCATTGTTAGGGCTTTCTGCCTACTCTCAGGGCTGACAGAAACTGCCATTTCTGCATCGAACCATAACACCACTGTCACCACAACCAAGTATTAATAATAAGAGGACTGAGGAAAGAGAAAGTTTGCCTTTTCTTTTTTTTTTTTTTTTGAGATGGAGTCCCACTCTTATTGCCCAGGCTGGGAGTGCAATGGTGCGATCTCAGCTCACTGTAACCTTCACCTCCTGGGTTCAAGTGACTCTCCTGCTTCAGCCTCCCAAGTAGCTGGGATTACAGGAATGCACCACCACACTTGGATAATTTTTTGTATTTTTAGTAGAGCTAGGGTTTTATTACGTTGGCCAGGCTGGTTGCAAACTCCTGACCTCGGGTGATCCACCTGCCTCAGTCTCCCAAAGTGCTGGGATTACAGGTGTGAGCCACTGCGCCTGGCCAAAAGTTTGAATTTAAAGGACTATAGTATCTGTGAAATAGACTATTCCAGCTGGGCAGGGTGGCTCATGCCTGTAATCCCAGCACTTTGGAAGGCCGAGGCAGGCGGATCACCTGAGGTCAGAAATTCAAGACCAGCCTGGTCAACATGGTGAAACCCCGTCTCTACTAAAAATGCAAAAAAAATTAGCCAGGTATGGTAGCAGTACCTGTAGTCCCAGCTACTCAGGAGGCTGAGGCAGGAGAATCGCTTGAACTCAGGAGGTGGAGGTTGCAGCAAGCCGAGATCATGCCACTGCACTCCAGCCTGAGCAACAAAAGCAAACTCTATGGACTATCCCTATCCTAAGCTAACTCTGAGGGGAGTAAAGGGAGTTGTTACTATCCCCAAATCTGAGATATGCCCAAGAGAATCACTCTCAAAGAATGATGTTACCTTCACTCCATAAGCCAAGGACTAATGATAATTTCCTCTCTTGTCTGAAAGTTGTCTCAATCTAAAACACTAGATTATCTGTTGCTGCTGAAATTGCCACTTTAGGGTGCTGGGGGAATTAAGAGGGAAGTAAGGGAAGAATCCATTCATTTCCTGTGGGCAAGTGAGCCAGAGGAAAGTGGCTGGGTTTGGGCAGTCTTGCTCGTGCCCAACTAAGATGTCTTACTACTGGTTAAGTAAAACCCAACATCAAGAGATCATGGAATGCAGCATATAAGGTAGGGATTAGGGAGTAGGGATGAAGAGGTTAGACCTCAGGCAAGATCTTCCATAAGTTCTATTCAAGAACCACACATAGGCAAGCCTTTGGACAATGTTTGCCTCACAGATGCATCCAATAGGAAGTCAGTATTAGCCAGAGAAGAGGCCAACTGAGTCATCACACAAGGAGATCTCAGCCTCCATCTACCATCTTTTTTGCCTCAACACCAGAAGGAAGTGTAGGAAAGGGGAGAAGGGGGTGGGGTGTGAGAACTAACCACACCTGCCTTCCATTTCTTTGGTTTTTTGGAAAGACAGAGTCTCACTGTGTCACCCAGGCTGGAGTAGAGTGGTGCAATCTCAGCTCACTGCAACCACCACCTACCATGTCAAGCGATTCTCCTGCCTCAGTTTCTCAAGCAGCTGGGACTACAGGCATGCACCACTATGCCCAGCAAATTTTTGCATTTTTTAGTAGAGATGGTTTTTTACGATATGTTGGCCAGTCTGGTCTCGAACTCCTGTCCTCAGGTGATCTGCCCGCCTCAGCCTCGCAAAGTGCTGGGATTACAGGCATGAGCCACCACACCTGGCCATGCCGTCCATTTCTTAGTTTGCACCTCTGCTCACATCTCCCTGTGACCCAAACTCTTCTGCCTCCCCTTCTACTTTAAAGAACACTTGTAATTATTGGACCCAACCTGATAATATAGGCCCAGCTCCCTATTTTAAGGTCAGCTGATAAACAACCTTAATACCAGCTACAACCTTAATTATCCTTTGTTATGTAATATAACATTTTCTGGGGTTAAAATGTGGACACCTTTTTCCAAAGCATTTGTATTAATCAGGGTTCTCCACAGAAGCAGAACCAATCGGGTACATAAAAGGGATTTAATGAAATGGCTCACATGATCGTGAAGGTTAGTGAGTCCAAAATCTGATGGGGGAGACTTGGAGGCTGGAGAATCAGGAAAGAATTACAGTTCGAGTCGAAAGGTGGTCTGCTGCAGAATTTCCTCCTCTTGCTGAGGAGAGGTCAGCCTTCTGTTCTTTTCAGGCTTTCTACTGATTGGATGAGGCCCAGTTTGGAGGGTAGTACATGCAGGGTGTAGGAGAGCAGTTGATTTACTCAAAGCCCACAGATTTACATGTAAATTTCATCTAAACAATGATAATTAAATGTCATTCTGGATATTTAAATATCCAGAATAAGATTTGATCAAATATCTAGGCCCCATGGCCCAACCAGTTGACACATAAAATTAACCATCAGAGTGTTACCTTACCAAAGAGCCAAAATGTCTCAATAATTCATTTATACTTATAACTTGTCACTCTCATCAAACTTGCCCTCTCTGGTGTAGTCAGAAAGCAGACACTCTCTTGTTTCAATCTTTCCACCATACTGTTTCTAACTCCAATTCACCGTTCAAAACTTTCTTGAGGGGTCCTTTTACATGCACCCCCACAATAATAGCTAATATTTATTGAGCGTGAGAAAAGAAAAATACAGAGCAGTCTGAACTATGTGAGGTATGCAAAATTTATCAGAACCAGAGAGACATGAGTATGGGAATTCAGTCACCCCCCACCCCTACATTCTTACCCGGAGGCAATTGTTTCAAGGTATTTTGTTTATAGCTGGGTGTAGTTTCTGTAATCCCTTACTGCTCAGGAGTCATGTGGCCAGAAGTCACAAGATATGAGACTTTCCCAATTGCTCCTATAGATATCATTACTATTATAGAACCTAAGATGATATGTGTTTTGTTTTGTTTTGAGATGTTTTTCAGACTGGTCCAACCCAGCTTTGTGACTCATGACTCAACTAGTCCTGTGGCCTGTGGCCCCGCTCAGAGGCAGACTCAGCACACAAGGACTACTTTCCACACCCTTATGGTTTTGTCAGCAGCACCCATTCTGCCCACCAAATTATCCGTAAAAACTCTAAACCTCAAGCCTTGGGAGACTGATTTGAGTGATAACTCCAGCTTTCCGACGTGGCTGAGCTCTAGTCAATTAAACTCTTCCTTTACAGTGCCTTGGTCTCAGTGAATTGATGGCTGTGCGGCAGGCAGGAAAAGCCTGTTGGGTGATGACAGCCGAACAAATGGCAAAATTGGGATCCAAACATAGTGGCTTCCATAATCTTCCTCTTAATTTCCAGGCTAGAGCACCCAAGCAGAGAAGGTACCTATGGAGTATATGAAAACTGCCTGTATTCCTTCCATACTTAACATAGGACCATAAAGTAGACTGGTAAAGAAATGTGCCCATAGTAGGGGTATTGTTAGGACTGTCTAAGGTTTCAAAACTGTTGACTCTGAATAGCTTTTGATGAGCAACGGCCTCAAATTCAGCCACAATCCCCATCTCTCCCTGATGTTTTTATTTCCCCCACTCCAACTCCCTTCAGGCATTTATATTACCGACCTAAGAAAGCAATGGAATTTGCAACTCCAGTTTCAACTTATATAAAAGCCAAAACTACCTATATCTTGTTAACAGTTATTTCCCAGTGCTTAATACAATGATTGGCATACAGCAATGTCTGGTCATCAAAATAGGATCCAGTTAGAGGTGACAGCGAGCAAACAGGGTCAGAGAAATTATAGTTGCCTAGTAGCAGAAAGTCAGAAGAAGCAGACTTAGGACTCTATCCTCAGACTCCAAAGCCCATGTTTTAAAAGCTCACTACAGTATTATGGTGTAAATGATGTTTCATTCTGTTTATAGTTTCGGTCAGTTATTTCAAATAAAGCTGTAATATATAAATAAAAAAGAAAGATTGGCTTAGGAGAATAACTTAGCTTTTGACATAATAAATCAAACTTTACAAAATGCATTAGTACCAGACACAGTGGCGCTTGCCTGTAATCCCAGAACTGTGGGATGCTGAGGCAGGAGAATCGCTTCAGCCCAGGAGTTCAAAACCAGCCTGGGCAACCTAGTAAGACCGCTTCTCTACAAATAATTTTTAAAAATCATCTCGGCATGGTTGGCACATGCCTGTGGTCCCAGCTACTCAGGAGGCTGAGATGGGATAATCACTTGAGCCTGGTAGTTGGGGCTGCAGTGAGCCAATATTAGGCTACTGTACTCCAACCTGGGTAACAAAGTGAGACCTTGTCTCAAAAAAGCAAAACAAAAAAACACAATGTTATCATATGTGGCATTTGGGGCAGGAGAACTCTGCATAGTCCTATTCTCTAGGAAATTATCTCTATAGAGGCTGACTTGGATAAATTAAAATCATGAGCTATCCCAACCATGAATGGAGTTTTGCAAAATAAGGTTAATGAGTCCTCTACCCACAAGATTTCAAAGATTGGAAGTCTATACAGACTTCCTTATGTGTGTGCACTTTCCTGAAACAACTGACCTATGAAGGAAATAGACAATAAACCAAGCCACAGTCCAGACAATTACCAGTTTGCCAACCTCGATTATGATTTATTAGACAAGAAAGCATAACAGTGCTACTCAACTATTAATCAACCTCTGATTTACAAGTGTCATTGTTCTGGCCTAACAGGTATTACGGAGATGGGATGAGAAGGGAATAGTGGTGAAGTTAAAGGAGGTTCAACACGTTTTTCAGTCAATCACACAAGAGCTTGTAGCAAAATATAAAGTTATGAAGATGGATGTAACACACAGATAAAATGATATACCTTAACAAGAGCCAGTGGGATTTCCCCAAAAGCCTTTAAAATAGTGCATGCAATAGATTTAAACCCTTTTAATCACAGAATCTGGCATATTGTTTAAAATAGCACAAGGCCCAGCACAGTGGCTCACACCTGTATCCCAGCATTTTGGGAGGCCAAAGCGGGTGGATCACCTGAGGTAAAGAGTTTGAGACCAGCCTGGCCCACATGGTGAAACCCTGTCTGCACTAAAAATACAAAATTAGCCAGGTGTGGTGGCATGCACCTGGAATCCCAGCTACTGGGAAGGCTGAGGCAGGAGAATCTCTTGAACTCAGGAGGCAGAAGTTGTAGTGAGCCAAGATGGTGCCACTACACTCCAGACTGGGTGAAAGAGTGAGACTCCTTCTCAAAAATAAGAAATAATAATAAATGTAATATCAATTAGGTCTCTCTAATAGAATGTTCTACTTTGTAGCATTTTTCAAAAATGAAATTATTTGAACAGTAATTTTAATTTCCTCTTATATGTCTGTTTTATTTATTGACAGAAATCCCTAATCCACATTCCCCTTCCTTCTTAGCATCAGAACTCCACTCTTCTTTGGCTCAGCAATGCACTTAGCTACAAGGCTGAAGTTCCAGCTTCCTTTGGACTTAGGTATGGCAGTGCAGTTCAGTGGTCAGAGATATAAGTTAAACTCCTGTGTGTAACATCTAGGAAGGCTGCTTAGAGGGAACTGACTCAGCTAGGAGAAGGAATATTTTGTTCTTTTGTCCTTTCTCCTCTTTTTTTTTTTTTTTTTTTTTAGGATGGAGTGTCACTCCAGGCTGGAGTGCAGTGGTGCCATCTCAGCTCACAGCAACCTCTGCCTCCCAGGTTCAAGCAATTCCCCTGCCTCAGCCTCCCAAGTAGCTGGGAGTACAGACACAAGCCACTACATCCGGCTAAGTTGTGTATTTTCAGTAGAGACAGAGTTTCACCATATTGGCCGGGCTGGTCTTGAACTCCTGACCTCAAGTGAGCTACTGCGCCCTGTACCTTTCTCCCCTCTTTCTTGGAGCTGACACAAACAAAATGGATAAGATGCAGATGGGGCAGGAAGAAGGAGACCAGAAAGATGTGAGAACAGCCCTGAATTCCCTAACTCCAGACTCCTTATTTTTGGGAGAGAAATAAACCTTATTGTTTAAACTAGTATTATTTCTCAATTACTACAGCTGAACCATATCCTAAGTGATAGACCGCAAAGGATCATAATCTCCAGAATCAGGATAAAGTATGTCTAGCCTGGTCAACATGGTTAAACCCCGTCTCTACTAAGAATACAAAAATTAGCCAGGTATAGTGACACATGCCTGTAATCCCAGCTATTCTGGAGGCTGAGGCAGGAGAATTGCCTGAACTTGAAACTGAGTCAGTCGATACAGAAAAGGTCCTCCACCCTACTCTTGGCTGATCACCTTTGTCAGATGTTGTTTAACTTGTTTTGTCCCCACTGTTTCCTATGATTTGGAAGTTAGATTTCTAAATAATGTTAGACTCAAGTTTGATTTTTTTTTATATTTGAGCAGGGTCCCACTCTATCACCCAGAGCACTGGAGTGCAGTGGTACCATCTCAGGTTACTGCAGCCTCAATTTACCAGACTCAGGCGATCCTCCTGCCTCAGCCTCCTGAATAGCTGGCTTCCATAGGCATGCACCACCATGCCTGGCTATTTATTATTATTATTTGTAGAGATGGGGGTCTCCCTATATTGCTCAGGCTGGTCTCAAACTCCTGGGCTCAAGTGAATCTTCTGCCTCAGCCTCCCAAAGTGCTGGGATTACAGGTATGAACCACTGTGCCCAGCCAGGTTTGATTTTTACTTGATTTTTACTTTATAGATGACGCCATGTTCTTCACCCTGCATCATATCAGGAAGCACCTCTTGTTTGGTTTTCTCACTTTTAGTAATGCTTGAGATTAATCAGAGGGAGTCTTGCTCTGTAGCTCAGGCTGTAGTTCAGTGGCATGATCTCGGCTCACTATAAGCTTCGCCTCCCAGGTTCAAGCAGTTCTCCTGCCTCAGCCTCCCGAGAAGCTGGGATCACAGGCATGTACTACCACCCCCGGCTAATTTTTGTATTTTTAGTAGAGACAGAATCTTGCCATGTTGGCCAGGCTGGTCTTGAACTCCTGAGTTCAGGTGATCTGCCTGCTTCGTCCTCCCAAAGTGCTGGGATTTATAGGGGTGAACCACTGTGCCCAGCCTCCACCACCATTCCAATGACTATTACCTGCCCCAGATAATTTATTAGAGCTTACAAAATAATTTTTTTACAATTTTATTATTCCTTCTGCATTCATTAGCCAGAATTTTTCTGCACAAAAAACATTTCCCTCATCAACCAATGCCATTTGATTATCCTGAAAAGAACAGTTAATACCAGAAAGCTGAGATGAATGCTTCATTATTTTCCTTTAGTTATCAATGTTCAGAGTAATGAGCTGAATCCTGGTTCCTCTTGTTCTTAGTCAGCCTAAAAGACCCCAAGTACAGCTTATTCATCATTGCACTGGCCCATGCATGTTAATGAGTGTTTCGCTACTGCTCTCTACAAGACCTTTTCCCTCACTTTATTAAGCTTTTCTTTATATTTGAGGAGCATGGGGGAGAAGACAAAGCAAAAGGACCAAGTCAGGGCCAATCTTGGTTAAAATTGTAAAAATAGGCACTTCCCTGCTTCCTCTGTTCAATGCCCTGCCTGGTTATCCCCCTTAATTCTCAGACGTCTTAAAATACCATGTGGCCACCCAGAGCTGTTCTAAGCCTGCTCCACTCAGTGAGGCCTAATGCCTAAATTATTCCTCTCCCCATCTGGGTACAAACTCCTATAAGTCCCATCTTCTTTCAGTTGCCAACTAGTACAGGTGTCTCCAGCCCTCAGGACATGGATGCCAGTACTGATCATTGGCCTGTTAGGAAACGTCCCTCACAGCAGGAGGTGATCAGGCATTGCTGCCTGAGCTCAGCCTCCAGTTGGATCAGCAGCAGTATTAGATTCTTATAGGAGCTTGAACCCTATTGTGAACTGTGAGGGATCTAGGTGGCTCCTTCTAATAATCTAATGCCTGATAATCTGGCACTGTCTCCCATCACCCCCAAATGGGACCATCTAGTTCCATGAAACAAGCTCAGGGCTCCTACCGATTCTACATTATGATAAGTATGTAATAATGACAGGAATAAAGTGTGCAATAAATGTAATGCACTTGAATCACCCCGAAACCATGCCCCCACCCATCCCTAGAAAAATTGTTATCCACAAAACCAGTCCCTGGTGCCAAAAAGATTGAGGACCACTGAACTAGCACAACTTGACATACATGGGGTTTTAGAATGGAACACTGAAGAAACGTGATACTACCAACTTAAAGCATTTCAGTAAGAACAATGGTTGTTGCTGACTGGTATAAAATGTTTCCCAAGTCCTTTGCTATTAACTTTTTACCTCCCATTGTAGCTATGGCCTGTTTTACCCTCAAGTAGAGTGGGCTTCTCAAGTATAAGATTTCATCTTACTCATCTTTGTATCCTTTAGCATCTAGCATGGTTCCTGACCCATAGTAGATGCTCCGTAAGTATTTTGAGTGAGAATAAATAGTGAAATGTTTTCCATGAATAAAAGCTAATGCTGTATACTACAGACATACCATCTGTGCCAAAGCTTGGGATAGAATAAGAGAGGCCACCTTCTGATCACAAATACCTCAGCCATAGTAAATCTAGGGGTTGGCAGAAATGGAGAGGTACCTTCAAGTGTCTGCATCTGTTATGAACTGAACAGTTCAATTGTACCTATTGAAAGAGGATGATGTTTAGTACCATATGGAAGTTTACTTAAAGAAAAATGTTGGCCGGGCGCAGTGGCTCATGCCTGTAATCCCAACACCGTGGGGAGGGGCTGAGGTGGATCCCCTGAGCCCAGGAGCTTGAGACCAGCATTGGCAGCATAGATGTATTCCATCTTTGTAAAAATTAAATTTGATTTAATTTAATTTTAAAAAAAGAAAATGCCATTCACAACAGCTAGCTCTCTAGTTATAGGCCATTGGGAAAAATTCAAAGTCATAATGTACCATTTCTTTATTATTAATATTCTCTTTTTTTATAACTCAGGGAAATTTTTTCTTTTTAAATAATTATTATTATAGGTTTATGATTCTTCTACATTTCCCAATCTACATAAGCCTATAAGACAACAACTAAAAGAGATGCAAAAAAAAAAAAAAAATCATGTGAAGGCTCAGCATTCAACTTCCTTTCATCCCACTTTTACAATAAATCTCAAACATGATGCATTTGCATATTCTCCCTGAACAGGCAGATAGCTTTTGGAAATTTTAGTTTGATTTAGGAAATACCTAACATTTTTTGCCAACCCTTTGTTCATGTAGGTAAAGGTACATTGTTCATGTTCATTTTCAATTACACTTGGAAACGTAGCCATCGTTGCTGAACTAAGTGCATTTCAATTTGTAGATGTTTGAATCACTATCATCTGGCTCAATATTTCAGTTTTAGTTGAGGTTGGCTATTCAATTCATGCAAATCTTTGTTGAGAACCCTGATTTACACCAACCTAGACATTCATTTTATCACCAAAAGAACTGTGCCAAGGATAATATCACAAATATTGTGATTTCTAATCTTAACTGTGCAAGGAAGCTGCTGTTGCATGTGTGTATAGATTTAAATCCTTAAAAAGAATCTTCAGTGTCACGGATATTTTTATCTGATCATTCTCTGGTAATACAAATGCATAACCTTTCAACTGCTATTTAATCTTTTACACTTTAGATGTATTTATAAGACAAAGCTTTGTGAAGCTTAACTTTCAGATCTATGTACTAATAACTCACTTCTTCTCCTTGTGCTTCCAATTCACTAGTGAATCATCTCACAGTGCCCTTCAGTACCAGCAATGGGAACAACGGAGTGCAGAGAGCGACAGTCTGTTTCCCTCTCTGCACCCCATGTAATGGATACTGAGGCTCAGTCTTAACATTTACCAAGGATTTGCCTCCTTTCTTCATCAGACCAGATCTTTGCTGACTATTTTTCCTTTATTTGATCAAAGTGAAGCAAAAATTGTAAGTCATCAAAAAAGAGATCAGTCAAAAGAAAAGTACACTTTCTTCTTAATCTCTATCAAATTCAACATCAAGTTATATTTGCTTATTTTTTAATGTGGTTACTAGAAAATATAAAATTCCCTGTGTGCTTCACATTTGTGGCTTGCATTGTATTTCTCTCGAATAATGCTTATCTAAATGGTACTCATCCTCCTTCAGTCCTGACCTTTCCTGGAAGGCAGAACTCTTTCAACCATTGCAAGGGTCCCCAACCAGTTCATGGCCTGTTAGGCACGAGGCTGCACAGCAGGATGTGAGTGGCGTACAAGGGAGCGTTGCTGCCTGAGCTCCACCTCCTATCAGATCAGCAGAGGCATTAGATTCCCATAGAAATGCACATCCTATTGTGAACCATGCATGAGAGGGGTCTAGGTTGGCACTCCTTATGAGAATCTAATGATAAACGTAATGCTCTTGAATCATCCTGAAACCATCTCCACTACCCCTTCCTCCAAAAGAGTTTTGGATTTTTTCCAATTCCAGGGGGGGAAAAATGTCTTCCATGAAACCTGTCCCTGGTGCCAAACGGCTGCTCTAGAGAGTCCTCAGCTTTAGAACTGGCCTTGTCACTCTGTTGTTGGGTAGAGGACAGAGGAATCGCCCACAGCTTGTAGCCAAGCCTGTGTGAATACAAACCTACCTGGGCAATGATTCAGGTGAGGAAATGGAAGTAGCTCTGACCCCTTTATTGCTTTCCAGGGGACAGAAACTCTGGCCCCATTATGACATCTCAATTCTCTATCAATTAGAAACATAGGAGAGAGCAGCCTTGTATATACTTTAAGTTCTGGAGTACATGTGCAGATCGTGCAGGTTTGTTACATAGGTGTACACATGCCATGGTGGTGGTTTGCTGCACCCCTTGCCCCATCATCTACATTATGTATTTCTCCTAATGAGATCCCTCCCCAATCCCCCACCCCTTGCTATTTCTCCTCTAGCCCTCCACCCTGCAGGCCCCGGTGTGTGATGTTCCCCTCCCTGTGTCTGAGTGCTCTTATTGTTCAACACCCACTTATGAGTGAGAACACGTGGTGTTTGGGTTTCTGTTATTGCGTCAGTTTGCTGAGAATGATGGTTTCCAGTTTTATCCATGTCCTTGTAAAGGACATGAACTCTTTTTTTTTTTTTTTTGAGATGGAATCTCACTTTGTTGCCCCAACTGGAGTGCAGTGGCATGATCTCAACTCACTGCAACCTCCTCCTCCTGGGTTCAAGTGATTCTCCTGCCTCAACCTCCTCAGTATCTGGAACTACAAATGCGTGTCACCACACTCAGCTAATTTTTTGTATTTTTAGTAGAGACAGGGCTTCACCATGTTGGCCAGGATGGTCTCAATCTCCTGATCTCATGATCCGCCCACCTCAGCCTCCCAAAGGGATTACAGGCATGAGCCACCACACCCGGCCAGCCTTCTTTTTTAGAAACACAAAAAGCAAATGAGCATGATTCCCAAACAAAAAGGAATAGAGGCATTCTCAGCAAACTGACACAAGAACAGAAAACCAAACATCCCTCTTGCCCCTCCAAGACAAGAAGGAAGCATAGGCAGTAACTTAGTCAAAGTCACATATGTTCCTCCTTCACATAGATCTTGTCTTGGAAGGGGACAAGGATGTGAATAAACCCAGGCAGAGAAGACTAGTCCATCTCCATTATCCACTAGTAAAACCCATTACCATTGCAAACAGATATGGTCACCTGGTGATGTTAGGAAGTGCAAGCCTCCACCAAAAAGGAATTTTCTAAGTGTCTTCCATGGAAGGCTCGCTAACTTCCCGGGCTGAAGAGATCAGCACTATGTCACCTGTGAACTGGGCCATAAATATCTTGGTGAGAATATAGTGCATCCATTTTTAAAGGTTTACAAAAATACTAATTATCAGGATTACCTGGGGGAGCTTTTCAAAAGCCTGGGCTCCACCTGAAACCCACTCAGTAAGGATCTCTGGGGGTTGGTCAATGTGAACCAATGGCCAGAGCCTGCATGATGCTCACCCTTCCTACTAGGCAAAGAGAAATTCTTATAGGAATAAAATGAGGCCAGCTTCTGTTTCTTGATTCCCCAATGAGTTTTTAATTCTGTAGGGGAAGAAAAGCGTGGTGTGGGACATTGTGCTAAGAACTAAAATCTGGGCATATGTTATGGAACATGTATACCGTAAAATGATTCATGGATTATACTCAGCAAGCTTATCATGTATAAAATATCCAAACAATATTAGTTGTTAGATATGTTTAGACATAAATTCTATGTATTGTTCTCACAGTATTTTAAAAATACACTAGTGTGTCATGATTCTGTTCTTTAATATCTGAGGATGTGGTATTATTGCTGGGAGATATTAGCTCCTTGTTGAAGAGCAGAAAACTCAAATATAAGGTAGTATGAGTATCTGTTGTTCTTACCCATTAGGCGCCCTCTTTCCACCTGGAACATGCTCTTTCCTGGTCCATGTGATATCAGAGTAAGTGTCAATTATAATTATAGGATCTCTTCTGACATCTGACCACAAGAGTGAGAAAAATGATCCAATCCTTCCCAATTATGATATTCCATACTGTGATTGATCCAAGGATCAAACAAGATCAAACCCCGAAGTACAGGGTCACATTGAGATAGAGAATATACAGCTCCTGAGTGACTGTTTTTCTTCTCTCTGAGATTTTGACCTGGGAGAACCTTGGAGCCCAGAGCTTCTCAGAATCCTTTTCATTTGCTCCCAGTTAAGTAGGAGCCACAGTTTAGGGGAACTGGCCCAAAATTCAGCTCCAGGGACGGATCTGAATTTTCATAACTGTATTCTCATCTGCCTTGTCTCAGTGAACAGTTCCATCAGTGTAATGTGCAGGATTTCTGTTTGGTGACTAGGGTAAAAGGGAACCCCTCTCTTGCTCTGGACAATATGGTGTATCACTGTGACACCTGAAGCTGCTACAGCCATTTGACTACTGGGAGAAGTTAGTGCAAGAATGTAGTAAACACATGAAGGACAGAGCCAAAAGAAACACAGACATGGAGACAGCCCAGATCAAACCTCTGCCGTGCAATCTCTAGTTATGTAAACCATGCAACTCCTTCATTATTAAAGCCAGTTTAATTATATTTTCTGTTACGTGCAACTCCAAGTACTCTAACATATAGAATTAAGGGCTAAGAATGAGAAAATAAACCTCAGAAAGACAGACTTGGCAGAGAGGAAGAGGACCAGCAGAGGGCAGTGTGGAACCCAGTGTCCCAACCTAAAGGTCGGCATCCCTACTCAGAGGCTGTACGAGCTGCCATCTATCTCTTCAAATTGCACCATAATTTTTCTCACAGTAAAGAAACTTTTTCCTATGCTGATAACTATTAAAAGGCACAAAAAGTAGAAGACCTTTTCTATTCTATTAAAAGTAGAAAAACGAAAGATAGCAGAGATTACTGCTGGTTTCAAGAAAGAAGAGAGAAGAATCTCTGGGCCTGCTGTGCTCATCAGACATCATGGTCTGATCCCTGTAGGCACTTGAGTTTACAAGCCCTGGGGAAACTGCCACATGACTGATTTAGGGAGAGGAAGGAGAGTCAGGGAGGAATATGGTGTTTAAACATAAGCCCAGTTTCACTGAGAGGGGCAGAAAGAGTATTCTGATAAAAAGGAATATCATGTGCAAAGATCCTGTGACAGAAAAGAACATCAACATACAAAGGCTATAGAGCCAAAGGGGCTGGAATGAAAAGATAATTGAGGAGCCAATATTTGATTGACCCTGAAGAATCACTCAACAGCATTTCTTCTCAAAGCTTAACCTACTCTAATATTCAATTGAGTTCTACATCTTAAAAAGACAGTGTATTCTAATAGCCTTTATTGATTTCTTCAGACTACGTTTAGTCTTTTAACTAAGACATACAAAAATCAGGAGGCTGCCATGATCAAAAAAGTATGGCCATGTAAGAATCCTTTTTAGGTTATTAATATTTAACTGCTTCAAATCTTCTCATTCATAAGTTTATATTATATCACAATAGCTTATGCCATGTAGTATGCTAATTTTTTTTCCATTTCTGAAGCCCACTAAGAGGTGTCAGCATCTTTGTAAGAATGCTTTCAAATACAACACCAAGAAAGAATATCATACAAACCTCAGTTCAGATGTATCTGTTACCGTAGAGGTTTTGCAAGATGAATAATATGTGAAAGTGAGCCATAAGGAAATGTATATTTATTCGTGTTTTTCTTTAACAGCATACATTCCAGGAACAGAGCAGTAGGAAAATAAAATTGAATTGTGTACTCTTTAAAAAAACTAATATTTCAAGGGTGATATAATGAACTTTAAGGCAATATCCAAGAGGTAGGACAATTAGGGTTCTGTGTTAGAGCTACAGCCTCTGTAGACAAATTTTGAGTCGGAATTTGTAACAGCTTCTGTTTCCAGTACTTCTTACCTCCTGAGCCAGGACCAGCCTGAACCAATTTTTTAAATGACCACGATTGAGATCAGATGTTTACAAAATCTTACTAAGCAAAAATCAGTGTGATTTTATGTGAGACAGTGAAAGAGAATCAAATGTAAACCTAGATTTACTAATATTTTCTCTTTAGTTGTAAAGAATAAAGAATGGGACGTGGTGTGATGATATAAAAGAGAGAGGGAACTTTCCAAGCCAAGCAGAGTTCTGCATGGTGAGATAGAGCTAGGCTTCTTAAGAGTGAGGACTAGGAGTTAGACTGCCCAGTTTAAATCTACATCATTTATTACCTATGAAAGTTTGTACAAGTTGCTTATCCTCTCTACCTTTCTGCTTTTTATATGTAAAATAGAGATGATAATAGTATCTCATAAAGTTGTAAGGATTACATAAGCTAATCATGTTTAAACAGAACAGCATCTTGCACATAATAGGGTCTTCATAAATATTACTATGTTCCTGGTACATAAGTGTTGTCATTTGCAAGTTGTCTAGTAAGACAAATAAATATTATAGGTTTCCAAAGCTTGTTATTTCTAGGAAACTGCTGACCACTGTCTTAGAGTTCATAGATTTCTGCTGATGACCTGGAACTTTGTTGGACAATTCATAATTGATTCCCTAAGCTATTTACCTTCAATATTTCCTAAAGGTCAGTTTCTGAGAATGTCTGAACAATGCTTGAATTTTACAGTTCCATGTATGAAGTAAATTATTTTTGTTAAATGATTTCATTTCTGAATACTTATTGGCACACGACACAATACAATGGCTGACGGCCACTTTTCCCTTTTGCTTTATAACAAAACTCCTCTTAAGGTAATACAAGGAGCTGCTTCTTTAGACTTAGGAATTTCCCTGCACAAACAGGATGTAAGTCAAGGCTAAAAATTGGGTTACTGTGCAGATAGGGGAAAAGTTGTGTGCACATTACTTATTATCCTATTTTTAGTTTCACTGCCTGCCAAACTGCTGCTGGAGTTATATCTGAAATGCAGATGGGATTGTGGTATTCTACTGCTTAAGTCTTCAAATGGCACTGCCTAGAAAATGTCCCAACTCCTTAACAAGCCCAAGGCTCGAAACAATCTGGTCCCAATCTGCCTTTGTAAGCTCATCTCCACTCATTCCTGTCTCTACATCCACGCTGATTTCTGAATGCATCTTGCAGTTGCTTCTACTCCTTTACTCATGTGATTCCCATGACTGGAATACCTTCTTTACCTGGCATATTGTCTCCCATCAAGCTCAACCAATATGCTATCTGTGCCAGGCTTCATGCTTACTCCATCTCTCACTGACTTCCAGGCAAAATTAATCATTTTCTCCTTAGATCTTATAAAGCCTTCATTTCAAGTACTGTTCTGGGGACAAAATGGTAAGTCAAAACATTCTCTCTGCCTTTGTGGAGCACACAGCCTAATGGAGAGTAAGACATTAATTGATTAGTATCCCAAATATAAATTAAAACTATGATAAGAGAAACGTGACAATATAAAATCATTTAGGATTTTTAAGGGATTTTCTAAAAAATCTGAAGAATTGCAGTAAATAAGGTGATGGGGGTAGGAAGAGTATTCTGAAAAAAAGGCATATCATGTGCAAAGGCCCTGTGGCAGAAAAGAGCATCAGTGTGCAAGGGCTGAAGGCCCAAAGAGTCTGAAATGGAAAGATCATTGAGGAACACAGACCCTCACAAAACAGAACTCACATAACAGCCTTTCTTCCCAAACCTTAATCTACTCCAATTAATCAATCCTCTTTGTCAACTGGAAGAAGATAATGTGAGATTTCAAGAAAATTCAATATGGAATTAGTCATATTTTCAATATCCTATTGATACAGAAAACTAGCCCCTAAGAACTACATAAATCATATTTCATAAATAAAATAATAAATCTTCTAGCCCTACTTTTAGCATTCATAAATGATTTTTATTGTATTATTATTATTTTGATTTATAAAGTAAAGAGGTTTATTTGACTCACAGGTCCCCATGGCTGGGGAGGCCTCACAGTCACTGCAGAAGGCAAATGAGGAGCAAAGTCTCATCTTACATGGTGGCAGACAGGAGCTTATTTTATTCTTTTTAGGTCTTTATGGACTGCTTCTAATTGACTGTTCATGAGTTACAAAAGCTATGCTCAGAACCAGGAGTTGTGACAGCTCAGAAAATAAGATACAGCTTGTTTTTACTGGGAGGAGTAAATCAACAACCTTCTTCTGACTTCCATTGCCAGTACAACCTTGTCCACTGCCCCCAATGCACACACACATACCCTGTATATCCTGTAGAGCATAAGTAAGCTAATTATTAGGGAAATTAACAGCCTCTAATTTATTAGGCTACATTCTTCACAAGATTTCTAGTATTATTGATATTAGAAAATTGAGTATATTGTTCTGAAAGTAAATTCTTTCAAATATTCCTGAAGAGATTCATTTGCTAAAGCCTTTCATAGTAAAAAATAAGGGAGATATTTGATCTCTCAGGATTCATTATAAAAACAAGGTTTTTTTAATGAGTGGTAGATTCTCTTTTTTTTTAAGACAAATAGTTTTATATTTATCTTTATTACAATTACAGTTAGAATATGCAGTGATTTGACATTTATTCCACTTATTCAATATATATTTATTATTTACCATGGGTTCCTCACTATGACAATTATGGTCACAAATATTTTTAATCAATGTGTTTTATTTCCTTAATTCAGAAAACTGGAGTATCACAGAAAACAAAGTAATTGCTGTAAGACTTACATATCTGTTCTGTCCATTTGATCTTCATATGCAGAAATATTATGTATTACTTTCCACTTTGTAACTGAGGACATTAGCATGCCATAACTAATTATAGTGCCGGTCACAGAAATGATGGATGAGGTAGCAAGAATTTTGAAGATGAGTCCTGAATCACAGCACTCTATCACTTTTGATAGAATCAGAACAAAATTTTCCACTCTGTTTATGTGAAGTAGGTGACAGAGTAAAGCAAAAATGTAACCAGTCTCTCTCAATTCTAAAATTAGGGTTTTTGTGTTTTGACTAAATGCCTTTGTTGGCAATTCTCTCCACTCAGGACAAGAAGTCCCACAGTGATATGGAGAAAGAGGACTCGTGGCAGATGAGTCTGCGCCCAATTTGTGCTGGTCACCCTGGTATTACTATAAAAGGACCCTTACCTGTTCATCCACAGGCAGCCTCTCCTCAACTAGACATCCAAGCTCACTGTAACAGTGTTCCCCGCTAAGTTCAACTTCAGGTTCTCTCTGTTCTTTTTAAAGGAAAACTTACATGACTCTTTCTTTGTATTGCGGTAGTTCATACTTCTGTCTCCATCTGTCAGGTCTTTAAGTCCTTACAATATCAAACACTCAACCAGAAATTTACAACTGTGGGGATACTGATTATCCTCCAAACAGAAATAGGAGAGGTGGCAGTATCTTTGTCCTCCATTAAATCACTGTTTCACAAATAGTTGTCTTTGTGATTTTGGAGAACACATTCAATATTTTATTTTCACCCAAGGGTCACCCTGCTTCTTATGTTTGTGTATGTTTAGATACCCCTTTTTGAAAATAGTGCATTTCCAGTAGGATGACCTCTTTAAAGTCACATTCTTGAGAATTTTGAAATTATTATGGGTAGAGCCTGAAAAAAAACTAAAAACTGACATTTTAAACCTGTAAAAATGTTATCTTGCAAGATATAGTAACCTCAGTTCTCTTATGAGACTTACAATTTCTTTGTTCTTGATTATGAGTGAATGGGCTCCCTTAGCTATAAAAATAAAACACAAATATTAATCCATTGTCTTTGGGGATAACTCTGAAGCCCCATAAACACTTAAGCTGGCATTAGGAATGAGAAACTATCAGCTTGGTGTACTCGTATAAACTGGATGGAGTCTCTGCTGACATTTTTGCTTTTTTTATGAGGCAGGCAGTCAGAAAGAGAAAAATGTTTCTTTTTCCTTTGGAACTGAGAGTATATTATGCCTAAAAATTATCCTTATTTGTGTGAAGAGATTGTATTTTTGTCTGAGTAGAAACTCTTAGATGAGAAGCTAGAATCAGAAAACCTGGGAAAAGCATGTCTATAGCCTTTTTCGAATCAAATTAGAAAAATGACCCAAAAGATACTGGACAAAACCTAATGACTTCCAAGCAGGAACACACTGTTAATGTTCTTTTTGTGCTACTTCATATGAGACAAGCTAGACTGAAAAATATGCTGACTTTGGACCATTATGTTTTGAGATCATTAACTTATTGGCCAGAGTATGAGGTCACACCCACACGCAATAAGCAGAGTTAGGACGGTCCTTGAAGAAGATATGGATATGCCAGTGTCAATTACCTGTGAAGAGGTAGTTTAACAAACCCTTAGCCTTTGGTGAGGGCAAAACTTTACCTATTTCTTGCCTCATGACTACTTATATTAGTCCTACAAAAACATACAGTTTCTGTTGCTTTCCTGGTAATGAAGACCAAATCACTGTCAGCTGCCTGAAAGTAGGCTGGGGAGAGCTCTACCTGTACTGGAGCTAAGCATGATTGTCTGATAAGACTTCCCAGGAGCAGGAGTCTAGTTCTGTGGATTCCGAAAGTCAGCCCATCCTGTAGCAGTTGTATATTTTTCAGTGCTAAACTTCCATTGGATTATATGCAAGTGTATGGGTTTAAAAAAACAGTAAATAACTAAAATGAAAAACACACTAGAGGGGCTCAACAGCATATTTGAACTGGCAGAAGAAAGAAACAGTAAACTTTAAAACAGACAAGTTAATATTATCCAATCCGAGGAATATAAAAGAAAAATGTTGTAGAAAAATGTACAGAGCCTCAGAGATCTGTGGGACACCATCAAATGTCCCAGTATATCCATAAGAAAAGCCCAAAAAGAGAAGAGAGAACAAAAAGGGCATAAAGAATATTTAAATAAACAATGGTTGAAACTTCTGAAATTCAATAAAAACTATTAATTTTTTTGTTTATTTCTTAGCACATCTAAGAAGCTTATCAACTCTCAAATAGAATAAACTCAAAGAGAGCCAAACCTTGTTATAGAGTTAAATTATGCTAAATTTTACCTGAGGCTGCCTTCATAATATATAAGGAACTGCATCCTAACTTAGTACATAAATAAAGACTTAAAAGTATATTTTTGGTAACAACTGGCTGCATCTCAGCCAGTAACAGCAGTCAAGCTTCAGCCAATCCCACACAGCCAACTGATCAGATCATGTCGATATCAGGCAAATGTCAAGCTATAAATAATCAAGCTGTTTCTGTACCTCACTTCCATTTCTTGTCTATAAATACTCCTTGTCCATATTATGAAGTGGAGCTCTCTAAACTACTGGTTCTGATTGGTTGCCCAAATCACAAGCCATTATTTGCTCAATTAAACTGTGTTCAGTTTAATCTATCTAAAGTTTTTCTTTCAACAATACTCACACTGTCAAAAGACAAAAGCAAAAAGAGGATTTTGGAAACAGCAAAAAAAATGATTCATTATATAAAAAGGATTCCCAATAAGATTGACAGCTTATTTCTGATTAAAAATTGTTGAAGCCAGAAGGCAGTGGAATGATGATATTCAAGGAATTGAAAGAAAAAATTCTGTCAACCAAAAAATTTATATCCAACACAACTATCTTCAAAATTGAAAGAGAACTTAAGATAGTCTCAGACTTTAAAAATCTAAGAGTCATTGGCAGATAATTCCAGGCCAACACCAACCTATCTTAGATTACTTATACCTTATAGCCTAATCTCTTCTTGTATTAGAGTTGAAACACTGGTCCTCAATTTATTCCAAACTAAAAATGGGAATGTATCTCTGAATTTGTTTAGAATGTACTTTATACATCAATGGGAATTGATAAACACTTATTAAACTTTAAGGTAACCAAACAGCAGATTTAAAAGTATACCTTCTCCTATTTTGAATTGAAATGTAAATGCAATTCTGGCTCTCTGAATCTAAACATATGTCCATAATATAATTTATGTTCTATCCCTAAATGTATTTATTGATCCAGCAGGTAAGAATCAAGAGAGGTCACTAGGAAGGTGAAAAGAAGTCACTAACTATAACCATTTTCCAAAATTCACATCAAATTTTCAGTAACTCCTAATAGTTACATAGGCTAATGCACTTCAAAAAAAGATGCTCATTATTTGACAGCTCTGAGTACAGACTTTGCTCAACTTTAGCAAAGATGCTTTTTGAAAAATCAAGCACTATATTCACCTGCTCATCTGGATGTACTGACTTTGGTCTGATTATCTTTAACAACTGTGTTCAAATCAGCCGCCTCTACTCCTAGAAATCCTCCCACAGGGCTCTTTGGATGTTTCCTTTTTTTTTTTTTTTTTTTCTAATTCAGTAGTTCCATTAACATCTCTGGATTACTTGTCTTTTAAAACAAAAATACATCATCCTCTGTAAATCCTTTTCTGACATCCTGAAAACTGGTCATTTCCTCCTTGGCAGTTCCATTTCTACTTTTATTTCTAAAACATATATGTCGTATTATCCAGTAATGGCTATCCACAAGGCTGCCACTACCACTAGACTGATTCCTCCAGGAATAGCACCTCTCATGGATTTCTGTATCCCTGACACTCAACACAGTAACAAGCAAAGAGAAGGGCTCGGTGAGGACTGGTTTAATAAATCACCTGAAATACATTACTACGTTTCACTAATGAATTATAGATATAAAAGCCTACAATGGAGTAATTGGAGACTCTTAATGTAACAGGGTCTAAGACCAATGACCTGAAAATAAGATGCTCTCTGATAATTCACCAATGTAGAGAAAATTCTCTGCTTCTTCATGACGACTAGTGATATAAAAGTATGTGAGTAGTCAATGTACTAGGGTACTTCGTGTATGTTTTATTTACTTTAACACATGAAGCAGTACCCTTAAGAAGTAATCAATATTGGCCAGGTGCAGTGGCTCACACCTGTGATCTCAGCACTTTGAAAAGCTGAAGCAGGCAGATCACTTGAGGTCAGGTGTTCAAGACCAACCTAGCCAACATGGTGAAACCCCATTTCTACCAAAAAAATACAAATTTGGCTGGGTGTGGTGGCCCACACCTGTAGTCCCAACTACTTGGGAGGCTGAGGTGGAAGATCACTTGAACCTGGAAGGTGGAGGTTGCCATGAGCCAAGATGGCACCACTGCACTCCAGCCTATGTGACAGAGTGAGACTGTGTCTCAAAAAAAAAAAGTAATCAGCGTTAAACTCACCAATTTGATCACTCATGCCAATCTATGTCTGATCAGCTCTCTTTACAAGTATTTCAAATGTGTCTAGGCATGTCTGAAAATAACAGTGAATTCAGGTTTTGTCAGGGAATGCAGTATATACACTCAAGCAACTTACAGCACACAAGTTAGTCATTTTATCTCCTTTTACCCAGTACAGTGTTTGGCATAAGATTGATGATTAATGGGTGTTGAGTCAGTTAATTAAACACAATTGTCTTGATTTAAGTAATATGAGTAATTCCTGCATCTTTTTCTTATATTTACTCCTGCTTCTATTCCTAGTCCAAGGCATGATCCTCTCTCTCAACACACCTTGTCACTGAGGAAATAAATCCTTTTTTCAGAATGATTTTCTGTAGTTATTCCTCTTGAGATCAATTCAGCCTCCATCTGCAACACTTGATGTCTCAAATAGAATTGCTTTCCTAGTTTTCCATTTCAGAATTTCCACTGAAATAGTAACAAGTATAATTTGATCGCACAAAAATAGTCTCTTTTCATTAAACTCACATCCCTTGTGAACCTTCTTGAGTTTATTCTCAAGGCCTTTCTAAATGATTTTTCTGCAAGACAATAATGAAACTTTTCATCTCCCAATTTTTCTTCAACTCCTCCTTTTCTAAAACCTTTAATATTTCTTTTTCTACAGTCCACTCTCATTTGCATTTCTTTTCCTGAGATCCACACATTGGTCTAAAGATCAGTCTCAGTAATGTTATTGCCTCTTGTCCTACTTTTAAATACTATGGAGTCACCCTTTTGTCTGTGGTCAAATAGATTTCAGTGTAATCAAGATACTGGCAAATGAAGTGCTTTTTCACTCTACCCTAAATAATGGGTCACTTGAAAAGAATTATATCTGTTATATGAGAAATAATTCTAAATATATTTCTTTATCAGCCATCTTAAATGAATTCATGCTGGTAGAATATCAGTTTCTAATTATATTAGTCTGCTTGGGCTGCTATACAAAATACTATTGATGGAGTGACTTTAAACCACAAATATTTCCCAAGGTGCTGGAGGCTGGGAAGTTCAAGTTTAAGATATACTGATAGATTTAGTTGCTAGTGAGGGCTCTCTTCCTGGCTTGTAGACAGCTGCCTCCTTTCTCATTGTGTCCTCACATGGGTGAAGACAGGAGGAGTGTAAGTTTTCTGGTGTCTCTTCTAAAGCCACTAATCCTGACATGAAGGCCTACCCTCATGATCCAATCTAAGCCTAATTATATCCCAAAGGTCCCATCTCCAAATACCATCACACTGGGAGGAGGGCTTAACATATGTGTTCTGGGTGGACACTATTTGGTCCACAGCACCAACATAACCTTGTTAAACAGAATAAATTATAGATAAAACTCAGACATCTCATTCTTCCTTTAAAGTATACATCTTTCTGATTCACATTCAAATTGTCATCAAAATTTCTGAAACGGTAGAATTTTAAAATAATTGACAATATGACTAATGATCTCAATGAGCAGCATAACTCTCTGCCATATACTCTGAATTTTCTTTTAATTTCATCTTGACCAAAGGAGGCAGGTCAGTTTCAAGGGTTTCAACTTCATTTTTTCCACTATGCTATTTCTTATGGACAAAGGCTACAATGTGGGTATTATTTCAACTGTGAAGTATATCAATCCCAATTACACATTTACAGAGTCAGGGCACGTTACCACTAGGTAGATCTGCAGAATGTGAGCCTGACTTTAGTTAGGATTGCATTTGTTACTGGTCTTTATAGCTCTCCACCCTACCTGGGGGTCTCATGATGAATCTATTCTCCAGATAGGAATGCCAACTCAGATCCTGAGTCTGCTCTTCAACTGTGTGCACTCTTCCACTGAAGACAATAAAGACATCCTTATTATCTACAAAGAAAATTATAAAAGAATCTTCTACAATTAGATTATAAGGATGCCTCTGGCTCCCACTTAGAATGTATTCTTTTTGTTTCTATAGACCTCCTCTATGGATACCACTTAGATTTTAACTACTTATTAATCTCAGTTTTTCATCTCTCTGCCTGGGAGCAATAAATCATAGCAATAACCAGCTATCTCCACTGTCTTTATAGGTACTGTTGCCCTCTTATCTTTTAATTGCCTGAATTATGGCACCTGCAGGGGTATTCTCTTCCACAGGGACATTTTCTCAGATCAGTTCCACTGAAACCTTTAGAAATTAGACCACCACTATGCACTAGGAATAATCAATGCCCTACGTATCATTCAGGGTGGTGACTTTTTGTCCAATGGGAAGTGAGTAAGCTAGTCCCCAAATATTCATCTTATTGACTATTTTCTTGGACCTCCCCATGTCCAGTACCATCACTTTAGTTTGGATCCTCAACAAATAGATACATAACAGTTCTAAGAATATTTTGGCCAGGATGGGAGGACTTCAAAGTCACCCATTAGAGGAATCTGGTTTCCTGAACTCATACTGCTAACATGTTCAGTCACAAGTTGGGGGCAGCCAGGGTGAGCCTTGATTCAGAATGTGGTACTAAATTAGCTGGACTTGTCAGTCAAGATCTGGAACAGGAGGTCTAAGTGACACCTTTTTTGTGGTTTTTACAATAGGAGAGAGTCCTTATTTGGGGAAATATACACTGTTATATTTAGGGATATTGGGCATTATGTCTAAAACTTGTTTTCAAATATTCCAGAAAAATGATAATAGATGAGAGAGATTAAACAAATGTAGCAAAATGTTAAGAGTTGGAGAATACAGATTAAGGTTATTTGAGAGTTTTCATGCTGTTCTTGCAAATTCTCTGTAAGTTTATAAGTATTTCAAAATAAATTAACTTTGAAAATTATTTTTTAAATCTAAGTTGTTTTGTAAACCTAACTTATAGGAAAAATAAAATGTTTCATATTTAAGGTTAATTACATGATAAGGAAATGAGTCCACATTCCTTTTACATATAAA
This sequence comes from Sapajus apella, assembly GCF_009761245.1. Taxonomy (NCBI): domain Eukaryota; kingdom Metazoa; phylum Chordata; class Mammalia; order Primates; family Cebidae; genus Sapajus; species Sapajus apella. The sequence goes on from NW_022436950.1 coordinate 41,234,425, forward strand.
TTAAATTGGAGGAAGAGACCGAGTAAAGGGAAGACTTTTAAAAATATTAAAGTGAATTTTTATACTAAAGGGAAGAGCCCTATTTTACCCCTATAAAGGCTTTTTTTAAAAAAAAAGACAATACTGGAGGAGAGAAAATGTCTTCAGAAGGTAAAAAGAGAGTGAACTCAGAACACACAAAGAGAAATTTGCTTTCTACAGGAGGGTGGAAACTATTGTAACTAGAGGCAAAGCAGGCACAGCAGGTTGAAATGGTGCTGGAGGGTAGATAATATTTTTTGGAAAGTTTCTATATTCTCAACGAAAGATGAGGCAATCTTAGACACTTGATAGGGAGAGGTAACAGAGGAGATTTGTGAAGAAAGAAGCCTGGAAATAATCATTTGGGGATGACTAGTGCAGTAGGAAAGCAAGCACGCTAGGAGGAACAGGGCTATGGTGAGACAGTGGTTAATGAGTGGTCATCTAAGATTTGCTCTATGTTTTGGCTTCTTACTGATGCGCTAACACATTACACATACCTGTGGCTTGAAACAACAGAAACTTTTATAGACCAGGAAGTCAGCACTCCGAAATCAGCTTTGTGGGCCTAAAATCAAGGTGCAGTCAGGGTCACATCCCCCTGGAGAGTCTAAGGGAGATGCCACTTCTGTCCTTTTCCTAGCTTCCTGCATTCCTTGATCATAATCCCTCCCCCATCTTCAAAGCCACCAGAGTAGCATCTTCAAATTTCTCCCTCTGTCTGACCTCTGATTCTATCTTCACAATTCCTACTTTGAACTTAAACCTCCTACGACCTTCTTCTAAGGATTCACGTGATTACACCGGGCTCACCCAATAATCCAGGATAATCTCCCCCATCTCAAGAGCCATAATTTAATCCATCTGCAAAGTCCCACATTCACAGGTTCTGGGGATCAGGATATGGGCATCCTTGGTGGGGGCATTATTCTGTATATCACATACTATGACTTTGAAGTGAGCACAGTCAAAAAAGTTGCATTTTTCTGCAGCTGATGGGAAAGAAGCCATGGAAGAAGCAAAGAGCTGTAACTCTGCCACCCCTGGAGGGAGAGAGGACCAAGCTAGCTAAAGAGAATTATAATGATAGACCTTACAAGCTAAGTTGGATAAGGAAGAATGAGAAGACACATTGATGGGGGTGAGGGTGATTAATAATGAGACAGTGGTAAGGCCAATAGGTTAAAGGTCTGGATGGAGTCAAAGCATTGCTAAATAAGATGCCTCAAGCAGACTAGTAGATACTAGGACTCAAGATTTCAGAAGCGTAAAATCATAAGGTCAAAGGTGTGACCATAGAAAAGAAGTGCTGAGGTGAGGTGAGGTAAAAGGACACTTACTGGGTTCAAAGAGGCCCCTCAGGAATTGCTGTGATTAAGCAAGCTGGAAAGAGGTGATTCACTGAATAAAAGGAATTAGGTTGATATTTGTCAACAGATGCAGCCCATAAAAACTAGAGTAAAGCATTTGTTGCTAAACAGGCTTATTCCAGCTAATTCTGTAGCTTTGCTCGTTAACAAAACTAAAAGTCAATTCATAAGTATTACTAGATAGAAAACTAAAATCATTCCTGTGCTGATCTCTTTCATGAATTGCTAATATTCTGAGTTACTTGGTGTTATGGGGTAAATTGTAGCCCTAATGATGCCTGTGGTAAAGCCCCACCTCCAGCACCTCAGAATATGAAGGTATTTGGAAACAGGAGCCTTAAAGAGGTGATTAAGTTAACACGAGGGTGTCATAGGATGGACTGTCATCCAGTCTGACTGATGTCCTCATAAGAAGAGGAAATTAGGACACACACAGACACCTTGGGTGGGTGCACAGAGTAACACTCCTGATGACATACAAGAAGGTGGCCGCCTGTGACGCATGGAGAGAGGCTCAGGAGAAACGAAAGCTGACACCTTGACTTCTGACTTCTAGCCTCCAATACTGTGAGAAAATAAATTTCTGTTGTTGAAACCGTTTGATTAGAACCACCACACCTACTTTGTTTTAGAGATTATTAGCTATAAATTATTCCTAATTTTAACACGACTTCAGAAATTTCTTCCTACCTAGAAAGTTCTTTTTCTTTAGGATCTCAGAATTCATTTCCTCTTACTTAATCCAGAGTTGTTAGAGTCTTAGTGAAAAGGAAGTGAGACGTATTAATGGGAGCAAAGGGAGGTGGTGGGAAAAATCTCATTATGGCCTGGACTTGACTTTGATCTGCATGGAGGCAGTCTTGGTACATGGAGACTGTGTTGTGAAACGCTCCTCAGAAAAGACACACGACTGAGGCCCTTCCACAGGCTGCGTCTGGAAAAGTCTGAGTGCAAGCTGGCAGTAATTTATGAGCAACCTAGAGTTCAAGTTCTTTCTAGCCTGCCTCTACCACATGTTTTCCTTGTGGCAGCTGATTTTCCATTGACAGGCTAAGGGGTTTTGTCATCTTTGAGTTAAGATGTTTTTGCTAAAACGTTCAGGAAACAAGCAGGAGTAGGAGAATAGAATGTACAGCTCTAAGCAAACAAGCAGTGAAACATAAAAATTAAGTGCCTTATGAAGGAGAGAGCCTGGCAAGATGACCCACATTCTCCCACCAAAGACATTAAAAAGGCAAATGTCTCCATTTGGAAATGTTACAATGGGAACATAATGTTGTGTTCTTGTGTAGTCCAACTCATGTTTTTTAGCCACTATGACATTAATTTGTGGATAAGTTTCTACTCTTTTGGATCTTCAAGTATTTGTAGAAACCACTAAAGTTTTGGTCACCAAATAATTTGTGGAGTTCCTGTAGTAAAAAAAAGAGCAGAGATTGGTCAGTAAACACAAGCTGGGTGAGAGTCTTCGTGTTGTTTATTTCCCATGTCACCCGTCTGATTCATCTTTGGCAGCAGAGGCCTTTTGTAAAAGTCTACACCTGGTGTCCTCAATTGAGGCAGGCCACCTGCCCCAAGAGGAGCCAGTCCACTGTAACTATTTGGAGAGTAACATTTGCAGCCTTCACAGCACCCAGCAGGTAGCACACTCCATCTTTAACTTGTCCTGTGAGGCCTTCCTGCTGTTCCATCAGCTCCTGCAGCAAGTGCTAGTGGATGCTCTCATCCAGAACATATCTGGATTCAATGATGCTCCATGTGACACCCAAGAGTCTGTGTATAAACAGTCATCCTGCCACAAATGCCTGTCACTGCCAAAAGCGCATGGCAAGAGGACAGCATGTGTTAGAATGCTTACAGCACAAAGGGGTGCATGCATGTATTTTTAAACAAACAGCAGAATTAAAGCTGTAATTATTACTCATGCCTCCTTCATATGAGCCTCCCTCACCATGAGAGGAAAATCAATTTTAATGTGTTTCATGAAATCAGAGGAGGAAAACCCATCATTTTACCAGTGAGACACGAAGAAGTCTTTGTTCAATGTCACACAGAAGGTCATGATGTTTGCTTAATATTTGATCAAAGATGCTTGTTAAAAGTTCACATGGCCTTGGGATCACAGGTTCTAATAGAGTGAGCCTGGGTCAGCACTCAGGAATCTGAAATTTAACAATCACCTCCCTTTCAGTGATTGGAATGTAAGTGAGAATTACTTGGATAATTAATTGCAGGTCTCAGTCACTTCTGTCTTCAGTGGCAGCAAGCTACATGTGACTTCAGTAGCCTGAAGGTCTCTTGCTAAGTACCTTCATCAAAACATTCTTGTTTTAAATTAGAAATAAATCTTTGGAACTCATGTTGAGCTACAGCTTGTGCATGGCTTGCAGGCAGTTAAAGTATTTGTTAATTCAGAAGGCAGCAAAAGGATATTTATAATAAACATTTTATTTAGAAAAATAAATTCAGCTTCGAATTAAATCTTAGAGATGAAGTAATACAATAAATAGCACTTAGAAAACTGTAAGTCCTTTGCTAAAGTGACTGCCTTTTAATGACAGACAAAGCTGGAGCTGAGAAATGTCTCCCTGATTTCCTCCAAAGCCCTAGATTTAACCAGTGTCAGCGAATCCACGTAGGAAGGGACAACTTGGCAGGGAGGGTCGCTGGCAGGTGACAGTGGAAAGACACTAACCTGAGATTCAGGAGATGTGGCCACTGGCTTTCGCTGTTCTACTAACTAGGCAGGTAGTCTCAATTAAGTCACAAACTATTTAATCTTGGTTTTCTGTCTGTAAAAAACAAGCCTGCAGTGGCTTCAAATCTAACAGCTCATGACAACTACCTGGGGGTACAGATCTTTGACCATACTCCCAGAGACTCTCATTTGGTAGGTCTACCTCCCTATGCACAAAGATATTTTCAGATCCAGTGGCTTCCATGGAAATTCACATCCACTTCAATCTTCAAAGATTTTACCGTAGCCCAACCTGAAGGTGGACTGTGGGAAAGACACGAGCAACAAGAACCAATGAACTGTGCCCAATGAAACTGGCTTCAGACTCTCAACCTGAGAGCAACTGACCTGGTTTAGAGGTAGCATGTTCTAGAGGGTGCTTTCTGCCTTAACTAGGAATCCTAAATTTAGTACGCCAAACACTGTGAATGGCATGTTTATTTACATAAATTTACCTTCAGAATTGTTCATGAATTCTCCTTTAGATAAGTTCTGTTGATTGATTTTTTTTAAGTTGACAGATAATATTTTATGCTCTTATAGGATACAACACAATGTTTCAAAGCATGCATACATTGAGGAATGAATGTGCTGATTCTTAGGCATCCCACAGCATATCCTATATTCTCTTGAACACAATTCAAGGTGTAAAAGAATCTGGCTGTTGGATCATTTGGAGCTTGATTCTCCTTTAAATTCACTTGTTTCTAGTTATGAATGGATCTCAAATGAATTCAGCCTTTTTTTTCCTCACTCTTCTGGGGGAAAATAAATGCAGTTATTGTATTTTCACTAGTGAAAGAATATCTGATGCTTAGGCTCACATAAAATTTCAACGGCCAAGGTAACATACATAATAAATCAGAAGGCAAGGGTTAGCTTATAGCAGTGGTCCCCAACCTTTTTGGCACCAGGGACTGATTTCATGGAAGATAATTTTTCTACAGACAGAGTGGGGATGGGGGGATGGTTTCAGATAAAAGGGTTCACCTCAGATCATCAGGTATTAGTTAGATTCTCATAAGGAGGGCGCAACCTAGATCCCTCGCATGTGCAGGTCACAATAGGGTTCACACTCCTATGAGAATCTAATGCCTCTGGTGATGTGACAAGAGGCAGAGGTCAGGCAGTAATGCTCACCTCCCACTGTGTGGCCCAGTTTCTAAAAGGCCATGGACTGGTACCAGTCCATGGCTGTGGGGTTTGGGGACCCCTAGCTTATAGAATCACTCAGACACTTGGGCAAGTATGCTATGTAACAGAATCACTAGGACTTTTCTACAAAAGTACTAATTGAGCAACTACTTTCTCCAAATCTTGTGTTAGAGGTTAGAGGAGAGTCAGCATCTTACAATCATCAAGACATCTGACCAGGGTAGAGGATGAATACAGAAAGACAACCAGCGGTATCTACTTCACTCACCTAAGTTGCTTATGCTACAACATACAGCATAAACAGAGGTGTGCTGGAGTTGGCTAATATCAGCTTGCAAGATCACTTGTTACATTTTCAGGAATTTTGCAAATCAATTGTTAAATACAGCCATATTTAAAAATTTATAATAAAACTATATTATAATAAAACTATATTACAAACCATGATGAATACTCAAAACTCATTATTCCTAATAATTTTACTACAGTCTACTATTGTCTCTACTGTTGGAGTGATTTATATCCATTATATCTGTATAGTGGAAATTAAAAAAAATAACATACATCTCTTTTCAGGTTCGAATTCAGTGACATCATGTTGGTAGCTTGAAATCAGCCGTGATGGTCAGGTTTATACCGTAGAAAACAGCAAATGCTACAAAACAGGGCTTGAATTATTGTTCTGCTGATTGTCTAAACTGGGGGTTGGCCAACATTTTTTATTGAAGTTCAGAGAGCAAATATTTTAGGCTTTACAGGCTATACTGTCTCTGCCATAACTACTCAATGTTACTGTCGTAGTGAAACAGTAGCCATGGACAATATGTAAATGAATATCATTGCTATGTTTCAATAAAACTTTATTTACAAAAACAGGTGGCAGCCAGATTTGACCCACAAACAGTGAATCCCAAAGGCTGAGCTCAGCTGAAGGAAATGAGGTCCTTGATGGTCCTGTCACATGGAAGCTGGAAGAGACGTCCCTCAAGCCAGAGAGGGGTTGGTCAAAATACCCTGGCTTCTTCCCTCCTCCAGCCCTCCAGTCGCTCATCCCATTGATCAAACCCTAAGAAAAGCCCAATGAAGGGAACAAGAGGAAGCGTTGTCTGCAGCTGTCACTCCACACTTAACAAAGTGATGAAGAAAATATTCATGCACATCACATTTAAAAGGATGTTGTGATATAATGTAGCCATTACATCATAAAGAGCACAAAAATGTTAAGGAAAATGTTTGCCAACACTCTAAAACTATTTTCCAAGTTAGCAAATTCTTTTCATTTCATTGATGAAACAGCATACATTGTAGTTATTTCACTTTCATCTGAATTGTTAACATAAAAAATATCAACAAACACATCAGAACTTCTTTCAAAACATATTTGTTTCAAAAGTAATGTGTCTCTAGACTTTTTGTCAGGCGATTGGTTGGATATTTTTAAAGTTTTTAAATTGGCTGACATATAATCACTTAGGTGTTTTTTCCTTCTTCTTCTTTCCTTCCTTCGTTTTTTAACCATTAGACACAGAACACTTACTTCTAGTACTTATTTTGCTAATTTTCTGTACAAATTAGAATACTTTACACTACAGGTAACAAGAATCCTAATTCAACCTCCCTTCAAAACGAAGGAAGTTCCTTGGCTTAAATAACTGGAAGTCCAGAATACAGAGCAGGTTTCTGAGTTGTTATCATCTGTGGCTCTGGCTTTAGGTCCCTGCTGTTTTGCCCTCTGGTGTGTGTGGCTTCCTGCTTATGAAGTGATCGCAGCACTTCTGGGCCACACATCAGCTGCCAACAACATTCAGAGGAAGATTAGAAACAAAAACACTCTCCCAGAAGAGAAAAGATGCACTTTTCTCACAATTTCTAACAGAGCACTCCTTAGTGCTTATTGGCACAAATTGGGTCCTATGTCAATTCGTGAACCAGTCCCTGGCAAGGGGGATAAGCTTATGTAAAAGCCTACCCCTGGAGTTTGGTAGAATCATCTTGCCCTGAGATATGTGGACTGAGTCAGGCAGGGTTGCACACCTGAACAAAAGGGAGGAGGGAGGATGTGTACGATGAAAAAGGCACTGGAGAGAGCCACTATTATGTATTTCTCATTTGCCTTTTCTCTGGCTTCTCATTTTCTCTGCAACTTGATCTCAACTGAGATTGCAAAAAAGGAGGTGTGTTCATAGCAGTTATGCTAAGTAGGCATTGAAAATTACTCCTCTGGATATGATAAAATGACTCCATTGGTCTGTAAAAAAGACCCACAGCTCATTGAACAGAGCTTCAGTTAGTTCCAGGAAGGGCCAAAGTTCATAGCACTAAATCGATTTCAATCAGTTAGAGCAGTTGTGATGAAATGCAACATTATGTTTTGATATCTCCTAGGTGAGAGTAAAATATTTTCTTTCCCAGTGCAGTGGTGAGCACCTGTAGTCCCAGCTACTTGTGGGGCTGAGGCAGGAGGAGTGCTTGAGCCTAGAAGTTCCAGGCTGTGGTGCACTGTGATCACACCTATGAATAGCCACTCCACTCCAGCCTGGGCAACATAGCCAGACCCCATCTCTGAAAATTTTTAAAAAAAGAAAATTATTTTTATATCACTTTGAACCCACATCATTCTGGGTCCAGCAAGAAACACAGAAACCACACTACCATTTAAACAGAGAGAATTTAAGTCAGAGAATTGGATACACAGGAGATGAAAGAGTTGAAAAATCAGAGGAAGATGAAAGATTAGCAAAAGCAAGAAGCTACTATCCCAACCCTAGGCTGGGGGGATAAAGGGAAAATCAGTGACAGTGAAGCCAAAAGGCTGATGTTGGCTGAAGTGAGGACCTTGATGGTCCTGTCACATGGAAGCGGGAAGAGATGTCCCTCAAAGCTGAAAGTGGGGAGCAGTGGTCAAAATACCCTGGCTTCTTCCTTCCTGCAGCCCTCCAATCTCGCACCAAGGTGTCCCATTGGTCAAACCCTGATTGAAACCACATGAGGGGGAAATTGGGGACAACAGGAAGCACTGTCTGCAGCTGTCACTCCAGTCCCCATCCTTTGCCTACAGAGCAGAGAAAGAATGGATCTGATCACAAATAGGTCAAGGTCTGGTACAGAAGGTCTTGAAAGTATTTGTGTGTAAATTACAGAGACACTCCTAGAAGTCCATCTAACACAGAAAAATGTTACTCATTGTTTTTCTGGATTATAATAGTTTTATTTTCTTATATTCAATTGTTTTTATTCTCTGATTTTTCTTCAATGAATATATATTACTAAAGTTATTTTTTAAAAATTACAAGATGTTTTAAAGAATTATGTTATTTAAAAAGGAATTGCAAATATTTGTTCAAGTCACTGTGCTTTCATAAAATCTTTTTATAAAATCTTCCTTAGCTATATAGCTTTCCTCATTTCACTGATGGAGAAACTGAAAAGGGATGATATGGTTTGGAAGTGTGTCTTTACCAAATCTCACGTCTACTTGTAACCCACAGTGTTAGACACAGGGCCTGCTGGGAGGTGACTGGATCATTGGCGTTATTTCTTACGAATGGTTTAGCACCACCCTCTTGATGCTGTTCTCAGGCTAGTGAGTTCTCCTGAGACCTGGTTGTTTAAAAGTGTGTAGCACTTCCCCCACCCTCTTGCTCCTGCTCTCCCCATGTAAGACACCTTGCTCCCACTTTGCCTTCTGCCATGATTATAAGTCTCCTGAGGCCTCCCCAGAAGCTGGGCATGTGCCAGATCATACTTCCTATATAGCCTGCAGAACCATGAACCAACGAAACGTCTTTTCTTTATAAATTATCCAGTCTCAGGTATGTCTTTATAGCAATATAACAATGGATTATACAACTGGGTCATCTGGTTTTCAATTTAAATGTCTCTTCTCCCAGGAAAAAGTCACGGTTCCTTAAGTTCATGTCCTTTTTCTATGGTTCTGCTACTCCCTGTACTTCCCTATCAAACCACATTTCATCCTGTTTTATACTATCCTGGTATTGCCCCGTGGAGCTGGGATTCTGATGATTACAGGCCATTTAGGCTGAGATTTACACTCTTAGTGGTTTGGGAGTACTTGCAAAATAATCAGCAGTCTTTTACTACTTAAAAAAAATAACATTACAAGATGTGAGCCAATGGTACAAAGTAATAATCTCAATTACCTAAAAATCCTCCTAATTTTGTCTTCATATTATAGAAGAAGACATCTAGTGGAATGCATATTTTTAGAATCCCATACTTTTCCTAATGTTCTCACTTCAAGCAAAGCAAAGGTACATTTAAGCCATTATTTTAAAGAAAAATATCTTGTTAAAAATATATTTTCCCAGCTTCCACATCAATTTCCTATAGCTTTGAATAAATAAATGTTTAGCTAGTGTTTTCTAATTTAAAAAAAAAAAAAAAAGACAATCGCCTTGTGTTTTTAGGCACTGAAAGTCCCGATTAAGTAAATTGCATCTTTAAAAATTTTCCCTTTTTACATGAAAATGTAGGAGAAAGAAACCTATTAAGTCTCTTTCAAACAATTCTGTAGAATTTTCTTTTTCTTCTTGCTTTCTCCATTTTGTGAACTCAAGCATCACTACCAATACCTCCATCTGTCTTGCAACAATGAAGATCTGCTACACACATTCTTCTCCTAGATATTTATCAAAACTCAGAGAGAAGGCTGTACTCTCTTTCACACACTGTCTTTCCTGTGCTCCATAGTCTCTCACAGGCAGGATGGGAGTGCTCTTGTTATTTCTCCACTCCTCTCCTCCCCATCTCACCAGCAGATCTTTATATTCCCCCTTCCTAGTGGCATAAGAGGGAGAGAAGACTAGTTTCTACAAATACAACATTTAGTCAAAAGGAAAAACAGTGTTGGTAAAGCAGACTCCCCTAGCTGATAGGGGAAGTGGCAACCGAGGACTGCTGTTGGAAACAGTTGCTTAAAAACAAAAATAAATTCAAGCACTCAAACAACCAGGAGACAAGTTGATGGGTTGTGAGCCATGCTGAGTTAAAAACTTTACAAAACATTAGGAGACAGTGCTAAACAACACGCTGTTGGGCTTAACCTCAATGGTCAACATCAGTAAGGTAAATACCAGTTTATTATCAGCTTTTACACCAGAAGTCCTTGTTTAAGGCAAAAGACTGAGGTTTCCTGCTGGGCCTGGGAATTATATACACATGAAAAGCAGGTCAAGTCGCAGCTGCCTGACAGCTACCCGGTATAGAAAGAAAATATGTTTAGGAATTAACTGAGGCTTCTCTCCCTATCCCCTGTTTTAAAAAACAAATAATAATCTTTAAACAAATTAGTTATGAAAATATATCAAAATTGTACTAAATCTTGCTTCAAGGAAAAAGGCCTTAGACCAATTCAGAGATTCAGTAGGATATTTTAGAGGAATAGAGAATGACTCTATGGCTGTTTCTCAGCCTCAGCACTATTGACATTTTGAGCCTTATAATTCATTGTCAGGATGTACAGGATGTTTCGTTCATCCTTGGTCTCCACTCCTAAATGCCAGTAACACCAACACCCCAAGTTGTGACAATCAGAAAACACCCCCAGACATTGCCAAATGTTCCCCAGGAGACAAAATTGCCTCTGGTTAAAAAGCACAGAGCTAGATTAACTTTCTTAGGCTCAAATAACAAAAAAAGAATGGTTTGTTTAAAGTTACCAAATTCTTGACAGACATCAGCTGGGTGGGTGAGTGACTGGATTCCCAGAACAAGTTTTGATCCCATTAAAGTCCCTCTGGAAATTGCTTAAATATTTTATCAGTAACGCTATTTCCTACCTCCCTGGAAAAATATTGTGAATTACATCACAGAAAAATTCTGTCCCAGATCAAGTTTGGGGCAATTTTCTTTTACAACCTCCATGGACACACTTCTTTGCATTCATTACCCTCTCCCCAAGCATTTAGCAGTGACAGCTTTTCATATGTGCTGCTGTTGAGGGGAGAAAGACACAGCATGAAAAAATAAGATGGATAAATTTCTAAATATTATTAAATATCTAGCTGGAGTAAACATGGGAAAGTTAACTCATGAAAGCCAGGTCTCCTCTTGTAAGAACTAGGCCCTTTGAAAGACCAAACATGCATTGAACTCAAAGTTTGAGAATCTGGAGCATTGAGAGTAGACAAGGATGCAAAATGCAACATTCCCACCAAAAGAAAAATATGATAGAAATACAGAGATAACTCCCTAGTTATTTCTGAAAGGTCTCTATCCCTGACCTTAACCAAAGTTAAAACACAGATATGGCAGAGGGGGTGATACATCAGGAAACACATCCAGATCCCAAAAGCAATAAGGACAGGTCAAAACAAACTCTAAAGGGCTGCACAAGGCTGCAAAACGACCCTGTAGCAGAGACCAAAGGACTGACCACCCAACTCAAGTTTCAAATGAGAATCACAGCTAGACCTTGGGAGACCTTACAGCTTCACCAAGAGCTGGGTCAGCTGAGTCAGCAGTATGAGACCTCTGTCCACAGGTCATGCTAAATGTATGAGGGAGTTAAATCAGTGGTGGACATCCCAACAGTGGATGCAGCCACAGCAGAGTGGGAGGGGGGAAAGTGGGGCAGTGGAGAAGATAGATCTCAGGTGGTGCACAATTTAAAAATTTTAAACAGTTCTTGATAACAAAAGAGAGCACTAGAGTTGTGAAGCTAAGCAAGCTATACTGACTTCTCCTCCCCTCCTGGGGAGTTCAGGAAAACACATCTCACCTAAACACTCGCAACAGAATGATTGTAACTGAATTTCCTATAAAGCTATTATAAGCAAAAAGTAAATAAAGAGTAGAACAATATTTCTGCAAACAACAAAGTCATCCAGAAATTTACGTACAAATATAAATATATAATATTTTAAGCAAGTTAAAATAATTTAAGATAATAGAAGCTATAAAAGTGCAACCTCAATCATAATTTTCAAATCTCAGAAATGAGATGTTTGGGCAAAAGAGAGCTGACAGAGCAGAAGATTAAAACTAATAATAAGGTAGTTCAGGAATTAAGATAAATTAGAAGAAATACGAGAGCAAACAATTATTCCATAAAACAAATAGGAGATGAAAGAGTATTAAAAACCAAAAGGAAATGAAGAAAGAAAAGATTAAAAAGCTGAAAAGAAAGCCAAGAACCCTCAGCATACATATAGGAGTCAACAAAAGATCTATAATGCAATAAAGTTCCCTAAAATGAAAGGAAAGATATATATTTAAAGGACATTTCATCTACGTGGGAAAAAAATTAAACCAGTCAGTCAAATATCAAAACATTGTCTAGTAAAACTATCACCCAATAGAATAGAGGATGTGGGGATTCAGACTAATAGACCAAGTCACTTATAAGGGGAAAATCAGATTGACAAGAACAGTTTATGACATTAGTGTTTTATGCCAGAAGATAATTGAATAACATCAAAGTGGCTCAAGACAAGAAATTATGAACCAAGTCAGTTTCTTTTTGTTTGTTTGAAATGAAGTCTTACTGTGATCACCCAGGCTGGGTGACCTCCACCTCCCAGGTTTAAGCAAGTCTCCTGCCTCAGCCATCTGAGTAGCTGAGATTACAAGTGCCCGCCACTACACCTGGCTAATTTTTGTATTATTAGTAGAGACGCGGTTTCGCCATGTTGGCCAGACTGATCTCAAACTCCTGATCTCAAGTGACCCACCTGCCTTGGCCTCCCAAAGTGCTGGGATTTCAGGCATGAGCCACCACGCCCAGCCCAAGTATTTTATATCTAAGTATATTGACATTTCAATATAAAAGTCACAGAAAAACTGTTGTGAACATATAAGAATTGAATAAATATTGTTCCCATCAACATTTTCTGAGAATTCTAGAAATGGAGTTTTTCTAGAATCTGGAGTGACAACTGCAAAATGACTGTTGTAGAGCATTAAATACATATTTGCCTGTAATACTTATTTTTGTTCAATTTTTATATTATGATTTTTAAAATTGCTACTTTACTAAATTCTTTTTGTATATTGTACTTTTCATATTGATTTTTGGAGGCTGTTAAGATATATTATCTGTAAGTAGATATAGCTTTGTTTTTTCATTCTAATTCTTATTTCTCTAATTACTTTGTCTTATTTAAATTCATTGCCTACCACCTCTAAGACAATGTAGAGATGTGCAACCTTGTTGTGTTTCTCATCTCAGCAGGAAGTCCTCTAACGCTTGTCCATTAAGTAAAACTGGCTTTAGTAGCCTGAGGTATACATATTTTATCTTGTTTCGAAAGTATCCACCATATTCTATTTTATTAAACTATTGTTTAGTTTTGTCAAATTACTTTTCTACATCTATGGAGATAATCACATAATTTTTCTCCTTATTTGTGTTAAAATGATAGATCATATTAGCTGATTTTCTCATGATGAGCCTTTGCTTTGCAGGAAAACAACTCATTTGGTCATAATGTATTATTTTATTAATGGGTTGTTGGGTTCCTTTTGATAATATTTTATTTAGAATATTTTAACTGATGGCCAGGCATGCTATGATCAAATGTAAGTGTTCTCCCCAAGTTCATGTGATAAAACTAACACCCAAGGTGAGGTATTAAGAGGTGGGTGGTCTTTGGGAGGTTATTAGGTCATGAGAATGGAGACTTCATGAATGGGATTCGTGCCTTATAAAGGATGCTTGAGGTTACCTGCTCACTTCTTCTGCCATGTGAAGATACAACAAGAAGTTGCCCTCTATGAGGAATTTTCCCTCACTATGCACCAAATCTATGGTGGTTTGATTTCATATTTCTCAATCTCCACAATGGTGAGCAATAAATTCTCTTGTTTATAATTTACCCAGCCTAAGGCATTTTGCTAAAGCAGCCCAAATGGACCAAGACAATAAGATTGACCTGCAGTTCTATTTTTTGGAGCAAATTTTGTCAGATTTTTGGATCAATTTACTTTATAAAAAGAATTTTGAAGATTTATTTTTAAACCATGTTTTGGAATAGTTTAATACTGTTAGGATTAACTGATCTTTAAAGTTGTAGTAAATTCCTGTGTGAAACCATCTGGGCCTCATAGTGGAGTGTTGTTTGACTTTTCTATTTATTATCTCTTAATTGGTCCATTTAGGCTTTCTATATCTACTGTGAAATTGTATTATACCATAAATTTACCCATTTCAAATTTATTTGCAGAGAGTAGTGCAAAGTAGCCTCATAATTTTTAGTTTTCTCTCCTCTGAACTTTCTTATTTCTCATTTGTGTATTCTTGAGCTTCCTTTATTATTTCTTCCTTAATATGGCCAGTGGTTTATCTATGTTGTTGATTTTTCCCAAAGAACCAGATTCTGAACTTATTTTTCAGTACTCCTTTTTTGCTTTGTTTTCTAATATATCATTTTCCCTTTTTATCGTTATTAATTCCTTCCTTTTTTGTCGTCTTTGTAATTCTCTAGATTTTTGTGTAAGATGTACCATTCGTTTACTTTCATTTTATTGGCATAGCTATTTAATGTTCTGTGTACTGCTGTTCTGACATACTCATGGCAATAGAAGCGAAGTCTGAAGATCTAGCCTGATATAGAAACCAAGAACATTACAAACACATGAGAGACTGGCTGATTTAATAGAGTTACATCCATACTACAATGCAGCCATGAAAATAAATAAGTTAAATCTATACAGGTTGCCTGGCAGAAGTTTCTACAAAGAGTTGTTTAGTGAGAAAGCAAGATCCATAAAATGGTATATAGCCTTCTCTAAAATAAACAATGATAAGCCTTTAAATGCATACTCAAATATGATTATCTATCCAGGGAAAGGGACCAGAAGGATAAATACACTAGTTACTTGGAGGAGAAGGGAGAGTAGATGAAGACAAGAATATATAAAGAAAAATGTTTTTAAATATGGCCAATAAGAGAAATGATATAATCATATTTAAGATAAATTATAAATGTGTGAAAATAAATATAAACACAAAAAGATGGTCACTAAAATGTAAAATTCTGATACATTAAAATGATATGATTTAAGATGTTTTTAACTTTGTTCATTATGTATATTTTTTAATAAAATAAGAGGATAGTTAGAAATTTATGATATGGGGAAAACTTCTCATAGTTATGCATGCTCATCCTAACTGATTCTCATTTATGCCAACATATAATTATATATTTTCTATTATTGCCATCTATTTTTCTTATAGACTAAAAATCTCTCAAAGAGAAGTTGATTTTCTGAGTTGAAAGGTGATTTAAGAATGATTTTTGTAATGAATATTGTATAAGAATGAGTAATTATCCTATTAATTTCAAAAATGTTTAGAAATGTAGTAGCATTCCATGAAAACTTGAATCCCATAATTTTATAGCAGTGTGGTAAGCTTACTAAGAATTCAGAGAAGTATCAAAAAGATAATTAAAGGGCCTGAAAAATAAAATTTATGGGGCAAGTTTAGAGGGAAGTATTGTTTAGCAAAGTAGTTGACAAATGAAATCATTTTACATCTATAAAAGCCTCTTCTACAGAAGAAAGGGGTCAGCTGGTTTTAATATCCAGGAAAGGGGGACAGGGGAGGAGGAAATTGCAGCAGATGAGACATGGACTAAGTACAAAGACAGTGGTGGCAAGATTTGTCAAACCTGAGATGAGTTACTAAGGGAGGTTGTGGGATTACCTCTTCCCTCTCTGAAGAAGTGCTTCCCTCATCTCTCTGGAATGATTTAAATGCAAGCCAGTCTTGAAAGGGTGAATGCCTTCAAGACTTACAGGCTTTCCTTGTGCTACATGTGAAAGACAAATTTAGACAAGGGTAAATTTAAAACTAAAACAATTACATTCCCTTCCATCATTCCCCACTCCAGTGGGAGTATCCAATAATGGGATATTTAATGTAAAAGTTTATGAGGCAACATGGCAAAGATTGGCTCCAGCAGGCAATTTAACAAAGAGAGTAGTCTGCGGAACAGCATAACCCTGGCTCTACTACACACAAATTTCAACAAAGAAATTTTATTGTGTCCTGTAAACCTAATCAAAATGCTTTTGCTGGTTTCCTAAACAATTTGTTTTACTTTGGACCATTCTATCAATATAGAATCTTTTTTTTTTTTTAAGAAAGTGTTCCAACTCCCAGGCTGGAGTGCAGTGGCACAGTCACAGCTCACTGCAGCCTCAGTCTCCGGAGTCCAAGCTATACTGCCACCTCAGCCTCCCAAGTAGCTGGGACTACAGCTGCACACCACCACACTTGGCTAATGTTTTTATGTTTTGTAGAAACAGTAGTCTCATTATGTTGCCCAGGCTGGTCTCAAACCCCTGGGCTCAAGGGATCCTCCTGCTTTGGCCTCCTGAAGTGTTAGGATTACAGGCGTGAGCAACTGTACCCAGGCTTGATATAGAATCTTAACAGTGGCCATAGAGCTGGGCTTCTTTGCAAGATGACTATATCTTATTTTGCAACCATATTTCATAAGCAGCCACTTGAATTTATCATTTTGATTCTAAATATTAAGCATTAAGGAAACACTTGTCAGAAAGTAACAATGAAGAAGAGATCAAAGATTATTCCATAGCATAAGCATGGAATAATCAGGTTCAAGGTGGGATAAAGTCTAAGGATTCTCCGCAAAGCAATGTAGAGAAACTTATGGAAAGCAGGCTGAGAAGTCAGTGAAGAGACTTAAAATGTCTTCAAAATATTAATAGCTAACTATAGGTCCCAATTTCTTAAAATTTTTAATTATGGTTAAAAAAAAGTATACACACAATGTATAATGGGTCATATTAACTGTTTTCAAGTATGATGATTAAGAGTGTTAAGAACACTGAAATTACTGTATAACAGATCTCCAGAACTTTATCTTGCAAAACTGAATCACTGTACTTATTAAACCAACTCCCTATTTTCCTCTCCCCCCAGTCCCTGGCAACCACCATTCTAACTTTCTGGTTCTCTGTGTTTGACTATGTTAAATGCCTCATATAGGTAGGATCACATGGTATTTGTCTTTTCATTTTTGACTGGTTTCACTTAGCTTAATGTTCTCAAGTTTAATCCCTGTTATAGTATGTGGCGGGATTTCCGTCTTCTTTTAGGCTGAATAATAATAATCTACTGTATATGTGTATCACATTTTTTATCCATTTATCCATCTATGGACATTTAGATATGCCCTCTAATTTTCTAAAATTCAGCATAAAGTATTTTGAGAAGTTTGTCAGTTATGATGCTATTATTTCTCAGCTTCAGACTCACCCTTCCACACATTGTTTCAGGCTATTGGACCTGAGGCTGGCGAATCCCATTTCTGCTTTGCAGGCTGACTCCAGTTGGGTTCTGTCAGTAAGGGGCACAGGAAGAGTGCTGCTGGGGAAGGAGGAAGGCACTGTCTCCTTGACCCTATTCCTTTTTGTACTCTTACAGTTCCTTTGTCACCCTGCAGTTCACTACACCAAGCAGGGCAGTGCCTTAGTGCACCCCGCCCCAGCAGACCAGGCTCTTTCCACCTGCCTGGGTTTTACCTGTACAGGTTCCTCCTCCAAACGTCTGCCTTTCAGAAGTTTCAACCTGTGCCTTTTGCCCCCAGCCTTAGTGAAGGGCAGCAGCTGCAGTCACTACCTCTGAGATGGAACAGTGTTCTCTTTTTGCCTTTCCAGTTATCTTTCCGTATAGCTCTCTACATGAAATTCACACTGTTCAAATAACTGGTCTGATTTCTTCCTCCTGACTAAACCCAGTCTGGTAAGAAATCATGCAAACATGCCACCTGAAATTCTCAGAACCTTTCAGAAAGCAATTACAAGCCTGAGTGTGGCCAAATAACTAAACACATCTGTTTAATCATTCATAAGATGAAAGCAAAGATTACAGCACAGTGTGGTAAGCCTTATTAAAAGGAAACATAGGTTGTTATGGGAAGTCAGACGAAAGACCCTCAAAGACAGAGAACAGTCAAAAACAGCTGAGGGAGGCCACCGTGCTCCTATGCAGCAGTCAGTGTGCAGGACGGGCCGGTGATGCTTCAGGCCTGCACTCTCCACACCCAGACGGGAGGCCTGCACCGTCTAGTGCTGCTTCTGCACTCTGCCCTCCCTCTCTAGGTGATTCTCTGTGGTCATCCTTTAAAGTTACCAAAAAAAAGTGTGCGTGTGTGTGTGTGTGTGTGTGTGTGTGTGTGTGTGTGTGTGTTCTCCTCTCTTCTTTATGTTCTGAGTTCTGCAAGGCAGCAACAAGAACAATAAGGGAGGGCCCAGCCAGAAGATACTTGAATAGACAGTCTAGGTCTCTGTGTGCCACAAAAATTCATTCAGATGGGAGGTGTGGATGAGCAATCACAGGGACAGGTCCACAGGTGCTCATCAGAATAATAATGACATTTCCTGCAGAAGGGCTATGTGCCAGGCATTGTCTTGATTGCTTCATATCCATTAACTTCTATTTTTCAAAAACATTATATCATTATTATCATTACCACCATCTTACTGATACTCAAACAAATTAGACTCAAAGAGAGGTTAAGGAGCGTGCCTGGCCTCACATGTGCAGGATTTGAACTGTTTTTTCTGATGCAAGAGGTTGCAGTGTTCTCTCTACTGCCCCTGTTACCACCCCTTTTTTTAAAATATATTTTCAAATTTTCTTTTTTTCTTTTTTTATGAGATGGAGTCTTGCTCTGTCGGCCAGGCTGGAGTGCAGCAGCACAAACTCAGCTCACTGCAACCTCTGCCTCCCAGGTTCAAGCAATTCTCCTGCCTCAGTCTCCTGAGTAGTTGGGAATACAGGTGAGTGCCACCATACCTGGCTAATTTTTTGTTATCTGTAGTAGAGACTGTGTTTTACCACGTTGCTCAGGATGGTCTCAAACTCCTGACTTCGTGATCCACCTACCTCGGCCTCCCAAAGTGCTGGAATTACAGGAATAAGCCGTATTTGTTCATTTTTTTTTTATTTTTTTGAGACAGGATCTTACTCTGTCACTCAAGCTTGAGTGCAGTGATGCAATCTTAGCTCAATACAGCCTCAGCCTCCCAGGCTCAGGTGATACTCCAGCCTCAGCCTCCCAAGTAGCTGGGACTACAGGCATACACTCCCATGTCTAACTAATTCTTTTGTTTTGTTTTAGAAAAAGGGTCTTACTACATTGCCCAGGCTGGTCTCAAACTTCTGGGCTTAAGTGGTCCTCCTGCCTCAGACCCCCAAAGGGCTGTGATTACAGTCCTGAACCACTGTGCCCAGACTACCCACCCTTTCTATGAATGAAAACAATTTTAATAAATTCTGTTAGTCTACTGATTTATCTTCTATTTAATTATATTGTTTTAGAGATAATGTTTAAGAAATTTTTTTTAAACCCAGCTGTTGGCTTTTCAATATAAATTGACTCTTGCTTGACAGTACAAACTATTCATAGTTTATGATGATAGTATGTATAAATATAAAATCATTTTTACATTAAACTTTTGGGAGTTAGAGTAATAGACCTATTCTGGAGAGTAACATTATGGCAGTACTTAGTCAAAAAAAAAAAGTGTATATATACCCTATGCCCCTAGTATCCCACCCCTGGGTATCCATCCCAGAGAACACATCACACAATCTAGAAGAATCTTCATTGGAACTTTGTGATAGTAGAAAATGAGCAATCTGCTTGTCCACACTAGGGAAGTAGATAAGTTTAAAAGTAGGTAAGGGCCATGTGCAGTGGCTCTCACCTGTAATCCCAGCACTTTGGGAGGCTGAGGCAGGTGGAGTACCTCAAGTCAGGAGTTTGAGACCAGTATGGCCAACATGACAAAAACCCTATCTCTACTAAAAATATAAAAATTAGCTGGGCATGGTGGTGGACTCCTATAATCCCAGCTACTTGGGAGGCTGAGGCAAGAGAATCACTTGAATCCAGGAGGTGGAGGTTGCAGTAAGCCAAGATAGCACCACGGCACTTCATCATGGGTAACAGTGCAAAACTCCACCTCAAAAAAAAAAAAAGTAGGTTACTGTGGTTGATGCATATTACTGAGTTCTATGCCAGAATGCTAAAGAATCACACTTCCCAGACTACTTTGCAGCTAGGGCTGGATCTGATTGATGCTACTCTATCAGATGTACTTGTGTTGTTGTAGAGGCTTCCTAATTACAAGGGCCTCTTGGTTTGTGGTAGGGCAGCTTGATTCTGGCATCAGCAACTTCCCAATATAAGTAGTTTATTGGAGGTCTTTGGGCTTTTTTTTTTTTAAGACAGGGTTTGGCTCTGTCACCCAGGCCGGGATGCAGCTCACTGCAACCTCCACCTCCCGTGTTCAAACAATTCTCCTGCCTCAGTCTCCTGAATAGCTGGGACTACTGGTGCGCACCACCACGTCTGGCTGATGTTTGTATTTTTTTGTAGAGATGGGATTTCACCATGTCGCCCAGGCTGGTCTCCAACTCTTGGGCTCAAGCGACCCACCCACCTCTGCTTCACAAAGTGCTGGGATTACAGGCTTGAGCCACAGCACCTGGTTACCTTTAGGTTCCCAAATCAATTTTTGAAGTCTCAATCCTTAACCTTCCCAATGATTCTGTAAGCTGATTAGCGTGTAATAAATTTATTTTGCCCAAACTTAAGTAGAATTTCTGTTGTTTTCCCTGACCAAAACAAACACCATTGTCTATCTTGAAAAAGAGGCCTTGGGAATAACTTGTCAGAACCTGAGAAGAGCAATCTGCCCCTCTGCTGCAGGTTAAGCAGGCTTTTGGATTTTTTTCTTTGGCTAAAAATAAGACTTTGGTGTCTAGCATGTTTCATGGCTAGTAAATTTAGTGTAAAAAATAAAGCTTTTTAAAACTAAACATGCAGTGATATCGCCTACCAGCTATATACACAAAATGCTTAGAAATATAGCCTATCTGCATTAGCAGGCACAAATATGACTTTATTTATACTCATATCCTTGGTGTAAGACTTTCAGGCACCTCAAGTGAAACCTTGAATCATGTTTTGTTTTACTTTATACTCCTAGCTAAAATGGAATACGCTTTCTTTGTTTGTGTAGTTTTACTTTAGCTTATATGAAGCTAACAGTGGAATCTGAGGAATCTCAAGGAAGCTTCTCATATTCCCCTGCACCAAAATCAACAGCCATACTGCTGGATGGGATATATACTGTGTCCCTACTCTTGCAAGGCATTTGCTTTCTTTTTCCAGCCATTTTCATCATCTAAGGAAGAAGGGACCAGCCTTTAAAGCTAGTATTACAGAAGGGATCAGGATTGGACCATCTGAAACTAGTAAAGAGGATGGTGGCAGCAGTGAAAGGAGGCCTCCAGTCAATGGCAACAGTTTTCCAGCCACCTAGGCCTCAGGCCCCAACGCTTTCAATGTACATGAACTTTGGGCACCATGGCTAGGCTTCTCGGCTTCTCTTACCCTCATCTTTTTGAGACAGAGTCTTGTTCTGCTGCTCAGGCTAGGGCAGTTTTATATTTTTAATAGACATGGGGTTTCACCATGTTAGCCAGGCTGGTCTCATGAGAACTCCTAACCTCAAGCGATCCACCTGCCTTGGCCTACCAAAGTGCTGGGGTTACAGATGTGAGCCACTGAGCTCAGCCTTACCTCCATCCTTAATGGTATAGTCAGCTGTACCTTGGGAAAGGAATGGTGAAGAAAAACAAAAACAAACAAACAAAATCCATTGTTTTCATTTGCTAAATTACATCTGGAAAAAGGGAAAAGTTTAACCCTTAATATTCCAGAAAGAGAAAATGATAATACCAAACCCTAACAGCTTTGCTTTGAATTGTTAAATGCAGAACTTGAAAATTAAAAATCTGCGCGTAAGTGTCCACCGACCACCCCACTACTTATTAGCTCTAGACATTGGGCAAATCATTCAATGTAGGTTTCCACTTCCTCACTTTGGGGATAATTTCTTCCTGATCTAATCCCAGGATTGGAGCTGGGAACAGAAAACTCTGTGTATAAAGCCACCTTATGAACTTGAGGAAAATCATATCATTGTGAGGTGTTAGGGTAAAAATACATTATACTCTTGTCATCCATGTAATGACTACCAAGTTCCTAAAACAACATCTGCTCCCCAAACTGTTGCTAACAGACATTGATCATACTTCTTTAGTAAATATTTATCAGACATAACTGTCTGTTGAATGAAGACATGTATGAATGATTACAGTTGTGATCCGAGGGAGTGATTGATTGCAGTCATGCAGGGAATGCATGTTACAACATTGCACAGAGCCAGAAGAAAGGAAGGCAGATGCTTCTTGGCTTCATCATCTGTATCTCTCACTGAAAATACAGCAACTGAACTGTAATCACTTTTGAAATCCCTTGCAGGTGTTTTGCTTGGCTCCTCTGCTCTAGCTCCAACGACTTTCCACATTCTGGAATCTGTGGGGATGTCTGATAATCATGCATGGTGACAGTCATTAAATTAGGAAAGAGAGGAAAATGTGTGTCATGACTGCTTCCAATGGCTCCAAAACATAAATCTTGCATCTACTATGACACTGGAGTGGTTCAGTAACGGGTGTTATGGTAATATCCAGTGTCTTAATAGACTCACTGATGTTTTTTCCAAAGAGTCATTTCACCAGCATGGTACATCTGTGTTAGTAACTGCGCAGTCTTCTAATGCACATGGTCAGCAACTGCCGGCTCTACAAGCAGCATAGAAACACCAAAGAACTGGAAAACAATTTTGTAAGATACGTATCCAGCAGCTTCTCTTTCACTCCCTTTTTGTCTAGGGATACTGCTATGTTTGATTTTTAAAGGTAGAAGGTTCTCAAATAACACTGAAATATGAACTCAATTTTGATTTTTATATTCAGCAAAAAATCACTTTTCAGATTCAGTTAATTATAGTAATGACTAGTTACATGTGTAAAACACAGGGTCTGACTTGATTTTTCTTCCAAAATTTGATGCAAACTTAAAGCTCTTGGAGTTATTTCTGGGCTAATGTTTTATAAAACGTTTTTTAAGACTCTACCATCCCAAAGCAAATAACATTAGAAATGAGAAACCTTGCCAAACTCTTTCAATTTTGATGTAGACAATCCAACTGTCTGGAAAGTGTCCTCCCCAGGATTACATGAGACATATACTTTCACTAGTCCAAAAAAACTTCTCCTAATACATTTACCAATCTTTGGGTGGAAACTATTTCTTAAGAAAACTTGTTCTCCAATAATAGCATATTCCCATGCCCCACTGCAGGCCTACTAAATTAGTAACAGTGCAGGGCAGGCAACAATCTTTGGTTTAACAAGTACATCAGGTGATTCCAATGCAGCAGTTCTCTAACTTTTTCAAACTGCAGCCAGCCTGAGAATTTGCATGTCTAAAAATGAATTCCAGATGGATTAAGATTTAAACATACGACCTAATACCATAAAAACCCTAGAAGAAAACCTAGGCAAAACCATTCAGGACATAGGTATAGGCAAGGACTTCATGACTAAAGCACCAGAAGCAATGGCAACAAAAGTCAAAATAGACAAATAGGATCTAAGTAAACTTAAGAGCTTCTGCAAGCAAAAGAAACCACCATTAGAGTGAACCAGCAACCAACTGAATGGGAAAAAAATTTGCAATCTACCCATCTGACAAAGGGCTAATATCCAGAATCTACAAAGAATTTGAACAAATTTACAAGAAAAAACAACCCCATCAAAAAGTGGGCAAAGGATATAAACAGACACTTTTCAAAAGAAGACATTTATGTGGCCAACAAACATATGAAAAAAATGCTCATCATCACTGGTCATTAGAGAAATGCAAATCAAAATCACATTGAGATACCATCTCCCCACAGTTAGAATGGTGATCATTAAAAAATCTGGAAACAACAGATGCTGTAGATGTGGAGAAATAAAACGCTTTTACACTGTTGGTGGGAGTATAAATCAGTTCAACCATTGTGGAAGGTAGTGTGGTGATTACTCAAGGATCTAGGAATAAAAATACCATTTGACCCAGCAATCCCATTACTGGGTATATACCCAAAGAATTATAAATCATTCTATTATAAAGACACATTCATACGTATGTTCATTGCAGCACTGTTTACAATAGCAAAGACTTGGAACTAACCCACATGTCCATCAATGATAGGACAAAGAAAATGTGGCACATACATACCATAGAACACTATACAGCCATAAAAAATGATGAGTTCACATCTTTGCAGGGGCATGGATGAAGCTGGAAACCATCATTCTCAGCAAACCAACACAAAAACAGAAAACCAAACACTGCATGTTCTCACTCATAAGTGTGTGTTGAACAATGAGAACACATGGACACAGGGAGGGGAATATCACACACCAGGGCCTGCTAGGGGGTGGGGGAACTAGGGGAGGGATAATAGGGTGTGGGGGGATTGGGGAGGGATAACATTAGGATAAATACATAATGTAGATGATGGAGGGATGGATGCAGCAAACCACCATAGCATGTGTATACCTATGTAACAATCCTGCACAATCTGCATATGTACCCCACAACTTAAAGTATAATAATAGAAAAAAAGAGGTTTTCAAGTGATGCTGCCTGTCTGGGGACCACTTCTTTACGGTATTTTTTAAATCCTAGTATGACTATCTGACAAGCCAAAACAGGATTTCCCAAGTAATTTTACTAAAGCTATCAATCGTTTAAACAATCTCCTTTCTTTCATAGATGCAGTATGTACTGAATAAATTAAAAAAGCATTTTATCCTAAGAAAGCTCCCAACTGATATTTTAATAATATTGTGCTTTTTGCAAACAGCTGAGTTTTGAAACCTCTATTTTGTTGCCGTTGGTGTCTATGGACACACCACCTGTGAAGCTATTGAAACCTCTGTTTGGCTTTGTCATTTTCCATGAGTGGTAGTCATGGAGACAGGGTAAAACTTGATTCCAGGATCCCTCTAGTCTCAGGTACAAATTTGTTAAATGCTACATAAGTGATTTCATGGTAGAATAAGCCTTCAGCAAAGTTGAGAACAAGGATGCCACAGCAAAATTCCAAGGGAGCATGATTCACATTGCTGCAGAATGGTGGTGTCTGGAGTCATGCTGTGCACAGCCTGTACAGCCTCACTCAGTCACCCTCCCACCAGCTACACACATACATTTAGTACTTTCTTTCATTCCTGGCCATTAGTTAACAGTGCCTAAAGTTAACCATCATACCCTCTGTCCTAAAGAGAGAGCTCTGATAGTAGGCTCATGACTTCATGCAATGTAAGATAGCTATTCAACTTACGTTTGAGAAGCTGACACTTTTGGAGGTGCCTGCCCAGCCACAGTCCCCTTTCTGAAACTGCCTTCTTACTCAGGGGAGTAAACTCCTACAGCCATATCTATACTACATGATCTAAACCTCTGGTCATAGCTAATTAGATCATGAGGAGTATCAAACAAAGGAAAGAGACTAGACTGGCTGACTTGTGGCCAACAAAAATCTGTCAAGAATTTGAATTAAGAACGTGGGGACTAAAAGCATTGGGAACTGAATCATATCAGTGTGAAACATTAGCAGTAAAGTCCAAGAAAGTGCTAAAGTTTTTGTGCCTGGCTGGGATATCTAATGTAATAGGCCCAAAAGCAAAATGTATAAACACATAATTGTGTGCACAATTACTAACCATAGTAATGCACAACCCGAGTCTTTTGATGAGATCTGTCAAAAGGCTGGATGAGTTATCACCACATCATCACTGCACCAATAGCCCAAAGAGCCAAGATCTCAAGAAATTTTATCTTTAATACATAAGTACAGATATGCAAAAAGATATCTCTTCATTTATTGAGGACGTTTCAAAGTTTTCCCCCACATGTACAATGCTTACACACAGTCAACCTTGTGATAATACGCTTTCATGGAGTCACATTTGCCAAAAAGGTACATAAAATGAATTAGAGCTCTCTAAAAATCTACACATAAATTTATACCTCCAGTATTAAAAATGATGTAAAGATGAAATACCGAGTATAGAAAATTGTGAAAAATAATGCTGACAATTTAAAATAGTGAATAAATCTTTTTAAAAAACCAACCACCTCAATAAAAAAAACCACACACACTAAAATGAAAATTTGACATATGAAAAAGTAGGTTACCAGGGTAGATTATGGGCAATTGCACAGTGAGAATCAATCTATAAGAGCTGGCCAACTTTCATATCAAATGTTTTGAAGTCCTGCATCCCAATGAATAACTGCCTTTTTTTTTTTTTTTTTTTTTTTTCCCATTTTAGAGTGTGGCTCTCTTTGGAGAATATGTTCACATTCATTTTCTTTTTTGAGACAGAGTCTCACTGTGTTGCCCAGGCTAGAGTGCAGTGGCATGATCTTGGCTCATTCAACCTCCGCCTTCAGGGTTCAAATAATTCTCCTGTCTCAGCCTTTTAAGTAGCTGGGAGTACAGGCGCCTGCAACCATGCCCAGCAAATTTTTATATTTTTAGTAGAGACAGTGTTTCACCATATTGGTCAGGCTAGTCTTGAACTTCTGACCTTAGGTGATCTGCCTGCCTCAGCCTCCCAAAGTGCTGGGATTACAGGCTTGAGCCACCATGCCCAGCCCATTCACATTCATTTTCTAGACGGCTCTACTTTTTTGAAATTCTACTATTTAATATACATCAATATGAGCATTCCTCATTAAGTTTTTTCAGCTTCTGTGTCATGCTTCTATGTTATTTTGGGTACTCGGAAATTTGTTTTGCATGCACTCATACGCAAACCAAAAATTTGGGAGAAACAATACTGATGATGACACAGCAACACCATTGCATAAAGTGTCTTTTTGTCCTATTATACACATAATTATTTCCTTTTTCTTTTCTTTTTTTAAATTTTTTCTTTTTTTTTTTTTTTTGAGATGGGGTGTCACTCTGTCACCCAGGCTGGAGTGTGATGGCGTGATCTCAGCTCACTGCAACCTCCACATTTGGTGTTCAAGCTATTCTCCTGCCTCAGCCTCCTGAGAAGCTGGGATTACAGGTGTACACCACCACGCCTAGCTAATTTTTGCATTTTTAGTAGATATGAGGTTTCACCATGTTGGTCAGGCTGGTGTCGAACTCCTGACCTTGTGATCCGCCTGCCTCAGCTGCTCAAAGTGCAGGAATTACAGGTGTAAACCACTGCTCTCGGCCACATAATTATTTTCAAACCAGCCAGTAACTTCACTGGCTTCTTTGGGCAAATGTGGCTTTAATTTATTATAATCTCTTAGAATGTCATCAGCTGGAAGAAATTTTCATTCAGAAAAATGATACATTTTTAAACTAAAGTTTCCATCATTGCTGCATCATGTGGCCAATCCACTCATCTGAATTTTCTGCCAAATGCATTGGACTGAACAGAAAAAACAACTTTTTGGTAACACCTTGAAATTTGCTTTTGGAACTCTTCATTGCACCTAATTCCAAATCTGTCATTGTGGTTTGGGGAGAAATTCATTTTCTTCTGCAAAGCTCACCAACTCTTCAAGTAAGAGTTTATAAAGTGCTTTTCCATTGATTAATACATGAGCAAGCAAATAAGTTATAGAATTATTGGACCCTACAGGACCATGAATTGGGTAATAGTTGACAAAAACAATAGCAGAAAATAATAGAGACCTTTTCCTTTTCTTTCTTTTTTTATTTTTTTTTTTTGATACAAAGTCTTGCTCTGTTGCCCAGGCTGGAGTGCATTGGTGTGATCTCTGCTCACTGCAACATCCGCCTCCCAGGTTTAAACGATTCTTTTGCCACAGCCTCCAGAGCGGCTGGGTTAACAGGCAGGCACTACCACCTAGCTAACTTTTGTATTTTTAGTAGAGACAGGGTTTCGCCATCTTGGCCAGGCTGGTG
The DNA here is from genome assembly GCF_009761245.1 of Sapajus apella. Taxonomy (NCBI): domain Eukaryota; kingdom Metazoa; phylum Chordata; class Mammalia; order Primates; family Cebidae; genus Sapajus; species Sapajus apella. The sequence continues at coordinate 41,262,556 of NW_022436950.1, forward strand.
TCTAACTCCTGACCTCAAATGATTCACCTGCCCAAAGTGCTAGAATTACAGGCATGATTCCTACCCAGCTGAGAAGGAACCACTTTTAAAGTGCCATCCATTAGTCAGAGTGAAGCAAGCACTAGGTCTTCTATGTTAGATTTAGTGTTCCTTATTAAAAAGCCTATCTTCTTCAAAAAATTCTAACAAAAATAGTTAACTGTTTAATGTGTTTTTTAATACTAGAAAAATCTCTACGCCAGCCAATGTCTTTGGTTCAGAAGGTCACTGATCCTGTCAAATTCTTTTTATTCTCGAATGAAGAGTGTTTTTTGAAGGCATGCGTGGTACTATGTGTGAAGGGACATTTTTTAATAATTTGACAGGGGAAATTTATTGTATTTTCTGCCTGTGTTTTCACTTCTGTGACCTTCAGAACACTCACTGCACTTGTATTTGGAGAGTGGTTGTGGCCTACAAATCTATGTTGCCCGTTTGAAAGCCTGGTTATTGCTCAGCCATTGCAATTGAGAAATTTTCTGCTTTCATGACACCAATAATAATTCAGCTAGTGAGCATGGAGTTCTGATGTCCAAGGCAACTGAAGAAAAAGCTGTCTCAGCTCTGAGAAAGAAAAAATCATGCCTTCTGAATTTGTTTTCTGCTGGCCCGCAGCTGATTGGATGGTGCCAAACAGTATTTCCAGCATCTTCCCCACCTAATTCACTCAGATTCACTCACTAATCTCCTCTGGAAACACCCTCATAGACACACCCAAAAATAATGTTTTACCAGGTCCCTAGATATTCCTTAATTCAATCAAGTTGACGTTTAAAATTAAGTCCATAAATTCACCCCTTGTCAACTTGGCACCCATACACATCTCCTTAAATTGTACTTAATTTCCAAGTAAAGACAAGAACAGGGTAATAGTTCCACCTAATATGATGCAACTAACACAATGCAACTATCCTGCAGACAACCACAAATCCACTAACCCCTTCCCCAGAATTCAGCTTTTAGCATTTCAACATTCAGGATTTTAATATTTTGGAATTGTGATTTTCAAAAATTTAGACATTAGAGATTTTAGAGTTTAGGGATTTTGATCTTTCAGAATTTCAACATTTAGGATTATGGCATTCTGGATTGTGTCTCTCAGAATTATACTCAGCACTGCAGCACCTCTGGAAGCATTTCTTTCATTAATATTTATTTAAACCATATGTGTGAATTCTGTTTCCTGCTGGAACCCAGACTGGCACCTTCCATTACAATTCCCATTACTACTAGTAATAGTATTTGTTTAAGTTGGTTATGATTGAGCTGTGGCACTTGCAAGCAAACATAATTTAACTAAGATATGCTGCCTTTTACAGGGGATTGAAAATTCCAAAAGATAACACTTTCAGGTAAACATGGTAGATGTATCATCTTTGAATCAAAAATTCCATTGAATGACAGAATTAAAACATTTAACAGGTACCAATCCATAAGAATAAAGGAATGGGAGAGAAGGCAACAGTCAACTAGAGATGGAAGCAAAATTTAGAAGATACTAAGTTGACAGAGAAGTAATAACCAAATTAGCACAGAAAACTGCAATCTGGCAGAGAATACTAAGAGGCAACAGACTGATTTCCCCTCGCCACACCTGTGAAAAAGTAAGGACTTAGAAGTAGCAGGGAAAGGTGGGGTCAGAGGTGGGAAGCTGGTGAGACTTTTACCTTAAAGAGGAAGATTGCTTGAAAGCCTGTATATGACGTTATTGAAATTCTGGATCTCCTCCTCCACTACCCGTGAGATTTTGCACTGAAGAAATATGACCAGGATCAGCAGGGGATGAGCCTTAACATGTGGCTGAGCTCGGGGGAATTGTGTGGGAGTCTGAGCATCTATTCAGCCTCCAGAATTCCAGCAGCCAGAAGGGATTGGAGATTTCTCCTCTGGAAAAAGTGACCTACTTAGAGAGAACATGCCCAAATACTGACAACTGGAAAACTAATGAAGGGCTGGATGCATGCCTGTTCACCACAAAGAGAATCCTGCAGGTTGATGATCCTCACTGTTACACCCTGGAAAATGTCTTCTTAGCCCCCTGTTCTGATGAGTGAAAAGCCAGAGCAGAACCATTCTTGGGCCTGGACAGGAATAGCCCCTTCCCTGGTCTTCATTTTAGAGGTCACCATATATCATTAGCACAAAATTTAATTTATTAAAGAACACGGTCACTCTGAACTTATCATAAAGCTAGTATGGTGATCTACCACCTTAAAAATGCCCTCTAAATATCTTGAATAAAAATAAATTTTTGACAATATACATAAAAAATAAAACATTTACTTGTTTTACATTCACTTTAACTTATATTTTCAATGAAAATGTTTATTGTCAACAAGTTATATAAAAATCTTCCTTATAACCTATTTGGTGCATTTGCTTAAAGGCAAGAAAAATAATTTATAGAATATATAAATTATTATATATTATATAAATTATTACATATATTCTATATATAATTATATATATTCTATAAATTATTCTTCTTGTCTATATATTTTATAAATAGAATATGTAAATTATTTTATTACTCATCCACACATCTATAGATATGTATAGCACCCAGAAATGAGCTATAATAATTAAATTCAATTGTCTTTGATGCTCTGATGACTTCTAGTCCTATAAAAACCAGCTTTACATAAATTTATAATTATTATTATCATCATCATCATTGTTTGGAATTACACTTGTCAAGATAGGAGGATTGTGGTATAGTCTTATATTTGTATCTTGTACTGGACCCCACAAATAGTAGGGACAGGCCTGAACCATAATTCCTAGGATGTTTAAGGAAAATGAAAAATTGAAAAATGAAGGAAGAATATAAAACAAACAAAGGAAAGAAATTTCCCAGGTATAAAATAAATGCAGATGTCAGAAGAAAACTGCCTCTAAGAAATCTACATGATTAATTAATAATCTCAGAAAGATAAGAGAAGCCATTGTATCCCATGTAAAAAACAGATCAGGTTCACTTTTATTTATTTTTGGAATTCAGAGAATAAGAAATATCTCATGGAAATAGAAATGACCAAAATAAAAATTTAAAACTATGTACTGGTCAAAACTCAACAGTAAAAAATAATTCAATTAGAGCATGGACAAAAGACACGAAAAGACATTTCACCAAAGAACTTATATAGATGGCAAACAAGCACGAAAAGATGTCCAACAGCATTAGATATTTAATTTGCATTAATACAAATTAAGTACCAAATGCAAATTAAAACCACAACAAAATACAAATTAAAACTACAATGAGATGTTACTACATACCTGTTGGAGTGAATTAAATTTTAAAAAGTGTGGAAAGTCAAATGCTGGTGAGGATATGGAAAAACTGTATCATTCATACAGTGCTGGTGGCAATACAAAATGATACACTACTCTGGAAAATAGTGTGATAGTTTCTTATAAAACTAAACATGCAACTACCATGCAATCCAACATTTGTATTCTAAGGCATTTATCCCAGAAATATGTAAAACTTATGTTCACACAAGGATCTGTGCAAGAATTTTCATAGCAGCTTTATTCATAGTAGCCCAAAACTATCAACAACCCAAACATTTTTCAACAGTTGAATGGTTAAACAAACTGTGAAACATTCATGCTATGTAATACTACTCAGCCATAAAACGGAACAGACAAATGATATAGAAAACAACTTGCATAAATCTCAAGGAAATTATATTGATATTGAATGAAAAAAATTAAAAATGTATCTACTTTATGACTTTGTTTATAACATTCTTGAAATCAGAAAATCATAGAAATGGAAAACAAATTAGTGGTTGCCACGGGTTAATTAGAACATTAGGGAAGGGAAGTGAGTGTAGTTAGAAAAGCCCAGTTAATTGATACTACTAGTGATGGAAATGTTCTGTATCTTGACTGTATCAATATCCTCGTTGTGATATTATACCCACGTTTTTACAAAATATTACCATTGAGAGAAATTGGATAAATGGTACACAGGCTCTCTCTGTTTTATTCCTTACAATTGGATACAGATCTACAATTATCTCAGAATAAAAAGCTTAATTTAGAAAATAATGAAGTAGTAATACTGGAAGATCAATTCAAGGGAACCTAGAAAATAGAATATAAATAACAATACATTTAAATAGGATACAATGGAATTTTTTTTAATTGGAAGGTCAATCCAAAAGGTCTAACATTTAACTAACAAGAGATTACAGTAAAAAGAGATTAACCAAAAAGAGATTACAGTAAAAATAGAAAGAAAAAAATTATCAAAGAAAAACTATTTGAAACTGTCACTAAACTGAAGGACGTGGGACTCCAGATATGAAAGATAAAATGAAAGACGTGATAGTTAATTTTATGCATCAACTTAACTGGGCCATAGATACCCAGACATTTGACAAAACATGATGCTGAGTATGTCTGTGGGCATGTTTCTGGATGAGATTAACATTTGTGTTAATCTGAGTGAAGAAGATTGTCCTCCCTAATGTGGGTGAGTCTCTTTTAATCAATTGAAAAATTGAATAGAACAAAACGGCTGAGTAAAAGGGAACTCCTCCTGCCTAACTACTTGAGTTGGGACATTAGCTTTTTCTGGCCTTTGGACTTAAACTGAAATAGCTCTTTTTGGGTCCCTAGCCTCAAACTTTCGGGTTAGAATTTACACTGTTAGCTCACTTGCTTTTCAGGACTTTGGATTCAGACTGTAACTACACATTAGCTCTCCTGGGACTCCAGCTTGCTAACTGCAGGTCTTGGGACTTGTCAGCCTCCATAACTGCATGAACCCATTTCTTAAAATAAATCATACTATACACATACACGCAAGATTAAATATAAGGAATATCTTATATTCCATATACACATACATATAAGGAATTGTCTTAAACATGTATATATATGTCTAAGTATTTGAAACTACACATACATATACATATACACGTGTGTGTGTGTGTGTGTGTGTGTGTGTGTGTGTGTGTGTGTGTGTGTGTATAATATCTCCTATGGGGATTATTTCTCTGGAGAACCTTGACTAATACAAAAGAACTTACTGAGCACTCTTAAAATAAATGAAGAAAAGTCTCATAGCATATCACCAGTATCAAGAACTATGAAAGGTCTGACATTTTATCCTACTTGAAAGCTAACAAGTTAGACTGCCACAGTTTCATAGATTCTGGCAGAAGACATGATACTCATGGGTCAGAGACAAATAACTTTAATATAACACAGCAAGCAATTTTATATTCACATGGTTCCCTTTGCCCCTAATCCCCCATGGGGTCAACACAGAGTAACCCAGATGTGCACTGTACATGCTGTGGTTTTGTGTCACAACTGAGAAACTCTAAGCTTGAAAAACAAATCTTTTATAGTTGGCTTCAAGCAAATCTGCCTAAACTTTTGCATTGGGGGAGATATTATTATGCTAGACAACAAACAAGCCTGCCCCATTTTAAAAAGGAATACATTCTATCTTTTAAGACTGCTTTCTATGCAAATATCTTTGAAAAGACAGGTCAGAACAAAAAGCTGTCAGTCCTTCAGCTCATAAGACATGCAGAAATGCTAAAGACTTAGGGATAATTGTTTCCCAACAACCAGAAATAAATAAAATAAGAAGAAAATTCTAAATGTTTACACAAGGAAAATGCAGACCTATTCAGACTTTTAATTGCCAGTTCTAGAAACTAAAATACAATGAGGCAATGCTAAATGTCTAAGGGAAATTATTTTCCACCAAAAATCTTACACCCAGCCAAATTATCAATTGAGTGAGGTAGAATAAATACATTCTCAAATATGCACAAATTTTTTAGAAAATAAATTGCTAAGCACATTCTACAGAAAAATACCAGCAAGCTACAAAGCAAATCAAATGAATAAAGAAAGAAAAAAATATATAAGATATAGTATACAAGGGATTCAACATAGGTGATCAGCAGAGGGAAATTCTAAGATGATGGTTAAAGAAATCTCAGGTTAACTGCTTAGCAGGTCATGAAAGCATGCATTATAGAATGGGAAGAAGTGATGACTTGGAAGGAAGAGATCAAGTGGAATAGGAGGGAGGGAGAACTAATAGATTTTATTTAAACTTAGTATTTGAAAAATAGTACTGACAGAGGATGACAGATCTGTTCCAATTTGGGGTCTAATTAGTAACAGGTTGCTATGGTCAGAATGTTTATGTTTCCTCAAAATTAGTGTTAAAATCACTTACCATGATATTAGATGATATTAGAAGGTGGGTGGGGCATTTGGGAGGTGATTGGATCATTAGAGCAGAAGTCTCATGAATGGAATTAGTGCTTTTATAAAAGAGGTTTCAGAGAGCCAAATAGCCCTGTTTACCATGTAAGGATGCAGCTAGAAGGTGACATTTATAAACCAAAAGCAGATCCTCATCAGAAACTGAATCTGCTGGTCCTGAATCTCAAACTTCCCAGTCTCCAGAATTGAGAAGTATATTTCTGTTGTTTATGAGCTATCCAGTTTATGATATGTTGTCAGAATAGCCTGAAACAAATAAGACATAGGTATATTTTTTAAACTAAGCATGTGAAAAACTGGAAACAGTTAAGTCCAGGAAAAGAGTTACAAAAAAAGAGAATAACGCTATAGTATTTGACTAACAGAGACTAATATTAAATAGTCAAAATAATTCAAACAAATACTGACTATGGAATGACTGTGTTGTAACTACATTGGGAAGATAGGCAGAAGAGAATGGGAAGTGATAGTTATATAAATACTAAACACTAAATTCTCATCTACTAATAGAACGTAACAAATTATGTCTACGATTAACAACAAGAAGTGACAATCCAAGAATTTTATTTTAAAATGTGTAAGTAGTATCACAAGAAATAGCTAAAAATGTTGAAAATGGTTTATTCATTGGTGAGTGGGACCAGGGTATTTATGAATGAGGCTGTGGAATAGCTTGGGAGGAAGATAGAAATAGTAAGTAATTTTTTCATTGACTTCAAATTTGTTATATATCCTTAAATTCTATAGACCTTTTTAAAACATGGGCTTATTTGACTCAGATAAAGTTAAACTGTGTTATAGAACTCCATGTTTATGTGGAAGTGTTTTAACTCTCCATTCTTTCAGTTATTCAAGTACCTCTGTTCTCATTTGTTTTGTATACTGGGCTTCTATTTGGATTAATTTTAAGGCATTTTTTCTGTTAAAATATAAGTGAATGAAATAAAAACCTAAATAATATTATCTAACAAAGTAATAGTATAATTAAATAAAATAATAATATAAAATAACAAAGTACACTTGGAACATACCACATTAAAGCAAAATAATAACTGCTAAATATAGGATGTTATGTATCAGAAATGGGTTAGTATAGGGATCATTTGAAGGTGATGGGTGATTTTTCTTATTCTTGTTGTAGGTCATCCTACGTTGGCAGTAGACAGAGCAAGCCCTATCTAATAATGAAGTTATAATTCTTCTTAGGAAGGAAAATATTCCCTTCCACCTTTATTCTTATAACATCCAAATCTTGCTGATACATTTACAAATTAAGATCTCTTACTTGCAAGTGTCATAAGCTCTGTTTAAATTAGCTTAAGGGTTATTCCCAGCTTTCTTGTGATCAGTTAAAAACATTAGCTTAAGGAAAAATAAAATGAAACTTCCTGACTTGTGTAACTGAACAACTTAAGAATAAATTTTTATGCTGGTTAGACCCAGGAGCTCAAATATCAGGTGTTAGCCAGAAGAGCTTACTCTCTTCATCCTTCAGCTTTGCTGCTCTACATCGGCTTTATTCCAAGGCAAGTCCTCTACTCACAGAATGGAACTCCAAGCTGATAGCCAATAATCTCAGTTACCCCAAGAAAGATTCACTCTTTTGAAACAACTTCACAAAATTTCCAGATTAGTTCTGATTGAATAAATTTAAGTTATGTGCCCTTCCATAAATCAAAGCCCTCTAGATCCTCATGGAACACTAAAAATGGGAAATAAAAAGAAAGAGCCATGCAAATTATTTGGCAGCATCATTCCGGCTGGGCAGGTACCAATCCGGGAACTGGATGCTGAAAAAGGGTACAGCTCATCCTGCCCTCTATGTGAGTAAAGGTTGAACAGTTTGTGAGGGTGATTCCACTCCCTGCTGCCCCTGGATCCTCAAGCAAGACCTCAGTAACGAAGGCTAAATTTTGCCTCTTGGCTAAGTTGCCTTAGATGATAGCTTGGTGGAGAACTGCTTTCCAAAGAAAGTAAGTGACCTGCCTAAGGAAGGTTCTATTAATTTGAGAGTTGTACTTTTGTTGTTGTTGTTTGTTTGTTTGTTCAAATGCTTGGGTGGATAGCATTATTATATTTAAGCCTTTAAGTTCAACTTACAATTTCTCTAAATTTTTATAAATCTAATGATTGTTATATTGCTAAATTAAATAAGCAGGAGGCCATTGGCCCAAGGTGTTCTCCATACTTCAAGTTCCTATGTAACAAAACGCAACCTAACAAAGGATGTAAACAAACTGAAAACCTAACCAAGGAGTATAACAAACAGCAGGGTCCAGCTGGTGAGGAACGGAGACTCAATCACAGGCAGCCAGCTGATCAGACGATGTCCAAATAAGGTAACCACCTAGCTTGAACCGTCAAGCTATTTCTGTACTATATTTCTATACTTTACTTCCATGTACCATCTGTAAACACTCACTGTGCACTTTGCAGAGCAAACCTCTGAACTTCTTATGGTTCTGAGTGCTGCCCAACTTATGAATCATTTTTTGCCCAAATAAACTCCATTACATTTGTCAAAAGTTTTCCTTTTAACATATTAAAGTTTCACGTTTGATCAATAAATTAACTGACAAGGTAATTTATAAAAAAGATACCTCCAAAGACTGAACCAGGAATAAATTGATTTCCTGAACAAACCAATAACAAGTTGAATGAAGAAATTGAATCAGTAATAAATAACCTAACAACAACCACAAAAGCCCAGAACTAGATAGATTCACAACTGAATTCTACCAGATGTACAAAGAACAGCTGGTAACATTCCTACAGAAATTATTCCAAAAAATTGAGGAGGAGGGACTTCCCCCCCCCCAACTTATTCCATGAGGCCAGCATCATCCTGATACCAAAACCTGGCAGAGACACAACAATAAAGAAAACGTCAGGCCAATATCCTTGATGAATGCTGATGCAAAAATCCTCAACAAAATACTTGCAAACAAAATCCAGCAACACATCAAAAAGTTTATCCACCAGTCTTATTCAACATAGTATTGGAAGTCCTAGCCAGAGCAAGCAGGCAAGAGAAAGAAATAAAGCACATTCAAATAGGAGAAGAGGAAGTCAAACTATCTCTGTTTGCAGACAACATAATTCTATATCTAGAAAACCCCATCTTCTCGGCCCTAAAGCTCCTTCAGCTGATAACTTTAGTAAAGTTTCGGGATACAAAATCCACCATGCACAAAAATTACTACCATTTGTATACACCAACAACAGCCAAGCTGAAGGCCAAAACAGAAAGGCAATCCCACTCGCAATTACCACATAAATAATAAAATACCAAGGAATACAGCTAATCAGGAAGTTGAAAGATCTCTACAATGAGAAATACAAAACACTGCCCAAAGAAATCAGAAAAGACACAAACCAATAGAAAAACATTCCATGCTTATGGATAGAAAAGATCAGTATCATTAAAATGACCATACTGCTCAAAGCAATTCACAGATTCAATGCTATTCCTATCAAACTACCAATTACATTCTTCACAGAAATAGAAAAAACTATTTTAAAATTCATATGGAACCAAAAAGGAGCCCAAATAACCAAGGAAATCCTAAGCAAAAAGAACAAAGTTGGAGTGGAGGAAGTTATGTAAACATTACTTAACTTCAGACTATGCTACAGGGCTATAGTAATCAAAGCAGCATGGTACTGGTACAAAAAAAAAAAAAAAAAAGAAAAAGAAAGAAAGAAAAAAAAAAACAGGCACATAGACCAATGGAACAGAATAGAGAGCCCAGAAACAAGGCCACACACCTACAACTACCTGATCTTTAACTAAGCTGACAGAAACAAGCAATGGGGAAAAGACTCATCTCCACTAGTGCTTAAGTATTTTTGTTGTTATAAATGGAAAGGATTTACCATCTCAACAAACCTGAGGTCATTGGGTGGAAGGCCTGGGTGGGTGATAGGTGCCTTATCTGTCAAAAGTTCTAGGCCAGGACACAGGATCTGATAAATTACAGGATGAGTCTATCTAAGCCACAGGTGAACACTATGAGCCCTTTTCTCATAGTGTTTGTGACATCACAATATGTGATGTCGATGAGCAAACCTGAGTCCATGTCTTTCAGTTAAAATGTATTTTGCCAACCAAGCCAATATGCAAGGCATCTGTCAAGTTTTATCTTTACCAGTGTTTTCTCTTCCATCTGGACTTCTTTATTGCAAAATTTTATTTCACCACTATCTGTTTATTGAATAATAAAATTATATATTCTTTCCATATTCCCTGTCCTTCATATAGCCATTCTGTTGACATTTATGACTGCTTAAAAGAGAAAGAGCAGAGCTGGAGGTAACTTGGCTGTCTTTCTCTTTCTCCCCCATGTCTACTAGGACCACTCTAGTAGACATGGGGTAGCAGGTGCAGAAAGAAGGAAACATAGCTCTACCTGGCAATGAAACACTGCCACTGCCCTCTACATTGTCCTCTATACTTTGATGCTTGTGATGGTCCCAGCCTGCTCACCCGCTTTTCACTTGTGTATGAACTGTCCAAGAAAACCTGCCTTGATTATTCAGACCTCAAACATCCCTTTACTCAAGACATAGCAATACAAACATGTTAAAATTGTGATAACTACTAGAAGAGCTAAAAACAAACAGGGGGGTTGGGTTAAATTGGGATACAGAAGGAATACAAATATTATAGTTCATTTTATCTCCTACCTGTCATTTTCCCCATGGTTAGCATATAGCACATACATAATGAAAAGCTCCAAGAGGGTTGGTACCAAGTCAGTTTGTTCACTGCTTTATCCACAGTGTTTTGCCTACAGTGTAGGCTGAATAGGTGAAAGACTGGGTGAATAGATAGGTAATGAGCCATCCACACAGTGAAATACCATACAGCAATTAAAGCAAATAGTTAAATCTCGAAACTGATATGAAAATATGTTGTATTGTTAGTGTTTTGGCAGCAAATAGCAGAAAAATTCCCAAATAAATAAGACATGTAAAATAAAAAAATTCTCATATAAGAAGTCCCTAAAAAGAGAAGCTATTGAGTTTTTTAAAAAAGTCCAGACTAGGCATGGTGACTCATGCCTGTAACCCCAGCACTTTGGAAGATCGAGGCAGGAAGATCATTTAGGACCAGCCTGGGCAACAAAGTGAGACGTTGTCTCTACAAAAAAAATTTAAAAAAAAGAAAAGGAAAAATTAGCCAGACATGGTGGTGCAACTACTCAGGAGGGTAAGCTGGGAAGATCACTTTAGCCCAGGCAGTCAAGACTGCAGTGAGTTGTAATCATGCCACTGCATTCCAGCTTGGGCAACAGAATGAGACTCTCTCTCTCAAAAAAAAAAAAAAAAAAAAAAAAAATCCAGTTTCTATTCATGTTTCCACAGTCAACAGTAGGCCAACAACCTGTCCTGAGGCTGGCTCTCCTCATGTTACAAGGTAGCTACTAGAGTTCCAGTTGTCACATGCCAGTGTAGCTCTGTCTAGCAGACGATGGGTTGTCACTTTTAATTTTTTATTTTATTTTAGGGATGGGGGTCTTGCTATGTTGCCCAGGCTGGTCTCAAATTCCTGAGCCCAAATAATTCTCCCACCTTCCAAGTACCGGGGTCTACAAGCACATGCTGCCATGCCTAGCATATTTGCTGTCACAATATAGGAGCAAGAAACATTTTCTACACTTTCCAATTGACTTCCCTTCATCTCTCATTGAAATTGCAAACACCCCTAAAATTGTCTCAAATAGCTTGGTGAGGCACATGGTCCTGTAGTAGAGAGATGAGTATCTGAACCAAATCAGAATTCCTTATCAAGGGTAAAGGGGAGAAATGGCCTTTGGCTATGCCACATGCAGTTCCTGCCATAGATGTCTGCAACGCTGTGACTAGAAGAAATGAGTTATAAAAAACTGTATAATATGATTCCCATTGTGTTAAAAGTAGATATATAGATATTTATAAATTATACATATTTATAAATATTTAAATTTATTTGATATTTATAATATAGATATTTATAATTTATATAATTTATAAATATATATATATAGACACATTCTATTTCTATATTTCTTTTAATACTTTGGGTTTCAGGCCTATATGGTAAAAACAATCCTATTACAAAATCTAAAATCCTTTGTCCTTTGTTAGATTTATTACTAAGTATTTAATACTACTGTGAGTGGTATATTATTTTTAAAAATTATATCCTGTGTTTGTTGCTTGTATCTTTTAGAAAGAGTTTAATAGTCTTACTGCTCCTATCCCATAATCTCCCAAACATTCCTCTACCTACTGAAATGTAGTTTTTGCCCCTAATAGTTCTTGCCCAAAGCAGGAATATCCTCCTTAATCCATACCTTATAGAATCCTTTCACCTTGATGAACATTTCCACTTTCTTGAAATACTCTGTTCTCTTAGATTCTGTGACTCCTCTCCTACAGCTCTGGCTTTCCTTTTAGTCTCTTTTGTGTGTTCGCTTCCTTTGTTCATTCCTCAGGTTAGTATTTCTCAACATTGTTGCCCTAAACCCTCTTTTCATTCTGCACATTTTATGTTGGCAGTCTCTTCTTCATGTATCACTTTACATATTATTTATAACCAATGACTACTAGCTGTGCATCTTCTGCTCTATTCTTTCAGAAACTATGCCAGAGACTGTTGATGTTCACAAATATCCATACTCTTCTCTTCTTTCTGAGGCACAAGCTAGGATGTAGTTTTCAGCCATTTTTGCTGTTCAGAGTGATTACGCAATGTTACTCTGGAAGCAAAATTACTGCTTCTAGGGCTGGCCCATAAAACTCTCCCATGAGCAATACTCATTCTGCTGGGGAAATGAAATAAAAGAATATCAGAGACCTGGATGAAAGTCCTAGATGAAAGAAGCCTGAATTATCACATGCAGCAGATTCCTATTCTACCACTCCAAACCACATTGGACTTTTAAGTCAGTGTGAAATAAGCTTTTATTGCGTATAGTTTAACACAACATTCTCCCCTTATCCACGATTTTGCTTTCTGTGGTTTCAGTTGCCCAAATACAATACAATTTGCTATTTGGAGAGAGAGAGAAAGATCACATTAATGTAACTTCTATAACAGTATATTGTTATAATTGTCCATTAGTATTGTTGCTAATCTCTTACTATGCCTCATTTATAAATTAAACTTTATCATAGGTATATATGTATAGGAAAACATAGTATATGTAGAATTACATACTAACTGTAGTTTCAGCAGATATTGGGCTCTTGGAATGTATTTCCCATGGATAAGGTAGGGACTACTGTACTAAAGCATTGTCTGTTTCAATAACTAACATTATTTACTTTAACTAATAGAGATCCACATATTTAGTTGCCTCTATAGCTTTGTTAAATACAACCAGACAGAAAGCAAGCTTATTACCTTCCTCTCCCCCAACAACCACCTACCTAAACTTCTTCCCCTTTAGCTCTGATCTCTCTCAGTTATTACCTTATCCACCTAAATTTTTAAAAGGAACATCTGTAAATCTTGAGTCCTTCCTCTGTATCACACAGGGCTAATTATCAAGAGCTGTCTGGAATCCAACCACTTTTCTCTATGCCCACTTCTGCCACTTTCATTCCAGGCATCGTCACCTGGCTTACTGCAATAGACTCCTGATTTCCCTGCTTCTATTCTTGCCTTTCTCCAATTTGTCTTCCATGGTGCAATCAGATTTGTCTTGGAAAAGTGTAAATAAAATCATGTTACTATTCTCCTCGATGTTCTGAGAATAAAGGTCGTCCACCTTAGCCTGACTTAAAAAGCCCTACATGAACCATCCCTTGTGTATCTCTCCAGCCCCATCACCTGTGCCACTTTTTCTTATACTCAATCCTCTACCATGCTGAACATTTTTCTATTCCTCGAACATATTATAAACTTTCTTCTTCTCTCTGCTACTGCCTATTAATGTGAATAATGGCGGTGACAACATTTAATTTTTATGCTATTGTGTTTTCAGAGTGTTTGGTATAAGTTAAGACTCAAAACTTTTAAAGTGATTGATAGACTAAGTTTGGTTAGACCACAGACAAAACCTACATGTATATTCCATATAAAGACATATGTCAGAGTTCTCAGTCACATTGATATCTATAAACAAAAACACCAAAATCAACTGTACTTTTAAAATAGTAATTATATTAGAGAAAAAGGATAGATGTAGCTGTAGCAAAGAGACTTATAAGGAAAGTTGCTTAAAGAACAAAAAACTGTATTTCCCACTCACATCACAGTTCTAATGTGGGTTGTCCAGGTTGGCAGAGCAGCTATTGTCCATATGGACATTCAAGGATCTGAATCCTTTCCTCATACAGCTCCTCCACTCTCTCTTAGAGATTGTGCCATCATCTACATGGTCAAAACTGGGTCACCATGAGTTCTAGCCAGTGCAAAAGGAGAAGAGAACATGGAAGAGAGAAGAGAATAGAACATGTACCAGCCTGGCTTCCAACAGAAAAGCAGAACCAGTAGGATAGATATATATATTGACATGGGCTCCGTGTCCCCACCCAAATCTCATGTTGAGTTGTAATCCCCAGTGTTGAGGACCCTTCCTGATGGGAGGTGACTGGATCCATGGGGAAATATTTCTCCTTGCTATTTTCAGGATAGTGAGTTCTCAAGAGACCTGGTTGTTTAAAAGTGTGTCGCACTTCCCCTTTCACTGTCTCTCCCCTGCCACCATGTGAAGACATGCTTGCCTCTCCCTCACCCTTCTACCATGATTGTAACTATCCTTAGGCCTCCCCAGCCATATCACCTGTACAGCCTGTGGAACTGTGAGGCAATTAAACCTCTTTTCTTCATAAATTACCCAGTCTCAGGTAGTTCTTTATAGCAATGTGAGAACAGGCTAATACAGGAAATTGTTACCAAGAAAGTGGGCCATTGCTATAAAGATACCTGAAAATGTAAAAGCAACTTTGGAACTGGGTAATGGGCAGAGCTTGGAACAGTTTGGAAGGCTCAAAAGAAGACAGGAAGATGTGGGAAAGTTTGGAACTCCTAGAGACTTTTAAAATGGTTTTCACCAAAATGCTGATAGTGATATGGACAGTGAAGTCCAGACTGTTGAGGTCTCAGATGGAGATGAGGAACATATTGGAAACTGGAGCAAAGGTCACTCTTGCTACACAATAACAACGAGACTGGCAGCATTATACCTCTGCCCTAGAGTTCTGTGGAACTTAGAACTTGAGAGAGAGGATTTAGAGTGTCAGGTGGAAAAAGTTTCTAAGTAGCAAAGTGATCAAGATATAGCCTGTCTACTTTTAACAGCATATGCTCATATGTATTCAAAAAGAGATGGTCTGAAATTGGAACTTATAATAAAAAGAAGCGGACCATAAAAGTTTGGAAAATTTGCAGCCTGACCATTTGGTAGAAAAGAAAAACTCATTTTCTGGGAAGGAATTCCAGCTGGCTGCAGAAATTTGCATAAGAGGAGCCAAATGTTAATAGCCAAGATAATGGGGAAAATGATTCCAGGGTATTTCAGATATCTTCTCAGCAGCCCCTCCCATCACAGGGCTGGAAACCTAGGAGGGAAAAATGGTCTGTGGACTGGGCCCAGGGCCCTGCTGCTTTGTGCAGCCTCAGGACATGCCTTCCTGTATCTTAACTGCTCCAGCAAAAGCAGTGGCTAAAGAGGGCCGAGGTACAGCTCAGGCTCTTCCACAGGGTGCAAGCCCCAAACCCTGGCATCTTCCACATGGTGTTGGGCCTGCAGGTACACAGAAGGTGAGAGCTGAGCTTTGGGAGCCTCTGTCTAGAGGATGTGTGTTCATTTCAGAAGATGTATGGAAACAAATGGATGGCCAGGTGAAAGTCTGCTGCAGGGGCAGAGCTCACATAGAGAACCTCTACTAGGACAGTGTGGAGGGGAATGTGGAGTCGGAGTCCCCCACACAGAGTCCCCACTGGGGCACTGCCTAGTGGAGTTTTAATTAGAGGGCCACTGTCCTCCAGACCCTAGAATGGTAGATCCACTGACAGGTTGCACTGTGCATGCAAAGAAACTTTACGCACTCAATGCCAGCCCATGAAAGAAGCTGTGGGGGCTGTACCCCACAGAGCCACAGGGGAAGAGCTACTCAAGGCCATAGGAACTGATGTGCCATGGGTGTGACACATGGAGTCAAAGGAGATTATTTTGGAGCTTTAAGATTTAATGACCATTCTGCTAGGTTTGGGGCTTACATGGGACCTTTAGCCACTTTGTTTTGGCCAATATCTCCCTTTTAGAACGGGAACATTTACCCAATACCTGTACCCCATTGTATCTTGGAAGTAACTAACTTGTTTTTGATTTTACAGGCTCACAGGTGGAAGGGACCTGCCTTATCTCAGATGAGACTTTGGACTTGGACTTTTGAGTAAATGCTGGAATTAGTTGAGACTTTGGGGGACTTTGAGGAAGGTGGGGTTGGTTTGGTAATGTGAGAAGGACATGAGATTTGAGAGAGGCCGGGTGAAATAATATGATTTGGCTCTGTGTTGGCATCAAAATCTGATGTTGAATTGTAATCCACAGTGTTGGGGGAGAGTCCTTGTGGGAGGTGGTTGGATCATGGGGGTGAATTTCTCCTTTGCTGTTCTTATGATATTGAGTGATTTCTCCTGAGATCTGATTGTTTAAAAGTGTGTAGTACTTCCCCCTTCATTCTCTCTCTCCTGCCACCGTGTGAAGATGTGCTTGCTTCCCTGTCACCCTTCCGCCATGATTGTAAGTTTTCTGAGGCCTCCCCCAGTCATGCTTCCTATACAGCCTGTAGAACTGTGAGTCAATTAAACTTCTTTTCTTTATAAATTACTCAGTCTCAGGTAGTTCTTTATAGCAGTGTAAGAGCAGACTAATACATATATCAAGAGATTTATTTCAAAGAATTGGCTTGGATGATTTTGGGTAGGAATCCAAGGAATATTGGCTAGAAAAATCTCAAATCTGTAGAGCAAGCCCCTCAGGAAGGGCAGGCTGCAAACTCTATGACAGAAATTAATGTTCACAGATAGAATTTCCTCCTCCTCAAGGAAATCTCACTTCTGCTCTTAAGCACTTTCAACTGACTGGATTGGTCCCAGTTGAAGGATACCATCTTTTATGCAAAGGCAACTCAGTTATCAATCACAGCTATAGAAGTTATCTTTAAAATATCTTCACAGGCTGGATGTGATGGTTCTTACTTGTAACCCCAACACATTGTGAGGCCAAGGCAGGAGAACTGCTTGGCCGAAAAATTCCATACCAGCCTGGGCAACACAGTGAGACTCTGCCTCTATTTTAAATAAATAAATAACCTTCACAGCAATACCTCAATTCTCATTTTATTGAATAACTGGGGACTGTAGCCTAGCCAAGTTAGCACATAGAACTGACTGTCACAGAGGAGAAGGGAACATGGAGGAATGCATAGAGGAGAAGAACACCTAGAGACGAATCACCCACTGAGTTCAGGCCCAGATGAAGGAGGCACCTTGACTTGCACTCACATTCCATTGTGAGATCTTAGTCATGTGGATGCACCTACCTGCAAGGAGGGCTAGGAAATGTAGTCCATCCATGTGCTCAGTATAAAAGCAAAAACAGTTTTAGTGGACAGCTAAGTGAACACTATGGCTTATGAGAAAGTGGGTCTTTTTGAGAAAGTGGCTCTCAGTTCTTTAGTTGCACATGTTTGGTCTTCATGCTACAGAACTGAGAATGGACTTTTTCCAAATAAAGTCCAACTAATACCTAAAAACCTGAAATCATTGCTGATACATAATGGCCTACGTATGCAATGGAACATACAAGGCTGCCTCCTCAGCATTGCTTGTTCAGCTGCTGTTTTTTCCAACAAAGGTATGAGCTTTGGTCAAACTTCAGTAATTATTTGTGCAAATTTTCATCATATAACCCTGATAAATGTACTGAGTCCATATTATATCATTGACATTCTACTACCTATTTTATAATAAACAATTGAGAAATACTAGTTCTAGCAATTCACCAAGAAAGAATGATAAACACTGAAATATTTTGGCTGACTAAACAAGAGAGATTTGATCATGTAAAAGCAAGCTTCTTGACTTTGAAACATGTGAAAGAGTGTAAGATAACCCTGGGACTGGAAACATGTTTCACTTCTTTTAGCAGCTCTATTTCATTTTCACTCATTCACTCTTTTTTTGAATCTATAGACAAGACTCCAAAACAACCTTTCTGCTGGCACCCTTCCATTCATTTTCTCCTCATTGTCAGTCTTCCTAAAATCTAATTACTAAGCAAGGAAGAAAGAAATAGAAGGAGACAGCCTGGAACTTCACTGAGTTTGGCTTCCTTCCAGCTCTGATTTTTCCACATGCATTCCCAACACTGCTAAAGAGGCTTAAGTGACTTCCATGTTGGTAAGATAGCATTATCACTATACTACCATCACTCCAGGGTCCCTAAAACATTATGTGTGGCTATGTATTGTAGTTACTATTTTAATATGTCTCACTTTCAAATGAGGTGAAAGGTAGTGAGGAATCCAGTTAAGACATGGTGCCTGTTCTCCAGAAATTTACCGGTTAGGGACATGATAGATATGCACAGAACAAAATTAGAGCCCATCCCTTACTAGAAGAATCTTTGGGTTTTTATGAACTTTCTCCCTTCTTCCTCTCCAGGTTTTGTTTCCAGATTTTTCCGAAAGCATTACTGAAGCCAGCTGGGAAGAAGAGAAGTTCAGATGAGATGGGGATAAGAAGTAGTTAATAAAACTTTGTTATCTATTCTGGAAAAAATAAACAGCTAATGCCATCATTCTGAACTATTACAGTGAATTCCACATAGACACTGGAAATGTAAGCTTTCATGAATTGCTTGCCTTTGAGTCAGGTACTGTGTTAAGGATAATTATGTTTAGGACTAGATTTACTTCTCCATAAAGCTAATTCTATGAGGTAAATATAATTAGTCCCAATTTTCAAATAAGAAAATCAGTGTTTAGAGAGATTAATTTGCCCAAAATCAAATTGTAAACATGTGGCAAAGATGTTACCTTATGTGTGTTTTTTCTGCTGCACATAAATGCAAAAGGATCTGAGTTAAAAGAAATTGTCTCTGGCAGTGTCTTAGTGCAAGCTGCTAGTTTTAAAATGTTGTTTAAGCCTGGGAGACTTAAATAACAGAAATGTATTTCTCAGCTCTAGAGGCTGGAAGTCCAAGATGAAGATGCCAGTAGATCCAGTGTTTGGTAAGGACCAGCTTCTTGGTTTGTAGATATCTATCTTTTCATCACATTCTCACATGGCAGAGAACAGAAGGCAGAAAGCAGAGAGCAGAGAGAGGTGCTACCTCCTGTATTTTTATAAGGGTATTAATCATTTATGAGGGCTCCACCCTCATGACCTAATCACTTCTAAAGGCCCTACTGCCTAATACCATCATATTGGGGATTTGAATTTCAACATATGAATTTTAGGGGTAACACAAACATTCAGCCTATAGCAGGTACATTTAAAAATAATTATTTCCACTCATTAAAAATATGAAAAATAAAAATGTTAATTATTAAAGATTTTAATGTGTATGAGACTGACTGCAGAATCTATTTTCAAAAGATCACGGAACTACTTGAATAAACTGAGTGAAAGTTTAGAGAGTAAAAATGGTGGAAGGACAAAGAAGAGAGGAGGAGGAAAGAGAACCTTTTTTATCCTTTGGCTGCTAAAAAGCTTGCCTGAAGTTAGCCTTAACTAGATTTAGAATTAAATTCCAACACGTACTCAAAGTTAGTGGGTCTTAAATTACAATGGTATTAGGTTTATTCACAAGCTAAAGATAATAAAATTTTATTTGTATATATTTTTATTCCCTCATTAAATAGGCCTTTTAAACTATCATTACAAAATAATATAATTACCACTTTTTAAATGAAATGACCTCAATCTATATTCTACTTGCCCTTCAGGACACCAAGTCCTTAGCTCACATAGTATTTTCACCCACAAAGACAACTCTCAAAGCACCAAACTGTTTCTGCCTCTATTAGCATACTTTTTACATTATACTAAAATTCTTTCTATGTATTTATAAATGACATCTAATATGGTACCTGCATAGATGACAGTGGATGAATGAAAGAGGGGGAGAGAGAGAGAAATGAAAGAAAAAAAGAGAGAATGAATACTCAAAGAAGGATTTTTGTCCATGATCTACTCACACTCATGGAAAAGAACATCAGCATTGCCACCCTTGCTAGCATTCACTGAGCACTTACTATGTGTCGGGCCCTACTCTGTAAATAGTTACCATCATCCTTCTCATTATTACCTATGAGCACACATTATTTCTCTGAGAGAAACAGATTATGCAATAAGACCAAAGTCACAGTTAGAATGATGAAAGTCGTTATTTAAACCTTAGCAACCTGAGTCTAGATCCCATACTCATATCCAGGACTTTCTACCACCTTCCAAATAAACAGGTAATTACAGTGTTCCATGCCCAAAGAGAACTGTGTTCCAAATGCCAAAGGAACAGAGGGGGCATACTCTGTGCAGGGGAGAAAGAAGACAGGCCCAGGCAGAGACGAGTTTACCCCAAATAATAGAGACCTGAAAGCCTGTGGCAAATTTCATGTGTGAAGAAGCTGGTACGGGGTGGAGTGGGGGAGCAGGGCTGGAGACTCTAAATGTGGGCTGGGAACTGATTGTAAAATATATGTTCATCTCATTTTCATTCAACATTTCACAATCAACTATTTACAGAACACCTACTACGGGCCAGCAAACAGCTATGAATAAAGCAGACAGAAACTTTATGGGGCTTACATCCTGTGGGGAAGGTGACAGATAATAAATGTATATATTGCGGCACATGGTGATGAAACAGGAAAAGTTTTCCCTTATCCCCCTCACAGGGCATGCGCTAGGGGTGCGGCTCACTTCTTCTGTGTCCCACTGCTCAAACCCCTAGGTGGAACATGCAGAGGGGAAAGTCATGGGGTTCTGACCCCACAGTGCATCTAGGGTGGATTGTTTACAGCTCCCGAAGCTACGGTGGGTGAGTGTTACAGTGTGCTGTTTCCATTTTGACATCTGCAGGTGGCTTGTGTTAATTAGCTCAATTAGACCTTCTGCCTTATCACAAGGGCAGAAGGCTTTCTGTATCTTGGGGTTCTTGCCCTGTGTACTGGAAAAATCAGATCACATGTGGGCTTGGAGGATGGGTGCAAGGTTTTACTGAGTGAAGGCAGCTCTCAGAGAGGTAGATGAGGAGGCCAGAGGGGTATGGAGTGGGAAGGTGGTCTTCCCCTGAAGTTGGGCCACCCAGAGGCTGGACTCTCCTCCAACCGAATTCCCCTGGGTGTCTGCATCATGCTTCTGTTGATGGCCTGCTGGCATTTGCCAGTGTTTTCTTCTGCTAGTGTATCCCTCTTGACGTCCAGCCACTTATGTGTATGCCCACTAGCATCTTGGGGTTTTTATGGGCACAGAATGCAGGGGTGTGGTGGGCCAGAGTGGTCTTGGAAAATGCAACATTTGGGTGTGAAAGCAGGAGTGCCTGTCCTCACTTAGGTCCAGTCCGTGGGCACAGGCCTGAGGGTGGGCCCTCACCAGGGACCCTGCCCTTCTCTACCCAGTACTGCCCTGCCCCCTCCTATATCAGTGGTAAGTGCTAAGGATGAAAATCAACCAATATAAGGAGACACAGAGTGAGGAGTGGGTGCTCTTTGAGATACGGTCGTGTCTGATAAAACATTTGCCCAGAGAATGCAAATAAAGGAAGGCTTTGTTTTATGAGCAGGGACAGTTCATGCAGGAGTTTAAACAGGGATGTGATTTGATAAGATTTCCTTTTCTGGAAGCCACCTCTTGCTAATGGCTTGGGGTGGTGACAGGGAGTTGAGGTTGAGGAGAGGCAGAGGACCACTGAGAAAACAATTGTGAACTATTATAATAATAATGGGAAATTATGAAAGACTAGACCATGGTGGCAACATGTGTGTGGTTTTTAAATAACAATAAGCTTCTAGTAGAACCTAGAACACTGAGGACGTCTTTTTTCAGTAACTTGGACCAGAGACAACTGTAAATGTGCTAAAAGCCAGAAGATGTTGGGGAAGCTGGCAAAGAGAAAACCTGAGAGTTATTTATTGCTCAGCCTGCAGCATTCATGAGTGACTAAAGGGAGTATGTGGACCTTTTTCTCACTTCCAAAAGCAAGTGCTACCAGGAAGGAAGAAGAAAACCTTGAAGTTATCCCAGCTTACGACAATGGTATCATCCAGTATGTTTATTGTCAAGGATGACAATAGGAGTTAAAACATTCTGATAGCTCCTAACTCTTTCTCACTCACACAGCCATTAACCACCCCATGGTCAGTCCCCCACCAGCATGTGTGCCCACCACAAAGGGCACTGGCACTCGACATAGATGCAGTGAGGGTAGGTACTGCCATACAGCAGAGAAAGGTGAGGGCTGGCAGCCTGGCAATGGAGAAGAGGGAAGAGGTCACGGTGGTATGCAGACAGGAGGGAGGGCCTAGGCTGTGCCTGAGCTAGCTTTATTGGACCTACGATTAGAAAACTAAAAGAACTGAAAGTCAGCCAAGCACTGTGGCTCATGTCTGTTATCCTAGCGCTTTCAGAGGCTGAGATGAGAGGACCACTTCGGGCCAGGAGTTCAAGATCAGCCTGGGCAACACAGCAAAACCCCATCTCCTCAAACCATTTTAAAAATTAGCTGGGCATGGTGGCATATGCCAGTATTCCCAGCTATTCAGGAGATCACTTGAGCCCAGGGGTTCAAGGCTGCAGTGAACTATGATCACGCCACCACACTCCAGCCTGGATAACAAAGCAAGACCTTGTCTCTAAAATATAAAAATTTTAAAAAAGAAATGAAAGTCAACAACCCATAATGAGGACAAACACCAATGATCACCATGCAGAAGGGGAACAGGGGCTTCAGGACAGTGCCCAGCCTGGAGGCAGTGGGTGGCATGAATTCTTTCTTTCTTCTTCCCTAAGTCATTGCAGCACTGTTTACAATAGCAAAGACCTGGAACCAACCCAAATGCCCATCGACCACAGACTGGACAAGGAAAACGTGGCACATATACACCATGGAATATATGCAGCCACAAAAAATGATGAGTTCGTGTCCTTTGTAGGGACATGGATGAATCTGGAAACCATCATTCTCAGCAAATTGACACAAGAACAGAAAATCAAACACTGCATGTTCTCACTCACAGATGGGTGTTGAACAATGAGAACACATGGACACAGGGAGGGGAGCATCACACCCCGGAGTCTGTTGTGGGGGGACCAAGGGAGGGACAGTGGTGGGGTAGAGAGGTCGGGGAGGGATAACGTGGGGAGAAATGCCAGATGTAGGTGACGGGGGGATGGAGGCAGCAAACCACATTGTCATGTGTGTACCTATGCAACAATCCTGCATGATCTGCACATGTACCCCAGAACCTAAAGTACAATTTAAAAAAAAAGAAAAAAAAATTTTTTTACAGGGTTATGGGTCAGATTTTAGGGAAAAATGAAAGAATTCATTAAATTAGAGGTTCTGCAAATAGACAACAGGTGTGCCACAAAATACTGATATTTGTACTGTTTTCAGTAATGACAAAATTGAGTCATTTTAAAACGACTATTCCAAATTTGCAACGGTTGAAATTATGCTTGAGAAATATTTTTGTAAAAGTCTCTCCAGATGTTTCCTGAACTCATGAGTTCTTATTTTGCTGGTAAGCTTGGATGAATAGCAATCTACAGAGAGCCCTCTATAAAAGCTACGATGTAGCACAAGTCTAGGTGTGTAATACAAAATACAGTTTTCCTATGTGCTCCATGATGTACAAAGACAGGTTAAACTCTCATTTGTTTTTTAGAAGGAATGTAATTTATGACTAAGTTTCGTTTACCACACTGTCCTTGCCACCTAGCAGAGAGGTTGGCACCATAAAAAGTTTACTAAAAGCTTGTTAAGTGGGAAAGTTGATTTAAGAGCCCTGGAAAGCTGTTTTAGGGTCTCTAGTGGCCACTTGATCAGCTAGAGGTCCACTTGAGGGCTGGAGATACCTTCAGTCTGCAGGTTATTTTTGATTCTGAAGAGCTAAAAGGAACCAGAGCAGGGCAGAGAAGGAAAGCTGGCTGCTTGCCAGAATCAGGAGATAGAGAAATAAAGGAGCTTCCAAAGCTTTCCTTGAGCAGAGTCAGCCCAGGCTATCCAGAGTGGAAAGAAGGCTGGGACTCTAGAGGGATCTAGCAACCACGTGGTGGACAATAGAGTTGCATGGTACACACACTTAGCTTCCACACATTCACCTAATTCTGCTCTGCAACAGGTAGTGAGAGAGTGGGGGTGGGAGTTGGGGAGAAGGAGTAAAGAGAGGAGAGACTAGAAAGAAAAAGAAGAGAATAAATGAGAAATCGCTACATGTTCTCCATGCACTGAGCACCTCTAAGTGCGAGATATATATTCGTTGTTCCCTTAGCTGTTTGGTACCCACATGCCTCTCACAATATAAATATCTTGCTGATCTAATCTCTTCAAACATTTAATTTTTTGTAGAGTAAAGCATCTAAACATAGGTACTTAATCTAGTGCTAAATTATAGAAACAGAAATCTATTCTAACACTTTGTCAGACATGTAAGAGATGGTGTGTGGATCTCTACCATGACACCTTCCTAATGGATTTTCAAAGGTTTGACTTCACGGGCTGGGCTTTGTATCTAACTTCAGGAGACATTTGGCATTGTTATATTGCTCAGGCACCTGTTCCTGATGAAATGTGAGAATGTAACTTTTACCAGCCAAAGAATAAGTGCCATTAAACAAGATATAAATTAGCCAACTTAATAATATGATAAAAGGTGCGTATATGAAGACACAGTTTGCAATCAAGGGTATTGCTCCAGACATGTCTGATTTAGTCAGAACTTCCAAACTGTGAGTGAGTATTACTTCTCCCTCAGATTAGGCTGATTAGAAGCTTCACCTCTATGTCGTAAACCATCTCCCTTGCACAGTTTTCCAGGCACCCCTTATTGTAGCCCGTAGACTATTTCTCCCTTACCACATACTTGCATGTTCTGGAATTTTTGCTTATGCTGTTCCCTCAGGGTGAGAGTCCTTTCTCCCAGCTTCTAAATTTCCAGAAAGCATATTCTTCTTGCAAGTCTGTGCTCTAACAGCCTCTTCTGTGTCTGCTATTATTTGCCTAGCTGTCTACTTGAAACTCATAATATAGTCAATATATTACTCTATAAGATAACAGATATGGAAAGGGCTTAGAACTATGGATAAAGTGCCCTGCAACTGTTAAACACATTTCATCACTTTTTTCTACTTTGTACTATAATTATTAATCTTCCTTCTTATACTAGTTTCTTATTGCTGCAGTAACAAATGACCATAAGCTTAGTTATTTAAAACAACACCAATATATCGTCTTATAGTTCTGGTGGTCAGAAGTCTGGAATGGACTTCAGTAGAATAAAATCAAGGAGTGAGGTTGCATTCCTTCTGGAGGCTCTAGGGAAGAATTGTCTCCTTGCCTTCTCCAGCTTTTAGAGGTTACTTGTATTTCTTGGCTCATGATCCCTCCTCCATCTTCAGAGTCAGCAGCAAAGCATTTTCAGATCTCTATGACCTCTGCGCCCGTCATCTCAGCTCAAACTCTGACTCTCCTCTTCCTTTTTCACTTACAAAAACCCTTAAAATTTTTGGAGGCCCACTCAGATAATTTCCTCCTTTCAAGATCCTCAACTCAATCACATCTGCAAGGTTCTTTTTGCCGTGTGGGGAAACAGGTTCGCAGGTATCAGGGATTAGGACATGGACATCTTGGTGGTAAAGGGATCATTCTGCCTAACACATTTCCCTATTGAGCTTTTTCCAGCTTTATTAAAAATGATTGACAAATAGAAATTGCATATATTTAGGCACACGACACAATGTTTTGATGTATGTATATATTGTAAACTAATGAGCTAATTAATATATCCATCATCTCATATAGTTTTGGGGTTTTTTGGTGTGGTAAGAAAACTTGAGATCTACTCTGTTTGCAAATGTCAAGCATACAACACATTATTAAATATAATTGCTATGCTGTACGTTCTATCTCAAGTACTTGCTCATCTTAAAGCTGAAAGTTTGTACCCTTTGACCAATATCCCCCCTTTTCCTCACCCCCACCCCAAACCCCTGTTAACTACCATTCTATTCTCTGTTACTATAAATTCAACTTTTTTAGCTTCTACATATATAAATGAGATAATGTGGTATTTGACTATCTGTGTCTGGCTAATTTCACTTAGCATAATATCCTCAAGGCTAAATAATATTCTATTATATATGTATATATATGTACATACATATATATGTAAATATATGCACACCACATTTTCTTTATCCATTCATTTGTTGACAGACACTTAGGCTGTTTTCATATCTTGGCTGTTATGAATAATGCTGCAAAGAACATGGTAGTGCTGATATCTCTTTTGAGACAATTATTTTCTTCCCTTTGAATATGCAGCCAGAAGTAACATTGCTGGATCATATGGTAGTTATATTTTTAATTTTTTGAGGATCCTCCATACTATTTTCTGTAATGGCTGTACCAATCTACCTTCTTACCAACAGCATACAAGAGTTTTTTTTCATCCACAACCTGGCAAATACTTGTTATCTTTTGACTTTTTGATAATAACTGTCATAACACGTGTCAGATGATAGCTTATGGTTTTGATTTGTGTCTCCCTGATGATTAGTGATGTTGAGCATCCTTCCACATACCTGTCAGCTGTTTATATATCTTCTTAGGAAAAAATGCGTTTTCAGATCCTTTGTCCATTTTTAACCAGGTTATCAGTTATTTTGGTATTGAGTTATATGCATTTCTTGTATGTTTTGGATATTAATTTCTTATTGGTACATGGTGTACAAATATTTTCTCCCATTCTGTAGGTTGCCTTTTTGTTTTATTCTTTCCTTTGCTGTGTAGAAGCTTTTTAGTTTGATGTGGAAACAAGGAATCGCGTCATATCAATCTGTGTATCTTTCACAGCACCTGCCAAAGAGCCTGGCACATAGTAGGGTGCTCATAAAAGGTACATGAAAAAAATTAATGTTGCTCTTGTACCTCTTCCTCTGGATTCTGACCCTATTAGAATCACACTTGCCTATCAAAGTCCAAAATGAAGTAAATAAACTTGAGTGTCAATTGTACAAAAGCAAGTATTGTTTGATAATCAAATGTAAACAAATAGTTTATTGAGAAAATCTTTTGTAGTCCTCAATCCTAGAAATGTTAAGAAGGAACTGGACAACCTTATACCCTGATGATTTAGATGCTGACCAACAAAAGGGAGAAGAAAGGATTTAATATGAAATGAGATGGTTCACAACCTTCATCCCCGAATTTTGTTCATTTTTCTCTGAGTAACCATGTTCTCTTATTGAGGTTACCCTCCGCCCAGGGACTGAATCACGACAGAGTCAAGCCACTCATGGTTGTTTTATTCTCTTGCAAGTTGAATGGTTTAAATACGAATGTGTTATATAATTCTGTTCAGTTATGAGTGGGGGGAAATCAACTGGGATGATTACAGAAAGGTTTTCATTACTCTTAAAAAAATAAAAAGCAAAAACAAATATTTCCCCTTTGTCTACCTCTGGATATTCTTGCTTCATAAGATCATTTGTAACCAAGCAGCCATTGTGGGAATCAGCAAAAGAGGATGGCATAAATAAAAGTGTTTCTGTTGACATTCGAGGCAAGTTGAAGGTAGGGCAAAAAACATTGCCCTACCTTCAAACTTCTAGGTATGCAGTATAATAAGTCTTATTATTTAGACCACTTTCTGGCATGTTTTCCTTTTATTACTTGTAGCCTAAGGTAGATTAAAGATGTCCATAAACTATTTACTTCTCTTATTGAGCAGTGTTGTCCAATTGCTCTCCCCTTGAATCCAGGTGGGCCCTAGTGGCTAGCTTGATCAATAAAATACAATGGATACTTACGAGCTCAGGTCATAAGAAGCCTTGCAACTCTCATATAGCTTTTTTTATTACTTATTTATTTTTTTTAGAGATGAGGTCTCATTATATTGCACAGGCTGGTCTCAAACTACTGGGCTCAAGCAATCCTCTTACCTCAACGTCCCAAAGTGTTGAAATTACAGGCATGAACCACCATGCCTGGCATCTATACAGTCTTCTTGAAGGCTCCCTCTGAAAGACAGTAGCAGCAATGTAAGAAATCTGACTATCCTGAGACCGCGATGCAGTAAGAAGCCCAAGCAACAAGGAGAGGAAACAAATAGGTACTCTAGTTTATAGCCCAAGCTTACTTCCTAGCCAGCTTCAAAGACCAAATAGGTTAAGTAGGCAAGAAATACTTTATTCAAGATTACTACAATAGGGAAGAGAGATGGAACTGAACTCTGAATACAACTGGGGGTTTATAGCTAATGGGCAGGATAAGTAGCAACTGGGAGTTTATAGCTAATGGGCAAGATAAGGAAGTCAGTGTATGGAAAATTAATAAGGTAAACTTGATAAGCTGTAAAGGTAGAAGATTCTTGCTAAACTGGCGTGGCAGGATTCTTGATAAAACTAGGCTGGGCAGACCAAGAACAAGAGGCCAAGGATGAGGTCTGGTAGAGAAGAGGACTTGGAGAAGCCTATAGTTTGTTCAAGTAGGGAGTCCTTGTCACCAACAGCCACATCGACTGCTAGTCACATGAATGAGCATCTGAGAAATCCAGCCCAGTTAAGTCTTTAGATGACTCTAGCCCAAGGTGTCATCTCACTGCAACCACACAAAATATACCAAGGAAGAATCACCCAACTGAGCCCCATCAAATTGTAGAATCATGAGAGATATAACAAATTGCTTTAAAACACTAAGTTTTACAGTTTGTTTATGCAGCAATAGATAACCAAAGCACAACCAAAAGCATTCCAAGTGATACAAAGATCTGGAAGATATGAACAAATTTCTTTGCCTACTAGTATCTTCTAAAGAATTCAAGTGTTGAAGTGACATAACAAAAAGAGTACCAGAGCTACTCAAAGGACCTGTATCACTGCAACAAGAGACAGGGAGTATCACTGCTACTAAGGCTTGACATATAAACAGGGATATTGGTTCATTTTTACACTACTATAAAAAAATACCTGAGACTGGGTAATTTATAAAGAAAAGAGGTTTAATTGGCTCATGGTTCCATAGACTGTACAGGAAACATGGAGGCATTGGCTCAGCTTCTGGCAAGGCCTCAGGAAACTTGCAATCATGGCAGAAGGCAAATGGGAAGCCAGGCGTCTCTTACATGGTGAAGCAGGATCAAGAGAGAAAGCAGGGAGGTGCTACATACTTTTAAACAACAAGATCTCACAATAACTCACCATCATGAAAACAGTACTGGGGGGTGGTGCTAAATCATTAGAAACCAAATTCATTAGATCCATTCCCTCCCACCAGGCCCTACCTTCAACATTGGGGATTACAATTCAACATAGGATTTGGGTGGGGATACAGATCCAAACCATATCAACAGGAATCACCGGATGGCAAGAAATTTGAACTAGACATGTTTTGGAACCCTCTCTGTTATCAAATAAGAATTGACAAGCTTTAAATAATAGCTGGAAAACTCACTGAATCATTCATTACACAGTCAACAAATAATAAGAAACTTACCAGACAGGTAGGCCAACAATAAATGAGTGAATGGATAGGATATAAACAGAGCAAGAAGCTGGTAGTCCACTGTGATTGTCATTTTTGCTGACACTCCCTTTGCTACGCCACATGGCTGTGCTGTGCCTGGCCTGGCCCTATCCCTTGAGCGTGCTGTCTGAGTACATTTATAGGTGCCCCTTCCCATGGCTCTCTCCTCAACCTCAGGCATGGCCACAGAGACCCTCACTGATGACTCTCAGGGCACTTGATGTCCAGTGCCACAGCCATTGTCCAGACATCCCTTATCTGTCTAGTGCATGCAAGTTGGGCCTGCCACTGAAGGAAACCCTCAGTCCTCATCATTTCCCCTTTTTCTGAAGATGACTTTCTGTCTCTTGGGTTTGTCCACCCTTGCCTTATCTACCTTTGGACCAATCCAAGCTAATCCAAATCAGTGACCTAGAAACCCTTAAACTGCTCCACCCAGAAGGCTGGTGGGTAAGGGTGGCAGGAGGGAAAGAAGCCCCGCCTCCAGGAAGCAAGGTCAGCTCTCTCTTTTCTGGGATGGGGGTGGGGTGTGAAAGGAAATCGTTCACAAGAAGGAAAATAATAGTTTTTGTTTCCTTTTTACTAATAGCTCATCCTATTGCACATGGTATTTAGAAAGGAGAACTCGGCATTCTAATCCACAGGGAAAAATCATTCTGAACTCTTGTAGTACATTTAAATTGTTTCTTGAAGTAAAACGATGAAAGTATATTTCAGAGGAAAGACTTGAAGGTAAAAAGTTCACGGAAAAGATTTTCCTTATTTATAGCGCAGCCTTCCCTTGAAATGAACAGTTTTTCAGTTCATATCAAGATAATTAATAGACCTGAGAAAGCAGTATTCCTAACAAAGATGAAGGGGAGAAATGCCAGATACAGGCGATGGGGAGGAAGGTAGCACATCACACTGCCATGTATGTACCTATGCAACAATCTTGCATGTTCTTCACATGTACCCCAAAACCTAAAATGTAATAAATAAATAAAAGAAAAAAGAAAACTGAAAAAAAGTTCCTATTTCATTAAAAAGCAAAACATACTACACAGCATAAATTTGACCTGTGTTTCCATTTTATAAATTCAATCTTCCCAAAAAGATAAAAACATCATAAGGCTCAGCATTTCATAAATTAAACACAATCAGCTAAACATGAAAGCAGGTTTCAATACTGATAGATGAAAGTGCCAGTTTGAAGCAGTAACATTTAATACAAACTGACAGCAATTTAAAGGGGTCATTTCCAGAGGTATAATCATTCAACCATAGTTTTTTGTAATGTATATAGAGAAAAATAATACGAGAGTTACAACTGATTGTTCCATCATGAGGGGAACATACCCACAGGGAAATTCCCTGTAGTTGGAGTCAGAAGCCTTGGCACTTGATGGCATTGCAAACATCAGCTGGGGGAGTGGAGGCAAGTTGCTGGCCCGGGAGCTCCTTTCCTCAACCCTGCCTTGAGGATACTATCACCCACACTGCCTGCCTTCCAGGCGCTCAAATGGAAAATACGTGAAAAATACGTGTAATCTCTTTTCAATATCTAAATGCTAACTACCATTGTGATTATTGTTGTCAAAGCCAGTTTTGACGGTACTTGAGATACGGTGCCACACAGGACAGAGGTAAGTGTGCTCCGAGAACTTAGAGAACTTAGAGTGCTTAAGGTTACAATGCTATATGTAGGAGTGTGTATGTGTGTTTGTGGGTGTGAGTGTGTGTGTATGCAAGTGTGTTGAGCATGTCACAAGAGGACAATAAATAAAACATTTTCACGAAGAAATATGTATTTCAGCAAAATTTTTCCATGAGTTAGCTCAAGTATACAGTATTTTTAACTCTATCATTATGAAAAATTTTAAACACAACAC
The DNA here is from genome assembly GCF_009761245.1 of Sapajus apella. Lineage (NCBI taxonomy): Eukaryota > Metazoa > Chordata > Mammalia > Primates > Cebidae > Sapajus > Sapajus apella. Next base: position 41,294,483 of record NW_022436950.1, read on the forward strand.
ATAAGTAGAGAGAAATATATGATGAACTCTCATGTATCTATCATAGAGACTCAATGATCAACATTCTGCTTGTTGTGGACTGAAATATGTCTTCCCCAAATTCACATGTTGAAGCCCTAACCCCCAGCATCTCGGAATGTGCCTATATTCGGAGACAGATCCTTCAAATAGGTCAGTAGGTTAAAATGAGGTCATTAGCGTGAGCTCTAATCCAATCTGACTTGTGTCTTTATAAGAAGAGGAGACTCGGGCATAGGAGAGACACCAGAGATGTGCATACATAGTCACCATATGTGACAGAATCACTGCATCATTCATTATATAGTCAACAAAGGAGGAGGTCATGTGAGGACACAGCAAGAAGGTGGCCATCTGCAAGCCAGAGAGAGGCCTCAGGAAAAAACAAATAGAACCTTGCTCACTTACAGCACTGTCAGCAACATGAGCACACCTATGTCAGTCTTGGATAGGATTATAGCCTGGCAGCAACTCCAAAAATATAAAGGTCAAGGTCAGGGCCTATAGCGTGAGGCCAAATGGGAAAGATAAGAGCTGCAAGAAGGTTGGCCCTTGCCATGCTGGAGCCTTACAAATTAGCCAAACACATTCTCAGGGGCTATAGGCCAGAGGCTGTTTCCACAGAGTTCTTCCAATTCCATATCTAAAACTACTGCAGCATTCAAGACTTCTGAGTAGAGAAAAGAAAATGAAATAGAAGAGAAATGGAGCCCAGATCTTGCACTTGCACTTCTGACCAATATGAAGTAACAGAGACCAGATTTATCTTCCTGTGTGACACAACTAAAAAACCCAAACATCCATATATGTATGAAACATTGACATTGAACATTGCACATCTCCCATGACATTACATGTTGGTTAACAAAGAACAGTGATACATAAGAGATGTGGAATAAATGAGATGAGCCCCATGAGTGCCCCAGATTACTGCCTAAAGAAAGTTTCCAGACTGTGATGTAGGGAGCAGGAACGCAGGCAGAGACAGTGATCTCTTTGTGTTGAAGATATCCAAGGTTGGGAATCTAAGGACCACGAGGTGGCTGGAATTTAAAGATCAGGGTACTGGAAAGGTTTTAGCTATACAGAGAGAGGACTCCAATGGTCCCCCTCAAGTACTCAGTTGAGTACTGATCAGAACACATATTTAAAAAAACAACCTGAGGTCTTGGCTGGGGTAGGGGATGGGGTGGGAGCTGGAAAGGATTGCTGAGAATAGTGCCCAGAGATCACACAGGATCAAGAATAACTCCTGCTTCCAAGCCAGAGTGGAAAACCTCATCACTAATGGAGAATTGGTTAGAGAACTAAAAAGTCTTTTGCTTAAGTAGTAGGAAAAAGTTAACCCTGGACTAAACACTATAACAAGGCTTGAGGGCAAGGCACAGAAAGATCTGTTTCTAAAAAGCTTTACTGCACTGCAGAATATTGCAGAACAAATACTGCAGAATATTTAAAGGAATACAAAATATTTAGTATCCACCAAGGTAAAACATACAATTTCTGCCATCCAGTCAAAACTTGCCAGGCAGGTAAAAAAGCAAAAATATACAACCTGTAATAAGAAGAAAATCAATTAATCAAAATGGATGCAGAAATTATATAGATAATAAAGTTAGTAGATAAAGCCATTAAACAGTATTGTTTTATTATTGTTAATGTACTGTAACTATTATTGTAACCGTATTCCAAAGGCCTTTTAGAGATGTCTGAAATGAAACCTCATGGATGGCATTAATAGCAGTTAGAGGTTGCAGGACAAAGATTAGTGAATTTGAACAGATAGCAGTAAAAGCCACGCAAATCGAAACAGCAAGGGAAATAACTGAAAAACAACGAACAGAGCATCAGTGAACTGTGGGACAATCTCAAACAGCAAAATACATAGGTATGTAATTGGAGTCATTAAAGGGCAGAATGTGACAAAATATTTTAAGAGACAATGGTCAAAATTTTTCCAAATTTGATGAAAATTATAACCTCCCAGATCATACCAGTAAGCTGAACAAATCTGGGGTACAAGTAACTTGAAGAAAATTACAGCAAGGCATATCATAATCAAATTCTAAAACACAGTGATAAAGAGAAATCTTAAAAGCACATCTTAAAAGATAGGCCATGTACAGAGGAACAAAGATAAGACTGACAGTATATTTCTTGTGGGAAACAATGCAAGCTAGAAAACAGTGGAGAATCATCTGGAAAGTACAAAAAGACAAAAAGTGGACAATTGGAATCCTTTGCAATTGAATATAGCTTTCAAAACAGAAGATAATAAAAACATTTAAAAAAGAATTATTACTAGTACTTCTTAAACTCTTAATAACAACAGAGCTAGAGGGAATACTTCCAAACACATGTACAAGGCCAGCATTACTTTGATAACTAAGCCAGACAAAGATAGTTCAGGAAAACTATAGGCCAATATCTCTGATGAACACTGATACAAAAATCTTCAATAAAATATTAGCAAACTGAATTCAAAACACATGGAAAAAATTGTACATTGTACCAAGTAAGATTCACCCCTGGCATACAAGGCTAGTTTACCAAATGCAAATCAATAAAGGTAATGTATTGCATTAATAGACTGAAAGATAAAAACCACATGATCATCTTAATGCAGAAAAAGATTTGACAAAGTTCAGCATTTTTTTCTTGATAAAAACTCTTAACAGTTTAGGTATAGAAGAGGAGATTCTTAATATAATAAAGGTTGTTCTAAAAAATCTACAGCTAACACCATAACCAATGGGGAATTACTAAAAGATATTTAACTAAGAACCAGCACAAGTCAGGGAAGCCCACTTTCACCACTTCTATTCAACACAGCACTGGAAGTACTAGTGAGAGTAATCCGACAAGAAAATGGGTAAAAAGCACCCAAATTGAAAATGAAGAAATAAAATTATCTCCATTTGCAGATGGCATGGTGCTATATGTTTCTACATATAGAAACCCTAAAGATTTCACAAAATATCTTAGAATTACTAAATGAATTCACTAGTGTTGCAGGGTATACAAATCAACATACAAAAATCAATAGCATTTCTGTGTGCAAATTAGACCCAGTTGAAAAAGAAATTAAGAAAATAATCCCATTTATGAAAGCATTAAAAAATCTTTAGGCATAAATTTAGCCAAGGAAATGAAAGATTTGTATTCTAAAAATTACAAAACACTGATGAAATAAATTGAAGAAAACAAAAATGAATGGAAAGAGAGCTTGTGTTTATGAATCAGAAGACTATTGTTAAAAGCTTCATACTATTGAACATAATATACAGAAATGTAATCTCTCTCAAAATTCCAGTGGCATTCTTCATAGAAATAGAAAAAACAATCCTAAAATTTGTATAGGACCCTGCTCACCAACAAAAAACCAAAAACAAAAACCTGAATAGCCAAAGCAATACTGAAAAAGAAAAACAAAGTTAGAGGCATCACATGCCTAGTTTTAAGTTATATCCTAAAGGTATATTAATCAAAACAGTATGGTACTAGTATTAAAAACAGAAACATAGACCAGCGGAACAGAATAGAGAGGCCAGGAATCAATCCAAACATAGTCAATTAACTTTCAACAAGGGTACTAAGAGAAAACAGTCATAAAAGAATAGTGTATTCAATAAATTGTGCTGAGAAAACTGAATCTCCACATGCAAAAGAATAAAATGGGACTCTTTCTTATGCCACACACAAAAATCAACTCAAAATGAATAAAAGACCTAAATGTAAGCCCTGAAACCATAAAAATCCTAGAAAAGAACACAGGGGAAGAGCTCCTTGACATTGGCCTTAGCAAAAATTTTTTTTATAACACGCCAAATACTCAGGTTATAAAAGCAAAAATAAAAAAAATGGAACTAAAACAAAAAAGTATTCACAAACCACATATCTTATGAGGGGTTAGTATCCAAAATGTATATAGAACTTTTACAATTCAATAACAGAAAAAAAAATAACAACTAGATTAAAAAATGAGCAAAGGACCTGAACACACATTTCTCCTAAGAAGACATAAACATTGCCAACAAATACATAAGGTACTCAACATCACTAATCATCAGGAAAATACAAGCTAAAACCACTATATCACCTCACACCTGTTAGGATGGCTAATATCAAAAAGATGAGAGAAAACAAATGTTGGTGAGGGTGTAGAGAAAGAGAAACCCTGGTACACTGTTGGTAGAAATGTAAATTAGTACAGCCATTATAGAAAGAGTATGGAGGTTCCCAAAGAAATTAAAAATAGAACCACCATATGACCCAGCAATCCCTCTGCTGTGTACATACCAAAGAAGATGAAATAGCCACTTCATAAAGATGTCTGCACTTCCATTTTCAGTGCAGCATCATTCACAATGGCCAAGATATGGTACCAACCTAAGTGTCCATCAACAGATGGGTGGATAAACACAGCATGTATGTACAATGGAATATTACCCAGCCTTAAAAGAGAAGATCTTGCCATTTGCCACAACATGCATAAAACTGAAAGACATTATGTTAAGTGAAATAAGCCAGACACAGAAAGAAAAATATTGCATAACCTGAGTTATATGTGTAATCTAAAAAAAAAAAAAAAAAAAAAAAAAGGAACATACAGAGATAGAGAAACAATGGTTACCATGAGCAGGACATAAAAGGGAGATTTCATCAAAGGATACAAAGTAACAGATATGTATGATAAACAAGTCAGAACTCTAATGTAAAAGATAAGGACTTTAGTTAATAAAATCATATTAAATATTTGGAAGAAAATATAGGAGAAAATCTTTGTGACATTTGGCCTGGAAGAGTTTTTAGATACAAGAACAAAAGTACAGTCTATAACAAAAAATATAATAAAAAAGGAGTTGACATATTAGACAACAACAATTTAGAAACTTTTTGCTCTGAAAAACATTGTTAAGAAATGAAAAGACAAGCTAGTGACTGGGAGAAAATATGTTCAAACCACATATCTGATGAAGGACTTGTATTCAGGTTCAAGAATTCTCAAAACTGAACAAATAGGAAACAGATCAATTTTTTTAAATGCACCAAAAATGTGAACAAACACTCCACTAAAGACATACTGATGGCCAACAAGCACATGAAACATCAGCCTTTTTAAAAAACATGTAAATTAAAACCACAAAGAAGACGAATGTATACCTATAAAAATGGCTAAATAAAAAACAAATAACAAAAACCTACCCATACCAAGTGTTGACGAGGATGAGGAGCAACTGGAACTCATATGTTACTAGTGAGATTGCAAAATAGAGCTGCTCTTGAAAACAGTTTGGTAGTTTCTTATAAAATTAAACATACACTTTCCATATGGCCCATCAATTCCACTTGAAAGTATTTACCCTAAAGCAAGAGTCACACATTTTTGAAAATGAAGTTTTATTGGAATACAGCCACACTTACTCATTTATGTAATGACTGTGGTTCTTTTTATACTTCAGGGGTAGTGTTGAGGAGTTGCAACAGAAACTATATGGCCAGCAAAGCCTAAATATTTATAATCTGTACCTTTACAGAAAAAAATTGCTGATCTGCTCCTAAAGAAATAAACACAAATATTCATTGTCCCCCCAAAAAACAACCAGAAACAACCCAAATGTTCTTCAATAAGTGAATGGTTAAGAAATTGTGGTAAATATATACAACGGAATTTTACTCAGCAATAAAAAGGAATGAATAATTGATACATGAAACAGCACAAATGAAGCTCAAAATAACTATGCTGAGTGAAAGGAGTTAGACAAAAATGAAGAGTATTCCAGTTCTTCTTTCAAAAATGAAGAATCATCCAATATTGAATGATTCCAATTATATGAAGTTGTGGGAAATGGAAAACTTATAATGACAAAGTGCAAATCAGTTGTTGCCTGGAGATGGAGGCTGCTGCAGAGAGGCAGAAGAGAGGATTGCAAATGGTCAAGAGGAAATTTGAGGGATGGTGGATATGTTTGCTATCTTGATTGTGGTAATGGTATATGTGTATACATACACAGAGGAAACAGGCCAGTTTTTTTAAATGCTATATATGTCAAACCCTTTAAATATATGGTTTATTATATGTCAATTGTCTCTCAATAAAGTTATCAAAAGCCCAGACCTGCATGAGTCCAATGCCCACACATTTCACCATGATGTTATACCTTATCTTGCATGACAGGAAGGAGCTGCACCATGGAAAGTCTAACCACTGACACCAGGTTGTAAACAACAGCCTGCCGCGTTTTAATTCCACATGCTCTGATCTTAGAGTGGGGCTAGTTAGGAAGACAGTCTGCCTCTTCACAGAGGAGTTGTGCAGTCATCAGAGCTGGAGGAACAGGCCTTCCCAGGAATAAACCTGCGTCCTTGCCTTCCACGCCTCCCCTTCTACACTGACTGCCTGATCTGGCCCAGGTAGAGTGTCTCAGAAGTCCTAAGAGAAGCCTGGACACCTCTATTTTTGAGACTTCAAGAAGCCAGAAAAGCATAGGCTTATTTAAAATAAAGAGTGTCATTCACTGTCACAGGTTGGGTTATCTGGAAGCAGACACTGATACTGAGTTGGGTGCAAAACATTTATAAGGAACCAGCCTGTGAAAAGACAGGGACAGGACAGAAAGAGGGTTAGGCAGAAGGATAATCAAACTGTCACCAAGTCCAGCAAAGCCCTGGTCAATGTGAAGGGGAGCTCTGACGTGTCCCTGGCAAGTACGTCCCAAGTCAGATCCAAACAGCTGGTTCTTTGTACCCCTGCCACAGTGACTCACTATATGCAGCTGACAAGGAAGGGTCAGCTTAGACTGAGTGCCCTTCGGCAGCTAAGGTGGACCTTGAAGGGGCTAATGGCTAGATGCTGTCATCTGGATCACAGGGTCTCTGTAGAGTCAGGGTGACTTGAGATAATTATACTACGCTCATTTGTCATTAAAAAAACACAAGCCAAAACAAATCAGTGTGCAAAATATAAATGTGGTCTCTTGACCATTTTCACTAGCCATAAATTCAAGGCATCAGAAAAGAAATTGAGTCCTCTAATTACAGGCAGATCGACGTCACTAATTTATCTTTTGTCCCTTTCATGTGCTGCCCAAGGTTTCCTCAAGTTTTCCAAGCTTTGTCATGTTGTGAGTGATAATGTTGGATGGCAGATTTCCGAGCTAGCTAAAAAGGAAAATTTTAAAAGTAAAACCACATACCTGACCTATTAGGAAGAAACTGCATATTATATTCAGAAGGAGAAAGTAGAGAACTAGTTATTAATTATGGGTATGCTTGACTGCTTATAGAAAATCTGATAGGTGTAAAGCAGTAGAAATCGGATGAAGATAATGAGGCAGCCGGCAGGGGCCAAGGATCCTATTTATGGTGCACCAAACTTAAAATGGGTGTCAGCAGGAGCAGCAGGAGGAACGTGGGCTGTCAGGTCTGTGATGAACAACAGAATTTCGGGGAACAGTTGCTGCAGTAGTAAGATTTTGCCAAATACTGAGAGCAAAAAAAGTTAGTGTGCTGCCGGATCACGAAAAGAGACAAGTGACTCTGAGTTGGTATTTCTCAAAAATGAACTGTCAGAAGTAAGCTTTTATTAATCAAGTGATAATGTTTTGCTATTGAATGGTACTGTTTGTAGACTATGGAAAAATAATGAATTAGGATTCACAGAATATGTGAAATGCTGGTCTATGAAAATAAAATACCCTTGCTTTTAATGATGAAGGAAAGCTTCTAGAATTTTCATAGAAATGAAAGCAGGGGACAAATGTAAATAACAGTAGCAGTGGAATACATGGTAAAAATGGGCAAAAATGGGCCTCTGGAACTTTTTCTCCTCTCCATTTGTCGCTTTCACAGCTTCATGCAGGTCCTTGCCAGCTTACAGATAGATCATCTTCCTCTGAGGCCCCTCTTCAGCCTACTCTGCCCAGATAAGCCCCTGTTCATCAACTGCTTTCCAGCACACCTGCTTTGTGTTTTTTTTATCCTGGAGGATCTTAATAAGAGTACACAGGAGAGAGCCACTGGATGTTATATTAATCTCTAGTTAAAAAAATTAACCCTAATGTATATGATCCTTCCAGGAGTATTTTGATTTTTTAAAAAGGACTCCAAGACATAGTTTCCTTGCACATTAGTGGGGGAAACATTTTCAGGTTGTTTAGTAGTCCTCGGGGATTCTCAAGTCACACAAGTTAAGCAGTGACATGTCTGCCTAGTAGTGAGACTAGCCCAGTATCTAACCTTTGCTAAATGAAGTTCGTATAAGCAGGAAAAACCTCCCACCTCCTATCATTTTGAGCACAGTATTTTTTCCATGACTCTTTTCCTGCCTCCTTATCTATTCTCTCTAAACATAATCAGAAGGCAATTGATACAGTAGAAAGAACAAGATAACCTGCCTTTAAATCCTGACTTTCTGATCACCTGAACGAGGTGCTTGGCAAGTTAAACCTCTTTGAATCTAAAATTCACCTGTAAAAACTGGTGAGTATAGCTACTTCATTGGGCAGTTGTGAGAATTGTTCAATGCTTGGCACATCCTAGACTCTCAAGTCATTTTTTTTTCTCTAAGCCAGAAAGCCATGAACTGAGACTGCCATGTGTTCTCCTGGGCACTCCAGGCTACCCATGGCCACAGCAAGAATCCCTGATGCTAAGTACATAGGAGTGGGGACATTTGTTCTCCTGCCATTAAAGGCCACATAAGGGAATATGCCAAGGCTAGAGCCAGGAGACCTGGCTACAAAGTTCAGCTCTGCCACACACAAGCTGTATGATCCTGGACACTTAAGTGCCTTCCTGAGCCTCCAGGTCTTCAAATGGAAAAGGAGGGTGACACCCATGGCTCTCTCTATTCCAGAAGAGCACAATAAAGGTCACGTATACATAAAAATGTCTTTATAACAACAAATTATGCAATGTAACATCACAATTCTAGAAATCCCTTGAGTAGCATAAAGGAAAAGATTGTTAACAACTTTTTTTTTTTTTTTTTTTTGGAGACAGGGTCTCACTCTGTTGCCCAGGTTGGAATACAGTGGCATGATCACAGTTCACTGCAGTCTCAACCTTCTGGACAAAAGCAATCCTCCCACCTCAGTCTCCCAAGTAGCTGGAACTACAGGCTTGCACCACTATGCTTGGCTGATTTTTTTCTATTTTTTTGTTTTGTAGAAAAGAGGTCTCACAGCTGAGCATGGTGGCTCACGCCTGTAATCCCAGCACTTTGAAAGGCCGAGGTGGGCTGATCACAAGGTCAGGAGATTGAGACCATCCTGGCTAACATGGTGAAACCCTGTCTGTGAAACCCTGTCTCCACTACTACAAAAAAAATTAGCTGGGCGTGGTGGTGCATGCCTGTGGTCTCAACTTCTCAGGAGGCTAAGACCAGAGAATTGCTTGAACACGGGAAGCAGAGGTTGCAGTGAGCCCGAGATTGCGCCACTGCACACCATCCTGGGTGACAGAGTAACTACATCTCAAAAAGAAAAAAAAGAGAGGAGGTCTCACTTTGTGGCCCAAGCTGATCTCAAACTCCTAGGCTCAAGCAGTCCTCCTGCCTCAGCTTCCCAAAATGTTGGAATTACAGGTGTGAGCCACCATGTCTGGCCTATTAACAACTTTAAAAGGAGAGCTGAGAAATAGAATCAAGAATCAATGCCTTGATTTTCAGCCATCTTACTTTCCTCCTGATATAAGATTCAACCCGGCTTCAGTTACACCAACATCTACAAGGTTAAAATATATTTTTCTTATTTTAACTTTAAGGCAAGATTAATTTTTGTTTTAGTAACATTTTAAATGTGGAAATATCAAATATTGAATTACTGAGGTTATGAAATTTATACACGAACCTAGAGACTTACAAAATTTAACACATTTCTTAAATTAACCAGAATATTTTTGGATGAAGAAAGCTGTACTTATACCATATCCTATATAACTCAAACTAAGTTTTGGTTTCCAGAGAGGAATTCATACCAAATTGATGTAACCACTGCTATATATACACTACTGTGACCGTGACATTATCCGTTCCAATCACCATGTCACCGCTTGCTCCCAAACAAATACTTGGAGAGGGTCAGAATGGAAGACAGTATGAGAAAGGTATTTGTGAGCATGAGGGATGTTCCCGGAGGACTCCCAGACATAATTGGGTGAGGTTTTCATCTAAGTGGGACTGCAAGTCCTATGTCAGCTATGAGGGTTAGAGAGATAAAAATATGGATTTTGCCTGTGATCCGCATGTGTATCCATAAGCTGTGGAGCTGAAAAACATCCTGACACCTGTACTACTTCCTGACATGTATAGATATTTCCATAGACAAAAATGCAAAGAAACAAAATACCGATAAACTACCTCTGGCCCTGAATATTCAACACTGAGAGTCTTCGGAGGTTTCTCAACAGAAGACTTCCAAAGTGAATTGGGTCAAATCCTTTCAATGTCACTTTCCCTGAGTGTATTTTAATTAGGAAGAAAATGTATTCACCACCAGCTCTGAATCCTGATACAGTAATTAAACGCACCAGTGGAAAAACCTGTACTGTTTGAACTAACACCATTAAACTGTTTCATTTGATTTAGTCTCAGTCTCTACAAGGATCTTAAAACCGGATGCCATTATAGGCAAATGGGAACACGCGTACAAATGAATACAGCTAGTGCTCGACTTATGACCATAGTCGGGACCGCAGACTGGTTGTAACACGATTTGGTCGTAAGTTGAATAGGCTATATGTACAGTTGAAATGGTGCACGCAGAGATGGCAGTGCTGCTGGAAGCTGGTCCGCACTGTCGTACGCCCAGCTGGGCAACGTTTGCGCTGCCAGACGCAGAGCAGTCGTGGCTAGCGATTGTGGTCATAAAGTTGAATGGTCATAAGTTGCATAGGGGGTAAGTCGATCAATACCTGTAGGCACAAGGAAAGCCGTAGGGTATAATCCAAGTAGAGAGTTGTAAGGGGGTGGGAAGGGGAAGAGAGATCCCTTGGGAAACATGGTAGCCATAGCGAGGTTAGGGTATTTCCTTAACTGCTAGTGACTTTTAAGTTTCTGTATTTGCTTTACTTACAGATAATGAAATAAAAGAACAAGCTTTTCTGGGGGAAAAAATGTATTCTTCAGTTATGGCTTTTCTAAAACCTCTTAAAAGCAAAACTTTAGCTTAACTTGAATGAGCAAAGGGTTTTGAAGAGGGAGAATCATGGTTTACACACACACACTTCTCTTCAAGTAGGGTGGAGGAAGATCACTGGACACAGACAACTGGTACACATTCAAGTCCTACAAGACCATCAAAAGCTGCTTAAACTCTCTAGAGAACATACTTCATTGGGTTACCTAACCTTGTTTGACAACTGGTAAAATTCTACCTTGTAGAGTTTATAAGTTTCAGCGGACATTTGAGTCCCGTGTAAGATTCAGTGTTTCCAATTAGCCAAGGTACTTTCACCTTCTCCACCTCCATCGCCTCCCAGCAAACATCTGTCTGTATAAAGCAGCTCCTCCTGGGAATAGTCACAGATTTCTTCCCAGCCACCAACACCTCTGAATCCCTCTACATTCCAGGGAACAAGGGACATCACTTCCCCTCCATGTGGCCCAGATCCATGCTTTGTGAAAAGAACCTCCTGCACATGTACTATGTGATATCCCCAGAGTACATTGACACTGGTTTTGGTTCTCTTTGCCTGGTCGAAGCCTTTGCCCATTTCCCTCACGGATTATTTCTTTTTATTAGGAATCCTTGTCGTTAGCTGGCAAGCTAGCTGGTATTTCCATGTTCAGCCCCTCTGGAAGGAGAAAAGGTTACCTCATACTCTAAATTGTCAAGTCCTCCAGATCAGAGTCTATGGTTTTTCTCTGTGCCCCAAAATTTTGTTTAATGCTAATTTTTTTTAAAGTAAATACTGTACCCAGTAATTCCTGTTAAATTAACAAGCATAGATAGGAAGAAAAACCTTCTTATACCACTCTGCATGAGTGACTAATTGCCTTCAGAGCAAAAGGTTTCCACAGTTTCTGTTTTGTAAGCCTTCAGAAGATCTCCTAGGCCAGGCGCAGTGGCTCACACCTGTAATCCCAGCACTTTGGGAGGCCGAGGTGGGTGGATCACAAGGTCAAGAGATTGAGACCATCCTGGTCAACATGGTGATACTCCATCTCTACTAAAACTACAAAAAATTAGCTGGACATGGTGGTGTGTGCCTGTAATCCCAGCTACTCAGGAGGCTGAGGCAGGAGAATTGCCTGAACCCAGGAGGCGGAAGTTGTGGTGAGCCAAGATCGCACCATTGCACTCCAGC